>NC_041396.2:184766349-185133849 GCF_900747795.2 Erpetoichthys calabaricus
GGAGCAAATGAACAACCATGGACAGGATGTGATAAATGGGAGAAGTTTTTTGTACATTTCTGGAGACGCTATAGATATACCCAGGTGTATCCACAGGTGTCATCTTAGGCACACTTTTTAGTACACAGGCCATATGCTTCATGTTAGGCACACTTTTTAGTAGACCGGCTATATGCTTTATATTGATCAGTAAGTCATACTTTTCTACCTTGAGTTCTTCATGTCTTTTAGTTTTTATAAACTTTTCTCAGCCTCTATGAATAGTGCTTGGTTTTCTGTAGGTTGCTCACCTCATACACTCATTTTCTCACTGACACCTTTCATAGTATCTGGCATCATCATGACTGAACATGTCAAGAATGGTGACAATGAAGAGTAATATTTCATATGTCGTGTCATACTGTTTCTAAATTGCAAGGTTCAGCTGTTTTATAGAACTTTGTTTTCTAATTTGACTTAAAGGGTTTATATGAATTACAAAGATATGTACAGGGTGAGGCAGAAAGGGCGGACGTTTTTTACAAAATCACAAAATTGTTAATTTTTTCTTACAAAGAAATTTATTGAAAGATTTGAGTTCATATTGAAATAGCATTTGACAAAATCAAGTGTGGAAAACAACATCTCCCATGTGGTGTCCGTTATCACTGATGCATTTCTGAAGGCATTCATGGAAGTTGGCCTCCACTCTTTTCAACATCGCTCTGTCGATTTGGGTGACTTCCAAGCAAATGGCTTCCTTCAGTTCCTCCAATGTACGGGGCATATGCTCGCATACATGTGCCTTGAGGTGACCCCACAAGAAATAATCACACATGGATAAGTCAGGGGACCGAGGAGGCCAATGAATGTCACCAAACCTTGGAAATGAGGTGACCAGGGAAGAGAGGGCGAATAACATCCATTGATGCTCTAGCTGTGTGGGCTGTCGCCCCATCCTGTTGAAACCACACACGCCGGATGGGAATACATTTTCGTCGTAATTCAGATAAAAATAAGTTGTTTATCATCTCGATATAGCACTCTGAACGATTACTGAGGCCATGTTCAGAAGAATGCATCCGAGCAGATCGACTTGGACTGCGCAGCAGGGCTAGTCATACACTTTTCCACATTTTCAGGGGTATGTGCCGTTCGTGTAGCCCCCGGTGGTCTTTTGTTCATTAGTGTTCCTCGTGTACAAAGTGCTTTAACCCAACGTAGGATAGTGTTACGAGCGGGAACAGCTTTATTTCTGTGGATATTGAAATGGCAACGAAACTCACGCTGAACTGCGGTAATAGATTGGTTGTTCTTGACAAAACAGTCGTACACAAAAACGCAGTGTTCTATCATCCATGGCTTCAACTAAAAAGAAAATAATGCTAAGACTTCGCGAACCTAACACCACCTACCGCACATCTGTCACTCCACCTAGTGGTGAGTTCTAGCCATTTGAAAGACGTCCGTCCTTTCTGCCTCACCCTGTATATAGCTCACTTAGAATGTTAAGTAGGTTATTCACCAATACGTGTGTACATAAACAGGTCCTTAACAGAGTCCCTGGATGAAAACGAAGACACTGATATCTTTCCAGTTGACCTTTCTCTGCATTCAGACCTGCTGACTCCAGAAGCTCTCCAGTGCACTCCAGCAAATCTAGTTGAGGTTCACAAAGGCAACCAACCAGGTGAGCAATTTACTGTTATTCTTTCAGATCTGCATTATTACACAGATGTGATTTTAGTGGCACAACATAAAATTCACTGTGCAAAATAACAATATTTGCTTACTTTTAAAATGTCTGCAGTTTGTATGTTATTTCTAAGTTCGTCCTTAAGAATGGGGTGACAAAAAACATAATTCAGAAGCACTAATAACAGAAACACATTTGTGCAGTTCAGTATGCTTATTACAGGTGGAATCCCGTTATAAAGGGATAAAAATATTTAATTATAATGGAAATTTCATTATAATGATTACGGGAAAAATATGCATAATATTGTGACCGGGCTCACCATCTCTAATATTATTAGAGAATGGACAGCTCTGTAGCTGCTCCGCTGTGTCTGGTAAACAGTAAAGCAAGGCCAAAGTAATTGGTTGACCTCTGCAGGATCAGGCTTACTGTGTAATGTGCTTGTCACACAATGTTTAGAACATTTAACATGTTCTTCCTCATATTCTCCTGATCTTTCTTCTCAAGACCGCATCCGCCACAGCGGTGATTCCTAGCCGCTGGTTTTCTTCTAATCTGAAGATGGGACCTGAAGCAGGATGAAATTTCTCAACAGTTTTGTCTTTTTCTTCGAGACAGCTTGTTGCAGGGTTCCTGAGACTGGGCGCGGAAAGTGTAGGCACGGCATTAAGTATTTTTTGCATCACATAATTATCTTTGGTGGCCATTTTTGGTAAAAAAAAAAAAAAACAAACAAACTTCCGTTATACCAAAATTTACATTTCATTAAAACGAAATTTATTTAACATAATTTTATATGAACAAAATATAAATATATAGGTCCTCAAAAATATTCATTATTCTGATTTTGTTACTTTGGTATTCGCTATAACAAGATTTGACCTATATTATGGCGTATCTAATTAGTACAAGTGAAGAATAATTGAGATTTAATTATCCGAAACAGGATGAATAAGATACACTTCCATCATAAATGGAATATTTGAAGGGAAAATAAAAGCACTTTCAGCACTTATAGTGAACACCAAAAGGCTAAATAAACATTGTTATTGGCACAGTTTGGTTAACACAACTTTATTTGGGACTTCAGACTGATAGCATGCTGAACAAGTTTATTTATGTAAAATTTAAAAGTCCTCAGTTTTCTTGCATACAATATGTACTTTGTTACAGTATGCCATCTTGTCCATATGTTTATAGCTCTTTTGTGTTTTTTTTTTTTGTTTTTTTTTGTAGCAATTAATCGAAGGAGTGCTGACAACAGTGAACTTGCCGTTGTAGATGAAGAAGCCATTTTAAATTTGCTGGAGTGCAGTCAAACCTTTCAGCCTTTGTCACAAAGACTTATTCAATCTCCTGTTTTTGGTGGGTATGATTTTTTCCTAATTAATCAAGGTAGGAAATGTATACATGCTGTAAAATTCAGGTGCATTTGGGAACTTGGTTACCTAATTTAAAAGATGGCATATTTTAGGTTTTTGAGTCACTTGTCACATTTTTCTTTGTTAAATATTTTTGTAACAGTGAGCCATATGCAAAAACAACAATGATAATATAATTCAGTTACATGTGTTAGTAGATAACATTAAAAAGACACTTTTTAACTACAGTTTACAATGTCATGGTGGCACAATATCTTTCACTGAGAGCAGATTCCAACTCAATTGATGTAAAAATGGCATTGGTTGATGTGTTCTTGTTGGTTTTTAGAGGATTTATGACTAACTGTACTTAAAATTTCTTATACATTTCTTAAATAGGTTTGGCTTCCCAGAGTAGGACTCACCAGAGGTAGCTCAAGCCCAACTTAAAATCCAGTTGTCAAACCTACACAGACACAAAAATGAGGCTCAGTCATTTACATACCAAAAGTTAAAAATGAAGAGAGGAAAACCATAATACCCCTCTATATTTAAAAAAAAAAAAAATTCAAGTAACATGAAAGAAACAAGAGTAAAAAGTAGGTTTTGCCTAAAAGGCAACACCTAAAAGCAAACAAATCCAGTAATCACTAAACACTAATTGGTGCCACCAAAATCCAGAATATCTCAAAATCAACAAGGAGCACTATCAAAATAATATGGAATAATTCTCATTACCAAAACTGCAATTTCATCAACTTTTTTTTTTTTTAAATAGCACTGGGGCAGTTGGTTCCCCAGCTTCAGCATTAGGTTGCCTGGCCTCACAGGGCTCTCCATGCACAAGAAATCTAATTTAAAGGACAAAACACCATAAACAAGCATTCATAAATGCAAAATTATAAATAAAAATGTTCATTAAAGAATACAACACAATAAGGAAAAAAAACAAAATCAATATTTATAAAATCATAATTAAAAGATAACAGAAATATTAAATGAGCCAAGGATAAAACACTGTCTAAACCATGACAGTTCAGAGGGAGAAAACTAAGACAGAGATATTGAGAATGCTAGTGAGTGGAAGTTAAGTATCTTCTTAAACAGATGGTTATTTAGTTGGCTTTTAAATAAATGAGTGTAGTCAGTTGATCTGGCAACTTTGTGGGAGGCTATTTCAACATCTACAGTGGTTCAGTGAAATGTATTCAGGGAGAATAAAAAGATTAATAAGAATTAGCTTATTGGAAAAATGAAGAGAACATCAATACAGCAGCTGTAACAGACACTGATATCAATCAGCCGTTTAGTTAACAAGTGAAAGCCAAATACCAGGACACATTTTCAGAAGATTCCTACTTTATAATTGTTTAAGCAATCATTAGTCTGAAAAAAACTTCTAAAATTCATCTATCAGTATTCTTTAAGACAGTATATTGAGACAGTTTAGAAATATTCTTCAGGCAGATGAGTCTAAAATTCATCACCTTGATAACAACAAATAATTGCCATATTTGTTAAAAATGTAAGATTGTCTTTCTTCTTCTTTCGG
Organism: Erpetoichthys calabaricus; assembly: GCF_900747795.2. NCBI lineage: Eukaryota > Metazoa > Chordata > Cladistia > Polypteriformes > Polypteridae > Erpetoichthys > Erpetoichthys calabaricus. The sequence continues at coordinate 184,770,941 of NC_041396.2, forward strand.
CTGCTCCGTTTAGGGGTCGCCACAGCGGATCATCTACTTCCATACCTTTCTGACCTCTGCATCTTGTTCTGTTACACCCATCACCTGCATGTCCTCTCTCACCACATCCATACACCTTCTCTTAGGCCTTCCTCTTTTTCTCTTGCCTGGCAGCTCTATCCTTAGCATCCTTCTCCCAATATACTCAGCATCTCTCCTCTGCACACGTCCAAACCAATGCAATTTCGCCTCTCTGACTTTGTCTCCCAACCGTCCAACTTGAGGTGACCCTCTAATGTACTAATTTCTAATCCTGTCCATCCTTGTCACACCCAATGCAAATATTAGTATCTTTAACTCATCATAGTCCACGTGGACTCCTGTCTAATCTCGTCTGTCAACCTGTCCATCACCATTGCAAATAAGAAAGGGCTCAGAGCCGATCCCTCATGTAATCTTACCTCCACCTTGAATGCATCTGTTGCTCATAGTCACACTTCCCTCGTGCATATCCTGTACAACTCTTACATACTTCTCTGCCACTCCCAACTTCATCATACAATACCACAACTCCTCTCGAGGCACCCTGTCATATGCTTTTTCCGGGTCCACAAAGACGCAATGCAACTCCTTTTGGCCTTCTCTATACTTCTCCATCAACACCCTCAGAACAAACATTGCATCTGTGGTGCTCTTTCTTGGCATGAAACCATACTGCTGCTCACTAATCATCACCTCACTTCTTAACCGAGCTTCCACTACTCTTTCCCATAACTTCATGCTGTGGCTCATCAATTTTATCCCCCTGTAGTTACTACAGTCCTGCACATCCCCTTTATTCTTAAATATCGGCACTAGTACACTCCTTCTCCACTCCTCAGGCATCCTGTCACTTTCCAAGATTCCATTAAACAATCTGGTTAAAAACTCCACTGCCATCTCTCCTGAACACCTCCATGCTTCCATAGGTATGTCATCTGGACCAATGGCTTTTCCATTCTTCATCCTCTCCGTAGCTGTCCTTACTTCCTTCTTGGTAATCCGTTGCACTTCCTGATTCACTATCTCCACATCATCCAACCTCTTCTCTCTCCGTTCTCTTCATTCATAAGCCTTTCAAAGTACTCTTTCCATCTGCTCAACACACTCTACTCACTTGTGAGTACGTTTCCATCTTTATACTTTATTACCCTAACCTGCTGCACATCTTTCCCAGCTCGGTCCCTCTGTGTAGCCAATCGGTACAGGTCCTTTTCTCCCACTTTAGTGTCCAACCTCTCATACAACTCATCATATGCTTTTTCTTTAGCCTTCGCCACCTCTCTCTTCACCTTACGCCTTATCTCCTTGTACTCTTGTCTACTTTCTGTATCTCTTCTTCTTTGCCATCCTCTTCCTCTGTATACTCTCCTGTATCTCCTCATTCCACCACCAGGTTTCCTTTTCCTCCTTCCGCTGTCCAGATGTCACGCCAAGCACCCTTCTTGCTGTCACCATTACTACATCTGCTGTAGTTTCCCATCTGTCTGGTAATTCTTCACTACCACTCAGTGCCTGTCTCACATTCTCCCTAAACTCAACCTTGAAGTCTTCCTTTTTTCAACTTGATCATTTGATCCTTGAGTCTGTCCTCACTCTCTTCCTCTTCTTGATCTCCAACGTCATCCTATAGACCACTATCCTATGCTGCTTAACTACAGGTAGTCCCCAGGTTATGGACATCTGACCTACGACTTACGAACGGGGATGCAGCTGCGACACATGCGCCTCAGTAACTGCCGCTCCGTCATCTTCGGCCTGGGGATGCTGCAAGCGGTGGCTGGAGGGGGGGCAATTTCGCTGCTCTCGCAGTGTAGTGTCCCTCGGGTGGCAAGCGGTGACCCGTGGTCCCATAGTCACTGGGGCCATAGCTATCGCTCGTGTGCAGGACGATGGTTCGCTGCCCGCCCACTATGCTGCCGCAGCTACTGCTCCTGACTGGACGCAGGCTGGATGGAGCGGAGGGGGTCATTTCACTGCCTGCCTAGCACACACGGCTGGTAACGCTGCAAGCGGTGACCCGGTTGTGGCTATACGGGGTGGCGGGGGTAGAATTGTAGTGTGCCTCGAATGGCTGTCTGTTGAATTGGGGTTGGGCGATTCACTACTCGCCTTTGGCCGCACCGTGTTCGTTCTCGGTGGGCGGACACTGCAGGCAGCATACTGTAGTGGAGGTGACTGTGAGGTGGGCTGGTGATGAACCGCCCCTTGCTGCCCCCATTCATTCTCAATAGCAAGCCTGCTTGTACTGTTACGCACATAGCAGGAAGTTGTCTCTTGTCAGTACATCAGACGTGTTAATGGGTGCCTTCCTGCTGTGATAACGTGTACAATGCTGTGCAGAAGAGCTCATCTTAACTTTTTGTCTTCACCCTTCAACAATGTCTCTGAAACACAAATCTGATGCAAGTGCTGGTGCTACAGTAAAGAAGAGAAAAACCATCACCATTGAAAATAAAGTAGAAATAATAAAAAGGTCAGAGAGAGGTGAAACTCAATCATTCATTGGCAGAGCACTTGGTTACAGTCAGTCAACAATAGCATTTATTAAAATAATGTACCTGTTCCGACTTGCATACAAATTCAACTTAAGTACAAACCTACAGTCCCTATCTCGTACGTAACCCAGGGACTGCCTGTCACCACTTTGCAGTCTTCAATCTCCTTCAGATTGACTCTTCTGCATATATGTAATCTACCTGTGTGCATCTTCCTCCACTCTTGTACGTAACCCTATGTTCCATCCTTTTCTTAAAATACGTATTCACCACAGCCATGTCCATCCTTTTGGCAAAATCCACTATCCTCTGACCTTCTTCATTCCTCTCTTTGACACCGTACCTACCCATCTCCTCCTCGTTTCCTCTGTTCCCTTCACCAACATGTCCATTGAAATCTGCACCATTCACCACTTTCTGTCCCTTGGGTACACTGTTCATCACTTCATCCAACTCCAAAAATCTTTCTCATCCATTGCACATCCAACTTGTGGGACATATGCACTAACAACATTCATCACCACACCTCCAGTTTCCAGCTTCATGATCATTACTCTGTCTGACACTCTTTTCAACTCCAAAACACTCTTTACAATATATACTGTTCCTTCAGAATAACCCCTTCTCCATTTCTTCTCCTATCCACACCATGATAGAACAATTTGAATCCATCTCCGATCCACTTGGCCTTACTTCCCTTCCATTTAATCTCTTGCACGAACGATATATCAACCTTCCTTCTCTCCATCATATCTGCTAACTCTCTCTCCTTACCAGTCATTCTGCCAACATTCAAAGTTCCTACCCTTAGTTCCACTCTCTTTACCTTCCTCCTCCTCTCCTCCTGCCTTCCGGACACGTCTCCTCCCTCTTCTTCTTCGGCCAACAGTAGCCCACTTTCCGGCAGCACCCTGTTGGCTAACAGTACTGGTGGTGGTCGTTGTTAACCCGGGGCTCAACCGATCTGGTATGGAAATTTGTATTGTTGTCCGCATATTGATTTGGCAAAATTGTATACCGAATGCCCTTCCTGACGTAACCCTCCCCATTTATCCGGGCTTGGGACCGGCATGAAGACACACACTGGTTTGTGCATCCCCTGTGGCTGGGTTTAAAAATGTAAGACTTATACTACCAAAATAATTGTATCCCCACTGTCATGTATGATGGAGATGGAAATGGAAATGACGTCACTTGCACCACTGAGGAAATGCACATTTTGGTCACAGTAAAATACTCTAGGCCATAACATCAGGTCCTCACTCTTTTGAGTTAAACTTGAACGAGACACTTGATTCCAGTAGTATGCCAATGATCCTAAATAGTCTAGTCAGTATAGTATAGTAAAGAATGATTCGTGAGGAAGAAATTGGCATTTTGGTATGGCCAACTCAACTCCAGGTGTTTTTGTGAAACAAATAACAAACCTGAAGTCAATTTAGTTATATAAAAAAAAGCACACCCAGTATTTGAAATGCTTTGAAACTGCCACTATTTTTTATTTGGTATGAAATTGTTAAGTGCTGAATTTTTATTAGGTAAATCTAAAAGTGATATTTCTTCAGATATTTATCACAGGGTGAATGTGAAGCCTCTCTTCATTTAGAGCTATTTATGGTAGTTTATTAAATGGTGTTTAATCTGGCCATCCTTTGACTCCCTCATTCAAATGCACAACACTACACATTAAAATGATCTGACAGCTGATTGGTCACTTCTTTGTGACCTCAATGCAAGCACAAGTTAGTATTTTTTTAATTACTAAACCAATTTCTTTAAAAGATAACTGTTAATATGTAAAGCTTTTTGTTGCCTTGAAAACAGAATTTTTTACTTCATGAGGTGTAACTACAACTGCAGCAGCTTCTCTCTTTCTCTCACCCCCCATCTTCTGCCCCACCTTTTCTTGCACATGCCGGTCCCAATTTTTTTGTGTTTCTTCATGCACCACCCCAAAACTCCATACATATCAAAAGTTGAGAACCACTGGTTTAAAACTGATGTATGAGAATGATAAGTAATTATTTGATACTAGTAACGGTGCACTGCACGATAATGTGCAGTGAATATACTTGACATAGTTTTCATCCTCTTTCTCTGTACATTTAGCATTCGTTTGCTCAGAGGTTGATGCGCTTGCTGCTTCCTAAGCAGCTCTTCTTTTCTCCACCCTAACAGCCCGCTTCTTCTCTTTTCGTCGGCATCTTTTCGCGTTAAAACTGATCAAGTCAGTGTTTGTTGTAATTACTTAGTAAGATTTCCTTAATTTTTCACATAAGCTGGCACTTAAGTGTTCAATCTGCCAGCTCTTCTTTTTTCCACCCTAGCAGCCCACTTCTCTTTTCGTTGGCATCTTTTCGCATTAAAACTGATCAAGTCAGTGTTTGTCTTGCAATTACTTAGTAAGTTTTCCTTAATTTTTCACATAAGCTGGCACTTAAGTGTTCAATCTGCCTCAAAAATTATTTAAGATATGAAGAAGTAGAGGAAGTGATGGCAAAGGTGGTAGGGAATAAGAACGGCGCCCGTACACATGCACCGCATGGCCGCCCTGCTGGACACTGCTGAGAGTTGATTCTACAATAAAATAAAAATAAAAAGAGGAATAAAAATCATCACCCCAAAAGCAGATAGTAGATGTCATGTAGTATATATGTACCACATTTCAGGTCAATAGGTCAAACGGTTTGCAAGCTATAGGTGATTTAAAATCCTGGTCAGACAAACGGACACCCACAGTAGCATATTATATAAGAAAATATTCACCTGCTTTTATAGCTAATAAAGTATGAGTTACTGCTTACAAATTAAAGTGTGTGCTTACTCTTGTGCCCAGAGATCATAGAGTATCTGTCAAATGTAGCTTGGACAGGACTTTCCTCTTAAATGTGCTATGTTGTATGATACCTGAATGTTTTCCGGCCACACTGTTATAGAGCCTTTTATAGAAGTACTCATACATATACTGAGGAGATTCAGAACATACAGTGTGGAGTTTGTTGTATTCAGGCTCTGACATCAGGATTAATCTGTCTGGCCATTTAAGAGGACAGAGCATTTATTTGTGGGGTCTTCGTTTAATCTACATACTGCACTTTCCTGTTGCTGTACTAGTTCTTCATTAATATGAGCAACCTTCTGTATTCCAAGAACTGTGAGTTTAAATATCCATACATTTCTAGTATTAATAATTTGATATGTTTATTCCAAATGATGTTGGCTTGCATTTATTTGAATAATGGTAGGGGGTTCTCATAATGCCATAATTATTTGACATTTACTTTACCACAAATTGATACAATAGTGCTAAAATTCTTAGGAAAAAGCTATGTGAATAAATACTGTGAATAGAAACACTTTTTTAAATAGTTAACAGTTATCTAATAAGCTTTTTGATAACTTTTACTGCTTTCATGTTGCTGCAACAAACTTATGATAACTCATTTTAATAACTTAAGCAATACATGAAATAATTACAGTTATTTTATAATAAACATTAAATAGATATATATAGGTATATTTAAATTAATATCTCTGGTTTTCCTTCAATTCAGAGAACAGTCAGGATCATTCTTTGGTGCATTTACTAGCTGGTTTGGCAGATGATGGGTACCAGGCAGATACATCAAGAGTGCTTTCTCAGCATCAGGCATCTGGATTCAGTAGCCATGTACAGAACAGTGATGATGAGGAAGCAGAACCTGAACTGGAGCGACAAGAAGCTGAGCTTAGCTTAGTAATGTCACAGCGGTGGGACAGTGATATCCCAGATCACAACTCAAAATGCAGGTAACTACATGATTGTTTTTTTTTAAAACAGCCCTAAAACTAAACAATAAGAAAGTGGAAAGTTTCCACTTTGTCATTATTTAAATATAAGTGATTTATAAATAAAGGCCTTTTTGCATCTTTTATGGCAGCTATACATATGCACTTCAGAAGAGGTCATCCACTTGAAGCTAAACATGTTCAGGCCCAGCCAGTACTTGGATGGGAGACCATCTAGAAAAAGCCTGGGTTGCTGCTGGAAGAGGTGTTGGTAGGGCGGGTGCTTACCCTGTGGTCTGAATGTTGATCCCAATGCCCTAGTGCATTGACGGGGACACTGTGCTGTAAAAATGTTGCCGTCCTTCAGATGAGAGGTTCTGACTCTCTGTGGTCATAAAAGATCCCTGGGCATCTTTCGTAAAGAGCAGGATGTATCCCAATGTCCAAGCTAAATTGTCCTCCATGGCTTAGTCATTTTGTTCCCCTAATCACCCACTGTCTCTAATTGGCCGTCTCTTTCACACCACTTCACCACTTAACAGCTAATGTGTGGTGAGCATACTGGTGCAAAAATGGCTTCAGTCTCATCATCCAGGTGGATGCTACACTTTAGTGGTGATTGAAATGAAAAACAGCTTTGAGTAGTGAGTAAAGCGCTATATAAATGTAAAGAATTATTATTATCCCTTAATAAGGTATTGATTTGTTTGCACAGCAAAGGTAGACCTGCTGTTGTTGAAAACAACTTATTGTTTACCTACTGTAGTAGGTTTTTATGAAAGTTTTCAAATTTTTGCAAATTAGGTAGAATCTTCCATTTTAAATAGACAATATTTCCTTCATTTTATGCATTTTTCATCAGTATTTTGTGTGCCTACAAAATATGAAAAAAATATAATGGTGAAATTCTACTGTGTTATAATCCATCCATCCATTTTCCAACCCGCTGAATCTGAACACAGGGTCACGGGGGTCTGATGGAGCCAATCCCAGCCAACACAGGGCACAAGGCTGTAACCAATCCCAGGCAGGGTGCCAACCCACCGCAGGACACACACCAAGCACACACTAGGGCCAATTTAGAATCGCCAGTCCACCTAACCTGCATGTCTTTGGACTGTGGGAGGAAACCCACGCAGACACGGGGAGAACATGCAAACTCCACGCAGGGAGGACCCGGAAAGCAAGCCTAGGTCCCCAGGTCTCCCAACTGCGAGGCAGCAGCGCTACCCACTGCGCCACCGTTCCGCCCCGTGTTATAATGAAGAAGTTAAATAAAAATGAAAAAAGAAAATATTTTGCCCTTATATAATTTCCCAAAAAATAATAAAACATTGTCAAAAATGAGAGCAGTGGGTTTAAACATGATTTTTTTTATTTATTTATTTTTTTTTTTACTTGTTGTATTCAGAACCTTTGGCTTTGTCAGTTAACAATGCATTGCAAGTTAAAGGGAACCAGAAACCAGTTTGTTCACATTTGTACATGTGTTTGTCCATCATAATGCATCTGTTTCTCTAAAAGTTTGGGGAAAAAATAGTGGAGAAATGCATTAGGACTAGGAAGTATTCATCATCTTCCATCTTAAAAAGTACTGGAAAATATCTAATATATAGTGGACTTTTTGTCAAAAGGAGTTGTATCCATTTGAAATATGCTATAGTGATTAAATAAATGTTGGTTATCTGGGTGCAGACAAATACATCAGTATTTGCATTGAACACATCATACATGGCCAAGAAATGCACCCAAGCTTGAGTGCCATTGCAAAATATTTTTCAATGCAAGGAGCAGAACAATGGAATAATATTCAAAAATTGCAACAGGTTAGTTAGGGGAATGTGACAGTATTAAATAAAATTATTCTTGACAGAATTAACAATGCATCTAAAGTAATAAGATAATAAATAGGATATACAATGCAGTTATATTTTCATAACGAAAACAAAAACTAGAACTAAAAATATTTTTTTCATTTTACAAGAACTGAAATTAAAGCAAACAGAGAAACTAAATAAAAATAAAAATTATTGATATGTGATTGATCTAAAACAAGAGCGAACATTGAGTAAAAACAAAACAGCAATAGCATTTTCGTTCAGTCGTGCAGAGGGGTTGTTTGTAGGTCACCCTGAGCGTTCAGTTATGTTGTGATGTTTACTATGCGGTGATCTCGTAACTTGGGCTTACTATAGTCACGTGGCGAAACTTCCCTAAAAGACCGTTGTTTGTTTGTTGAGCACATTTGGCTGGTCGGGTTGAAGCAGTAAGCGCGTGTGATTGACGATGGCGAGTTTTGCACAGATGTTTGTGGGTAGAAAGCGAGAAAGTAACGTGTGGAAATACTTTAATTACAGCGCAGATGATAATAAAAGCAAGTATAGCATGCGAGAAGAAGAAAAGAGTCTGAGTTTCAGTGCAGGACCAGCTGGATCAGTACTTAGTGGAAGTCCAGCACTTCTCTGGCACCATGACTGCACTTGCGGTCAGGGTCCATCATGAAAAGTAAAAAAAACTAATAATGATAACATAAAATAAATTTGTCAACTGGACTGTGCTATAAATTTGTTTTCTGCAGGACTCCAATCATTTTAATCATTTTTATAGTCAAAATCGTCGAATTTGCGTATTTCATGTTCAAATACAGGGGAGAAACACGAGATGCGGCACCAACGAGCCTCACCTTACCTCGGACTGCACTCTTCCTCACACACTGAGTTGATGTATGCAGTTGTATGTCACAAATATAATGTTTGCATACACATTTATTATACACCCTGACTTTTCACAGACTGGCTCATATCTTTAATGAATGTGTGTGACATATCTAGTCTTGCTTGATCGGCCATAAAACACAGTGAAAAGGCACAAGGCGAGGCAGACAGTACAGTGCCGCCTAGAACGGGGCCGATGTGAGCCCAACAGGTGCTCGTTGCTGCGTCTTCTACACAGAGGCTCTAGGCGCCAATAAGTTAGCGATATCAGAAAGTCAAGTGCGCTGCAGCGGTCTGTGTATCCAACTGACTGCCAAAATGGAAGATTAAGACTTTTAAAACTAAAGGAAAATAAGGAGGACTTGTACAAGAAAGTGATGGAGATTTTCAAGGAGAAGGATAGGCACATGGACTTCATTTACAAATAAAGGTAAGACCATAAACGGTTTTCAATTTTATAAAAAGTGGCATCAGACTAAGAAAAAAAAAATCCAATATTTAAAAATTAAATTTTGACTTTAAATAAAATGTTCTTTTGTTTTTCTTGTTATCCTTTTATTGAAGTCTGTATTAAAATTGATTAAAGCATCAGAATTAAAAGCTTTTAAAAATTAACTAAATATTTCAATTAAGGTCAAAATTAAAATCCATATTTTTTGTTCACCACTCTATACTTTCATTTGTATTGAATGAATATAAATTGAGCAATTGCAACGGCAAATTTAGAACACATGGAGGGTGTGGAACAAATGCGCTCTCTCTGCTCTCTCTCTCCGCTATAAATGTAACGTTCTTTCTTAGCCAAATATGTGCCTTACCTATGTGTGTGTAAAGAATGCTGATGAGATATGAAATATATCCAGTAGTCAATGTGCATGCTGCCAGTTGACTAGTCAATAAGCTACTCGTAAATCTGACTCTGAAGGAGTCAGTGCCTCACCAGCTTCAGTACTGGCAGCAGAAATCTTTAACATACAGTCTGCTGGCGCTGGTGGCTGAGGACCTTGTCTGTGCACCTGCATTACAGGCATTCTTCGAGCAAATATTTTCACTGTGTGACTATCTTTTGAACATTTGATCTTGCTGACTGTAGTCATTAGGCCACTTAATCTGTTTAATCATTGATAGTCAAGCTATGTTTAGAGGAGCCTAGAGGGGGCTGGGCGGAACCCCTGCAGATTTTATTTTTTTTCTCCAGCCTTCTGGAGTTTTTTTTTTGTTTTTTCTCTCCTTCCTGGCCATTGGACCTTACTTTTATTCTATGTTAATTAGTGTTCCGTAATTTTATTTTCTTATTTATTTTGTTTATTTTCTCTTTCTTCATCATGTAAAGCACTTTGAGCTACATCATTTGTATGAAAATGTGCTATATAAATAAATGTTGTTGTTTAATGGCATTATGAACTGTGAGTGTATTTTGTTGACTGAAACGTAACTTGCATTGAAATATGTGTAGGCCAGCATTTGTGGTCTTGCAACAGAAAAAGAACTAAATAAAATAAAAACTAAAATTTTAAACGCAGAACTAAATAAAAATAAAAATGGTTGACTCCACTGAAAACTAGAACAAAATAAAAACAAAAATGTAAACTACAATTAATATCAGAACTGAAATATCACTAATACAGTGCTGTTGTTTCTGTACAGTTTGGTTAACTCCCAAAACCACTGGTGAAAGTAAATTAAAAGCTGCAGTATGAACTGCTATTCATGCAAAAGTACAGGAAACTAAATCACTTATATATTTTTTCTGAAGTATTTTACAATTAGCACCAAAAACAATCCTAATGTTTGTGTCCACCTCCCTTCGCCACCCTGCCTCCCAACTCAGCTCAGCGTCTGGGATTTCCCATCGTCCTTTTATAGTCCTTGACCTGGAAGCGTTTCGCCTTCTCTGTCCACGTGACATGGGGCATTTCCGGGTCAGATAAAAATCCTTTTTCTTCACCCCAGAAGCACGTCATTCCTTGTGTCGCTGTGATTAAGACGCACTTCGGGGTTATGGTGCCAATAACAATCCCTGGGCCTCCCTGCAGTGACTCCTGACGGCCCCCGTGGTATCCAGCAGGGCTGTGCATTAAAAGTCCACTGTCCATAATTCCCTGCTGGCATTCGGGGTACCTCCATGCTGCAAGGAGGGCTCCATCTGGCAGCCTGGGGGTATTGGCCGGGATAAATAGCCGGCCATATCTCACAAGAGTTATGCTCCATTCGGGTTTTAATTTCACTGAGGAAGTTTTGCTTTTAACATTGAAATAGAGTTGAGTATTATCTGCATAATAAATTGGAAGTGGTCTCCCCTAGACTTTGTTGTATACTAAGATATGGGGATGGGTGTTTGAGGAGTAAACCACAAGACAATATATATTATATTTTTAAGTTATGTACATTAAAGAACCATCAACAACAAATCAAATTAATAATATATTAAACAATTATTATAAAAGTAAAGTTGAATAAATTGGACTGCATGAATGAAAGGTAACATACTACTTGCGGTTACCAGAAATAGACGAAAAGTTGATAGAAATCTACCGTTTTGTACCTAATATTTGTATGCAAAATTCGGTTGACCTAGTGAAAGTGTCACACTGACATATTTCCAAAAATTGTATTTTCAGACTCAGGAAGGCCTAAAATGTTGGAATTTTTGGAGGATTCCAATACTTTCCCTGTACTTTGTATATGATAAAGTCAGGGAGGTCTAAAACGTTGTAATTCATCAAAATCTCAACATCGAATTTTTGGACGATTACAATACTTTCCCTATTCTTCATATACAAGAAAGTAAAAATGATAACTCAGTCCAAAGCTACGAATAATATGGCCAAGGGGAAGCATATACATGCAGAAGAGCAGAGAACCAAGGACACATCCCTGAGGAGCTCCTTGTGTGACTGACACTGAAGTGGACATGTTGTTTCCAACACTAACAAACTCTTGCCTATCAGTCAGATAACACTTAAACCACTGGAGAGCAGTGCCAGAGATACCCAGAAAGGTCTCCATTCTGGACAGTGTCAAAAGCTGGACTGAGGTCTAACAAAATTAATATGCTGGTGTGTCCAGAGTCTGCTGGCGTAAGCAAATCATTGGTTACTCGAAGCAGGGCAGTTCTCACAGCTGTGCTGTGCTTTGAAAACAGGAATGGGTTCCATGTATTTATTAGAAATTAACTAATTGGTGAGCTGGGAAGGATACAACTAGTGCTGGGCGGTATACCGGTTCATACCGAAAACCGTTTTTTATTTTTTTTATGATATGGATTTTTCTTATACCACAACACCGGTTTAAATTGCCTAAACGACGTTCGGAACGTGGCGCAGCGGGAAACTGTTTAAATGGGGACCTTTTTCACTGCTACACCGCTAAACACAGATTTGTTGCACTAGGGCTCTTTTTCACTGCTACACCACCAAATAGTGGGCGGTAGCATAGGTATTCTGCGCGGTGAAAATAGACAGCATTCTGAAACTGAACTAAAAGTAAAGTTGAACATGTGATGAACAGAAGAACTTTTGCCGAAAAAATGGAGTCACATCCGTCGCCTGGAGATACTTTAGTTTTAAAAGGTCAGATGTGTAAATACTGTTTCTATACTACTGGATAATACTGCAAGCCAAGTTGTACTTGTTTTTGTACTTGCTAGTGTATGTTTTGCTTGTATTCATTCTGCGATGTGCTATCGACTCGTTCAGAGATGGGCACAACTCTGAATGGATGGCATAATTAAACATGTATAACGAAGATATTTTTAAAGGTCTGAACACTCCGTCGGCTAAGTTAATAACTAGTTTTAATTTCACAAAGACGTTTAGCGTGTGGTGATTAACACAAAGTATTTGATGTGCTGCATTAACTTGTGACGGGGTTTGAGAAAATCTAGTAAATTAAACATTGATTTTCGGATGAAGTTTAGTTTACAACATTCTACTTTAATTATAAAATAAACTGAGAATAAAATGGAAATGTCGACTTTAATCTTGACATAGTCAACATGTCGAATTTATTCTCGACATATAGTTTGTTTTTTTCTTCTGTGTCCATATTTTTTTTTCTTCACAGTGGCCCTAATGTGCTTCCATAGGGCTATACCACAAACAGCATTATAAATGCAAGTTGCAGTTTTTATTATTTATGTATATAGCTTAGCTTGAAGCAAGGTCCATATTAATGCAGTTTGCCTAAATGATGGTACAGTTGGTAAGATGTCATGACATTGTCATCACCAAGATTGCACTTGTTTTATTTTATTTTAATTTGGTGAATACTGTGTAATGCACCTGGGCTTGAAGCCTTGAAGTAATGGTGCAACTATCAGTAATACTATTATGTATTTTATTGTTATTATTTATTAGTTTAAATATTATGCAGTTTAATGATGGTAAAATTGTTTAAAAAGTCACTTTAACGTGTCAGTGGACAGAGATTGTTAACATTAACAGAAAGTGTAGTTGGTTTACAAAAAATATTTACTATTTATTCCTTTTCTAAGACGTGTTCAGTGCAATCCAACTTTTGACAAACACCTCTGGATATTTTACTAAGTCTAAATGCCTCTTTGGATGGTTGAAAATATGTTGTCAAAATCATAGTTTAAGCTTTTGCAAAATTTGTTCAATTAAAGGTTCTATATTTTCACTGCATCTGTCATGCAATGTGATTCCTTCTCTTTAGTGCCACCCCCTTGAAAACTATCACTTTATGGGGCCATGCAAACCTGGATTAATACTTGTGTGTGCATTAAAATGTCTTTTTGTACTATGTACAATTCTCATAACATTCTAATAGGTTATTCTTAGCTAGTCTACTGCAGTAATTGCAGTGGAAAATGTGGTTAACATCCACTCATGCATGGGGAAAAAAATACCGTCTAATACCGTGAAACCGGCAGAATTTAGAAAAATACCGTGATATAGAATTTTGGTCATACCGCCCACCTCTAGCTACAACATGCTCAAGAACTTTTGACAGAAAAGGTAAGTGAGAGAGCCCAAAAATTAAGATTGTCTGCATCAAGACCAGACTTTTTTTTTAACATAAATTTATTTTCGCTAGAAACTTATTAAGTAAAGAGATAGATAGGTTGGGAGCATGTACTGATTACAGCACATTCCCGCACCCACCACACAATGAACAAACTCCTCGAGTGCAGCCTTACAATGGGTGACGCCTCAGCACCACACTGGAACAGTGTCAGGGTTTTTTTTTTTTTTTTTTTTAAACTGTGGCTGGGTTGCTAATCCTGCCACCAGACCCCGAGTTTTTCCGTGCAAGTTGGAAGACATGATTGCAGGGCTGGATGCAGGTTAATATCATACCCAGGATGAAGCAATTGCAGGTTAAGGGCCTTGCTCAAGGGCCCAATGGAGTAGAGTCACCTCTGGTGTTTCTGGGATTCAGACTGGCAACTTTCCAATTACTGCCACAGATTCCTAGATTCAGAGCCACCACTCCAACCATTAAGTAAAGCATTATATATAAATGTTAGGGCAGGGGGGACTTGTGTTTTCTTCAGTGGTGTCTATGGGCATCAGAGCAAACCTGAAGCAAAAGCCTACACATTTTCCCATGTCACCAATAGCATACTAATAATAATATCCATCCATTGATTGTTTTCATTTTCCAGTTCCGGGTAAGGGTCACAAGTCTAGGTGCTATTGACATCTTTGGGATATGGCGAGTAAATCAGAAAACCTATGCAGGCAGGAGGAGATCATGTAATATTCACATAGTTGGAGACCAGACAAAGCCAGGATTTGAACCCTGTGATGATGCTGCAGCACTGACATCTGTAACTCTGCCTATTGGTCAGAATTAGTCATAAATACTAGTGAAGTCAACTTGAAACACCTGTCCTAATTATCATATCAAAAACATTTTGTTTTTTATTCTGCTTAATTTTACATGCATTTAAAAACTAATATAATGTAAGTAAACTTATAGTAGTACCTTGGGTTCCAAGTTAGAATAATTTAATTTTGCTTTCATTTACAGGTCATCCTATAAGAATGTTAACGAAAGTTCAAGTGATGATGAGAATGAGTTCTCTGAAGAGGAAATGGAATGGAGTGGGAATAGTTCTCTTTTTGCCAATATGTCAATACCACAGCTTGATGGTGCTGCTGATGAAAATGAAGGTAAAATTATCATAGTAGCCCATCACTATATCCTGTTCTATCACTACGGTTGCATACTGCTTTAGTTTGTCACTAATGTTTTATCTGATGAACATGTAATGCAGTTACAGGTATGTGTATTAAAGACAAATGCAATATCCATTGTAACATTTATAATGCTCTAATTAAACCCACCAAGGCAAAATTATCCACAGCTTAGGATACACACTGCTAACACATAGTGAGACCTATGATGTAATAAAACTCAACATACGGTATACTTGGTGAATGCAGGTAAGGTATCTTTATAGGTGGTAAATTTATATTTTCACAACAGCCGCTTTTTATAATTTCTTGCAGATGAATTCGCTTCAGTGTCCATTTTTGTTATAACCATAAGTTAAAAGAATAGTAATTTTATGAATGGTATCCCTGTTGGGATACACATTAATGTTCCATAGAACAAAAGCTGACAGAGTCTCGGAAGACAACATAGCCATGACATACCACAAATATTGCATAGAAGTATCGATTATGATAACGTTTAAAATTTGACAATGATATATATTCATTTTATAATCCTGCTATCTGAAAAATGCCACATACATGAACTAATGATGTCACTTCTGGTCCACACATTCACATACAAATGTCAGTTGCGCCAGAATGGTGTCAGAACCCACGGATTCAGCAAATGCAAAAAGAAAAAGAAAACTCTTAAATATATTCAAAAGTATATAAGTTTGTACTCTACCTTGACCAAATAACAGAAGATTGTTTGAGACTTCCTTTTTGTGTAATTGGAGTTTGATCCTTCAGATTGGCATTTCAATATTACATTCATGATAGCAAGCTGATTCTCTGGCATATATTATTAATACAGTATTTTAGAGCAGTTTATAGCTCTTAATATATAGCAAACATATTGTTGATGTTTGCAATGATCATTGGTTTTAGGAATGACAATTGTATACTTTATAATTTACAAAAGTAAATCACATCACATCATTTTGAAAATATGTAGTAAATCAAATTGAAAATTAACAAATGGCTTTTCCATTTAGTATTTTTTAAATCTAACTTTTACACGAAGTAGGAAAGGTTGTTCTTGAATGCACCACACTTCCAGTCAAACTGAAACTTTCCATTTAACCTAATAGCACACACTTGTGTTATGGCAGAACCTTGCAATCCTTGGAGGAAGCACACATGAGCATGTGGACTGGCAGCAAGATTCTGTCAACCTCCAGCAATTTTAACTGTGCCAATTCACAGTTTATGGTTTACATTCAATTTGCATTACATTGATTATAAAATATTTTAGAAAAGCATTTTTACATTGACATTTGGCTTTGTATGCCTGATAATATTCATGTGGTGTTTTCATTCAGTTTTCATTCTGCTGCTACAAAACAGGCATTGGAGGTTTTGTTTGTACACACCAGTACTAATTGGTTTAAATAATAACTAATCAGACTTTAAAATTATACATAGTACTTTAAAGGTTACTCTACATATTTTTGGTATCTGCAGACATTTAAATGTTTTATCTTTTTAATAATTACTGTTTTTTTTAAATTGCTTGCTTTTTTAACATTGTATTTGAAAAGGATCTTTATGCAGTTGAGAAATTTGTCAATTGCAATTGTAGAATTTACTGTAGAGTCAACTACATTTTTCAGTCAGGTTCCACTAATTATTTTTTAATACAAAAATACCAACAGTATGTATTTTCATTGATTGAGAAAACTGTTTGCCTACTTAATGTCCAGTCAGGACTCTAAAAGTGTGTGCTCATTAAATCCAATTTTTAGTGCTTTACTCTTTAACAGCAAGCCATCACTGTCAGAAGACCATATATGCACTGTATTGAATCTCCCATGGGTGGTTGATGTATTGTAGTTTTAAACAACTAATCAATTAGTCAGTATTCTTTAAAATATATATGTTTATTCAAGACATGCTCAGTATTACATTTTTACTTATGTGAGTAAATGATAGTTTATGTGTGCAAGTAAAGAAATGTAAAATAAATGTACTGCAGAACATTTTTCCTTTGCTGTAGTTTATCATGGTGAAGAATGTTGCCTCTAACACCCCGCATTGCCTTAGTGCCTACCATGCTTCTTCACCCAACACCCAGAATCAGATCAACTTTTGTTTTTACAGCTTTGCTATATTGCAGACCCTCTCCTCTTCACAGTAGATACTGAGACTTGCTTTTTTTTTACCACTGTTAAGCTGTGCTTGAAGCTGATCTTGAAGCTATTGTGCTGTGAGGCACCTGTCACACAAGCTGGTGATCCTCAGAAACTTGTCTTCTGATTGGGGAGTGATTTTGGGTCTACCAAATTTCTTCATATCAGAGTTTCGTCCAGTTTCCAATTGCCATTGTATTGTGTAGGACACCACACTCAGTAACAATTAGATTTTTTTTTGATAATTTCTCTTAATGGAAGGCCTACAGTCATGTCCAAGTTTTGAGAATGACATGAATATTAAGTTTCACAAAATTTGCTCTTTCAGTTTTTATGATGGCAATTTGCATATACTCCAGAATGTTATGAAGAGTGATCAAATCAATTGCAATTAATTCCAAAGTCCCTCTTTGCCATGAAAATTAACTTAATCCCAAAAAACCCATTTCCACTGTGTTTCAGCCCTGCCAACAAAGGTACTGGCTGGCATCATTTCAGTGATCCTCTTGTTAACACAGATGAGAGTGTTGACGAGAACAAGGCTGGAGATCACTCTGTCATGCTGATTGAGTTAGAATAGGTTCAATTGTTGTGAAGAAGGCTTCAGGGCACCCAAGAAAGTCCACCAAGTGCCAGAATCATCTCCTAAATTTGATTCAGCTACGGGATCGAAGCACCACCAGTGCAGAGGTTGCTCAGAAATGGCAGCAGGCAGGTGTGAGTGCATGTGCACGCACAGTGAGGCGAAGACTTTTGGGGGATGGCCTGGTGTCAAGAAGGGCAGTAAAGAAGCCACTTCTGTCCAAGAAAAACATCAGGGACATACTGATATTCTGCAAAAGGTACAGGGATTGGACTGCTGAGGCTTGTGATAAAGTAATTTTCTCTGATGAATCCCCTTTCCGATTGTTTGGGGCATCCGGAAAAAAGATTGTCTAGAGAAGAAAAGTTGAGCTCTACCATCAGTCCTGTGTCATGCCAACAGTAAAGCATCCTGAGACCATTCATGTAAGGGGTTACTTCTCAGCCAAGGGAGTGGGCTCACTCACAGTTTTGTCTAAGAACACAGCCATGAATAAAGAATGGTAGCAAAAGGTATCCAAGGGCAACTTCTCCTAACCATCCAAGAACAGTTTGGTGATGAACAATGCCTTTTCCAGCATGATGTAGTACCGTGCCATAAGGCAAAAGCGATAACTATGTGGCTCAGGGAATAAAACATCGAAAGTTTGGCTCCATGGCCAGGAAACTCCCCAGACCTTAATCCCATTGAGAACTTGTGGGCAATCCTCAAGAGGTGGGCGGACAAACAAAAAGCCACAAATTTTGACAAACTCCAAGCATTGATTATGCAAGAATGGGCTACCATCAATCAGGATTTGGCCCAGAAGTTGATTGACAGTATGCCAGGGCAAATTGCAGAGGTCTTGAAAAAGAAGGGTCAACACTCAAATATTGCATAATCGTAATTGTCAATAAAAGCCTTTGAAACTTATAAAATGCTTGTAATTATACTTCAGTATACCATAGAAACATCTGACAAAAAGATCTAAAAACACTGAAGCAGCAAACTTTGTGAAAACCAATACTTGTGTCATTCTCAAAACTTTTGCCCATGACTATATACACTTCTAAGGGTAATAATGCTCAATCTTATTTTATTTAATTGCCATTTTCTTATCATTATCACTGTAATATTGTCCAAGTAGTACTTCAGAGGGTGTAGTAACTCAGTGTGTCCTAAATCTTCTTTAAGACAGACAGAGGGATGTTTAGAAATCGGCAGTAGTAGGGACACCTGTACAAATTATTTGCTTCAACTTGAAAGGCGTAATCTATATACAGTATATAATCGACCAAGTCGCCCGACCATGGGGTACGCACGACAGAGCCCCGCCCGCCAACTCTAACCCTCCTCCTGTGTCCACCCTCGCTCTTGAGGTATGAGCAGGCAGTGCGCATGGGGTATGCACGACAGAGCCCCGCCCGCCAACTCTAACCCTCCTCCCACATCATGGGATACACATGACAGAGGCCCGCCCGCCAACTCTAACCCTCCTCCTGCGTCCACCATCACTCTCGAGGCATGAACACTGCCTGCTCATGTGCCCACCCCCAACTCCTCACCAAACACATCCTGAGTCGCTTTGGTCTGTGCTACAGTCCACATGCACCACTGAGCCACGTTGACTGTTCATTTTCCTAACATGGCCACCGCTTCACATTTATTTCATGGAAACAACTCTTCTTTCAAGGTTATACAAATTCCAGCATCAGGTAACTGTTTCTTTCTATCAGTCGGATATTTCTGGGAAAATGTCATCGACGAAACTGTTGCTCTTGAACTTCGCAACATGGCTGTAACCTTTGTTTGCCAACATTGCGATAACTTCGGCGACATGCTGTCCGTTGTTCTTAGTCACGGAAGCATAGTCATACAGTCTGCTCAACAATACGCTGACTACATGAATACTTCCACAGTTTATGGTGGCGAGGCAGAAATTGTGGCAATGTCCCAAATACTTCCAGCTACTATCATCATTCACTTCCGAGAACGTCCTTCATTCCCCGAAGAATTTCTTAGCAGTCTTACTCCCACTGGCATGCCTCCGCATAAACTCAAAATTAAAATTGGTTCAGTCATCGTGCTTCTCAGAAACCTCATGCCAGCAAGAAGTCTCTGTAATGGCACTAGACTGACTGTTACCAGCATTCACCACAATGTACTGGAGTGTAAAACTATCACAACTGCTACCTCACAAACTGTCCTTATTCCCCGGATTTCCCTGACCCCATCAGATTCAAATTTGCCTTTTACTTTTACATGCAGACAATTTCCTGTTAGATTAGCCTTTGCAATGACAATTAATAAGGCACAGGGCCAAACTTTCAAAAAGATATGCCTGTATCTGCCAAAACCAGTTTTCAGTCACGGACAATTGTATGTTGCTCTCTCCAGAGTTCCATCTTTTCGTTCACTCAGTCGTATCCTCAAACCCACCCCATTTGGCCAACTGTGTCTTTCAGGAAGTGTTCAACCATCAATAAATAATTATGCGGCATATGCCGCGGGTCGGCTAGTTTACTTCAATTGCTGCAGAATATCTGTAGGTTGTTACCTATTAGTTGTTCCGTGAAGAAGGCCCATTTGTAATATTCTGAAACTTCCTTTTTTTCAGTTTTTACTAACCTTAACTTTAAATTTAAACCTCTGGCAGTTTACTCCTTAAATTTTCACCATTTTATGTCAGTCATTGCATTACAACTGATTAAATTTGAAGAAAAACTAGAAAAACAGAGATGTTCTAAAACTTTCATCTGGTAGTGTGTATGCACGTGACATTTTATTTATATAGTTTTTTTAATTTGTTTCTTTTTGGGTATTATGTCAATTGTTTTGGGAATAAATGCAAGTAACAATTTTTTTTCACTACATGTCGCTGCTTTGTACTGCTTGACTTGACTTGCACAGCCAATCAATAATTTGCAAGTAGAGCTTACCATTTGTCACTTATTCATTTATTTTACAGATTCATCATTAAATGAGAAGAGCTCCAGAACTCATTCATCTTTAACTGCTACAGACAAGATTCTTGGAAAGAGAAACCCATTTCCCAGTGAAACTGTTAATCTGGAACCACCTTCTGTAGCTAAGATAGTACTAGAGTGCAAACATCCACAATCACTACAGATTCACAACCTTGAAAAAGATACCCCATCTGAGAAGCACTTCCTTTCAAAAAGTTCTACAATCCCAGAGGATCAGACAGATTATACCTTTCGATTCCCAGATACATGTAATATTGCACATAAAACTGAAAATACTCTCACGGATGCTGCTAAAATAGATTTACCTCACATTTTTTCCTATGAAAAAAAAGTCACTACCAAGCTGGAATCTGATAGCATTCCATTTGAGAACAGTAAAGCTCATACCAGAAGAAAATACATCCGCATTAAAAATCCAGAAAAAGGGAAAATCACTCTGCTTCAGAAACGAAACTATTCACTCTCTTATTCAGAGATTAGAAACTCTTCCAATAAATCTGATCAGGAATTCAATCAAAAGAAAAATGACGGTTCCTTGCTCAGAATAAATAGTCCAAATGTTTTTCTTGATGGAGAGGATCGTTCAATTTCACAGCATGATGGAGATTACAGAAAAAACCACAAGAAGCCAGATATACGAGAGTTAAAAATCAGGTATGAGGATTATCAAGAGAAGATGACTGAGAAAGCCATTTGTAATCAACAGGACGTTCACTACAAGTTCTTTCCTAGTGTAATTCTATCTAATTGTCTTAATAGATCAGGCAATAAGAGTCCTAATAAGCTTGGCAAACTCGATTATGATGACCGACGGTCAAGGCTAAAGCTCACTAAAAAGAGAACTGTTAAGGAAAGCAAAGAGGCAAAAGGAATTGGAAGTGAGAGGGTGGGAATTGAAAAAAAAGATCATTCTTGTCTAATGGTAAATTCTCCCTGTATTCAGATTTCTAAACATGAGCAGTGGACACCTCCCTTATGTTCTGATGCAGACACACCTATTAGTAAAGACACTAGCAGTGAAAACAGTCTAGCTGTATCTTTGGTGTCCCAGTCTCATGTCCGGCCATGTTCAACACAGCTGTCTGGTTTACCTGGTAGTAAATACAGATTAAGAACTAAGCGTAAGGCAAGTTATGACACTGAAGATGGTGAACCTCGGCCTGGCTTCCAAATGACAAAATTATTAATGACTCCGTCAGAAACTTCAAAGGATAACTATATTCTTAGTAATCATGATTCTAAGTCACGAAAGCGCAAAAAGATGATAAAAAAGGAGCCTCCAATTATCATTAAATATATTATTATCAATAGATTCAAAGGGCAAAAGAACATGCTAGTTAAACTGACCAAAGTGAATGCTGATGAAGAACAGGTTGTGCTGACTGCTGAGAGATTAGAACAGTATGAAAAGCTGGCTCCATTGAAAGGTTTTTGGCCAAAGGTGCCAGAATCAACTGCAATTAAGTTTCCAGTCTCTTCACCGAAAACAAAAAAGTGTCCAAAGCGAAAAGCAAAGATTCATTCAGCAACGAAGAAAAAAGCAAACAGTACTCCAAAGGTATTAGGTGGAAAGGTTAGAAGAATAAGGAGGACTAAATCCAAGAAAAAAATGCTTACCCTGGCTACACTCCATCCTCCTTCTCCCAGTTACATTTCTGAAACCAATGATTACTCTGAAGAGTATACTGATGTTATGTCCAAGCTGGGATATCTCTCTGAAAAAAATACCAGTCCAGCAGATGCCTCACCACCACGATGTTGGTCACCTAGTGATCCTGAGCCTCAGCTTCTATTAGCTTTAGAACAAAATGACAACTTGCCTGTTAGTGATCTTGGGCCGAGCCTACTTGGTCATGAAGCAGAAAAACCAGCACTTGGACGTGGAGTTCGCAATAAAATTCGCAGCAGCAAACTTAACAAAATTGACTCCACTAGTCCAAAGAGGAGAAAACGGAGGACGATTAAAAATATTACAGAAGGTAGGACTATAACAAAGGAATCCCCAAAGCAAAAAATTGTTTGTAGAGGACAAGGAAGAAAAAAGAAAAACATTGACCTGCTATCTAGTACTGGACCAGGTCAAATTTCACTTGGCACTAAGCAAAGCCGTAAATCTCGGAAAAAAAAGATTCTGGAAGAGCAGAACACAAAGATTTGCAGTGAAATATATGAAGGCTCTCAAGCTGTGTTTCCCGGAGAGGATGTTCCTTTATCTGGATGTTCATCTGGGCATCTTCCTTCTTTTCAGACTACTACTTCAGGCAGTAGCGAAGGTGATGTTCCAAAAGTAAGAGACACAAATGGGAGCTCAGAGGCAACCTTAAGTGGAGAGAAGACTTTAAGGACTCACTCACAGAGTTCCAGGACATTAGAGACAACCACATCAGTGGTTCACCCAACAATTTGTGATGAGTCTGACCCTGCAAATTCCTGCAGCCCCCAAAGTATTGCCTCACATTCATGTTGTAACAATGAATCTCATCAAATATCATCACATTCACAGCCGTTCCCAGGCCCAGGGTCACTAAAGGTAACTGACCTAGCTTCTACCCAGAATGTCCTCTCTGTCATACAGGCTACAAAGCCTTGTTGTAATTCTACAACATTAAAGTTAGATGGAGCTGATTCAAATAACTCTTGTCATTCTGTACATTGCTATACCAGTCCTGTAAAGCCTGCTCCACTTAAGTCACAAATACTATCTCCATTACTCCTGAGCTGTAAGGATCAACCTAAGCAGCCACCTGATGTTAAGGAAGCAGCAAAACCTGCAAAACGCTCCAGCAAGAAAAAAATTCCTGAAAACAAAGAAAAAATGGATGGTTTTGGAATTGCACGTTTCACACCTATAAGAATAAAATCTTTGGCTAGTTTATCATTAGTGAATAAAATGGAAAGTTCCACAGACATTATGCCTTCTAATTCCTGCAAGAATGGAGAAAATTTGTCCCCTGTAGCTGATACACCTGTTGGGCTTGCAGTCCTAAAAGAACTTCTTCATAAAAAACAACAGAAAGTACAAGAAAGTGCTCCATTTCAGGATGTTTCCAGCATACACTATTTAATTAAGAATGATATTTGCTCTACAAACAAGCCTGTCAAAGTGAGAAAAGCAAGAAAACCACGAACTCCTAAAACACCTAACCTGAAACAAAAGAAACCTAGATGCAAAAAAGAAAAATCAGCAAAGCAGGAAGAACCAGTTAATCCTGATTGCTCTTTATCAGATAACAGCCCAGTGTTTCCTTCAGACCCAGGGTTCGAAAGTTGTTACTCTTTTGAAGATAGCTTATCACCTGAGATGCCTCACAACTATAACTTTGATATCAATACAATTGGCCAAACTGAATTTTGTGGTCTTTATATGGGCAGTCAGTTTGTGCCAGCTGATAAGAACTTACCTCAAAAGTTTCTGAGTGATGTGGTACAGGAGCCTGTTACTGGGTTGATGCTAGGTTTGGCAAATACTACTGAGAAGTCGTGTTCTGCCTTTGAAAGCCAGCAGCCTTATCCTGGACCTGAATACTTGAAAAGTGGCACACTGAGCCCTGAACTTTTTGAAAAGGTATCTGGAGAAAGGCAGAGATCTTCTTGTCCTGAAAAGGAGCAAGATTTTAATAGTTCGCTAAATCAGCAAATTAAAAATGCAGTTGACAGCGATGAGGGTGCTGTCCAGTCAGAGAGAAGAAACTCGTTGAACTGTGCCGATGCTTTCTTTCCGCTTCCCATAAACACAGCTTCTTTTGTAGAACTTCTTGGTTCTCCTACCAGAGATCTAATAGAAGGAACTGATGTGCTGATAGCAACTCCAAATAGTTCCCCAAGATCCATTAGTTCTCTGTCTCAATTAAAAAATGCCAGTCTCCCACTTCGCAGCACTGGAGGGGCACATATTCTCAAGCCACTGATGTCCCCCCCAAGCCGTGATGAGATTATGTCAACGTTGTTGGATATGGATCTTACAGAGACTGCTTATCAAGAGCCATTTTGTAGTGATCCTTCAGATGTTCCAGGAAAGCCAAGGTAACTTTTTAAACAATTTGGGGACACTTTTTTTGTTAATAGTTGTTTTTATGAAATTTTATTAAATAGCATGTATGTCACTTTTTATGTATATTGAATTATCTTCTGCTTCTGTTGTGGACCATATACAGTCTGGAAAACTATGATCTAATTAACAATTGGGTTAGGGTTTTTAGATCTGCAAAAAAATGCATGGATGAGTAAATGATTAGAATAGCAAATAATGTAGACTTCATCAAGTGTCCATTCGCAAACAAACTGCCTAGGTTACCAGAATCTGAACATATTAATAGCTGGAATTTGTTTGTTATGGATGTTTAGATTTGTATTCTTTTTTTTTAAATATGTAAAAACATTTGTGTATAAATATTTTTTAGGCAAATTGGAGGTCGTGTCCTTTCAATAGAGTCCAGGCTAGGGGATGGACTGGCTGAATTTGAAGGAGATTTCACACTAGAAGGATTGCAGCTATGGAAAACTGCATTTTCTGCAATGACACAGGTGGGATGTGCTCCTCTAAATGGATCCAACCTTTTGAACAACATTGGACGTGACCAAGTAAAACACAACTCTAAAGACAATGATCAGAAGGTGGTGATTATGCCTTGCAAAAGTGCACCCAGCTATCAACGTGTACAGTTGTGGCTCCAGGCTAAGAAGGAGTATGATCGTAGCTGTAAAACAACAAAGATGAAAATGGAAGAAAAGGAAGAGGTGGACAAATTCTGTGTAGCAGTTCACTCTGAGGGTAATGAAGCAGAGTCCACAAAGGGGTTGACAAATGAAAAAAGCTCTCCAGAACCAGTGGCTCCAGAAAAGGTTTCCTGTCTTTCAGCTAAAGAGAAGAATAATTCTCATCGTTTTATGCCTCTCAGTAATATTTCTGCTAAAACCTCACAAGCAGAAAGATCTCATCCTCTTGCAGTCAGGGTAGAGCAAGAAGATGATGTAGAGGATTCTTCTCAAGACTATAGTTCTCCAGATTCTGCAGTACTTACCCCTTGGCAGCAGACAGTTTCACCTGATTCCTGCAAGGGGTGTTTGGAAAAGGAAGAGGACAAAGAACACAGATATAAAAGGACTCCTCAAAGATACCACTATGGTTGCACAGAACTCAGCTTGTCAAATCTGGACACTCCTTTGACTACAAAGGGACAAAATAAACAGGAAGAGAAACGGACTCCAGATTTATGTTCTCCAGTATCTTCTGAATTATCAAGCCAGTTTCTGCTTTATGCTTCCCCAGTAATCCAGAAAAGAAATGCAGGCTTTTCTGAACCCATTTGCTCAACCCCAGTATCCACAAAAGGTAAAATCTTTGTCACAGATTAATAAACAAAATAAGTAAATAATGTTACCATGTACCTTAATGGAGTAAATGTAAACAGAACAGTAGATGCTGTATGTCATAGCTTCAAATGAAAAAAGTAGAGAAATTAGTTTGAAATGCTGAAGAAAGATTAAGAAGTTAAAAAATCCACAGTAAGTATATACATAACAGCAAATGAAACATGGCAATATTATACATAATATGTGTGCAGTGGATTCAGAAGGTATTCAGACACCTTCACTCTATACACACTTTATTTTGTCATTGATTTAATTTTAATTGCATTCATTTTCCATTTTTTCCCATACCTCTACACCAGCATTTCCCAAACTATGGGTCGCGACCCACTGGTGGGTCGCAAGCGAATATTGAGTGGGCCCTGAAACATAAGACGATATTCCGACCGATTGGGCTAACAGCCGGACGTCTTCTGTTTTTGTGACATTCTTTGTCACGTTGTGTTGTGTTCGTTAACGTACGCCCTTATAATCTTTTTAAAAACAATTATTAACGTTTGAAAATAATAATGGAAAAGTGGTTGAAACGGATAGCAAAAACTACGTCGCCGCCGCCGGTTGATTGTGATGAAAAGACGGAAGATGTTCTTATAAATGACAAAAGTGGCACTGAGGCTGACTTCCAAGCTCCCTCAACGAGTTCGCATGAATCGAAACGACGGAAAGTTGTAAGAAAATATGACCCTGAATATCTAAAACTAGGATTCACTTGGAATCATGATACGATAGATCCGCGTCCTCAATGCGTGATTTGCTATGAAATATTAGCGAATGAAAGTATGCGCCCAAGTAAGTTGACGCGTCATATAGAAAGGAAAGCATTCCCATTTTACGAATAAGCCAGTAGATTTTTTTCAAAGAAAATTGTTGGATATGAAATCTTCAAAAAATATTGTTTCACATTTCATTAATATTAATGAAAATGCTGTATATGCCTCGTACCTCATTAGCTTAAGGATCGCCAGAGCAGGAAAGCCTCATACCATTGACGAAGATTTAGTGTTACCATCGATTAAAGATGCTGTTGGAGCGATGTTTGGAGAAAAAGAAGTAAAGGAAATCGAGCGCATACCACTGTCCAATAATACTGTTGCACGACGAATCGACGAAATGGCTGAATGGGCAGAGGACGAATTAATCCGGAGGGTAGTTTGTAGTAAATATTATACGCTACAACTAGATGAGTCTACTGACGTGCAAGGCCTATCTCAACTATTTGTCTTTGTGCGTTATATATGGCAAAACGACGCGCATGAAGAAATCTTGTTCTGCAAGCCAATTAGTCGTGGAACGGCCGATGAAATTTTCAATGCAATTGATTCCTATATAAAAGAGAAAGGTTTACAGTGGAAGAACTGTTTCGGTATATGCACTGACGGTGCGCGGGCTATGTGCGGGAAAAATAGCAGTGTCGTTACAAGAGTTCTTAAACAAAGCCCATGTGCTTTGTGGACACACTGTAGCCTTCACAGAGAAGCACTGGTTTCAAAAGCATTACCTAATGATTTCAAAACAGTACTAAATACAGCTATGAAAATTGTAAATTATATTAAAACAAAACCCTTACAAGCACGTTTATTTCAAAAGCTGTGTGAAGAAATGGGTAGTCTTCATACATCTCTTCTTCTGCATACGGAGGTACGTTGGTTATCCAGGGTGAAAGTACTGACACGATTAGTGGAATTACGCAATGAAGTTACAATTTACTTGGAAGGAAAAACTGAATATATTGAATCTCTACTGGACAAAGAATTCATTCTCAAGCTCACATACTTGGCGGATATTTTTTCGAAATTAAACGAACTCAATTTGTATTTGCAAGGTTCAAACGAATCAGACATTTTTGCAGTTCACGATAGAATTTGAGCGTTTATGAAAAAGCTTATGTTGTGGAAAAGTTGTATTGAGGATGGCAAGTATGATTGTTTTGAAACTCTTGAAACTTTTATTATAGAAAACCAAGTGCAGCCAAAGACGAACGCACTGTCTGCAATTTCCACTCATTTATCATTGTTAAAAAATAACTTTGATGCCTATTTCGGGGAAGAGATGAAAAAGCTTGACTCGTTGAATTGGATTTGTAACCCATTTCAAGACCGCCTACCAAGTAGTATGTCAACAAAAGCAAGTGAAGAACTCATTGATTTATCAGAAGATATGTCACTGAAAAATAGTTTCAATCGCAAGCAGTTAACGAAATTCTGGCTCTCAGTTGCTGGGAACTATCCTTGCCTGTTTGATGAAGCTATAAAAGTCCTCCTCCCCTTCAGTACCTCATATCTATGTGAGGCCAGATTTTCGGCTATGATCAGCATTAAAACTAAATACCGAAATAAATTGGACGTATCAAACTCACTGCGATTAAAAGTAACTAAAATTGAAGTTGATGCTAAAGCTGTAATGACAAAAAATAGGAAACAAATACACCCTTCTCATTGAAATAACAGTCCTTGTAGGTATTTAAGTAATAAAAAATTGTAACTTAGTTGTTTTTTTTCTTATTTGAAAAGTCCTTCATTCATATTGGTGACGCTTAAATTTCCATAGTGACTGTTTGTGAGCTAAAGTACAATATATGTTGTCTGTGATGATAACAAATTAATGTCAAATGAAAAAAATACTTTAAACAAAATAAACAGCCCGAACAAATAAGACACCATTAAGTAGTTCCGCGACTCGCTACTATTGAATCTGAGCGTTACCAATATTTTATGCCCCCTTTTTAAGACGGCTAAGAGGTGGGTCCCGAATTTGGCAGTTTTTGTTAGGTGGGTCGGAGACCAGTCAACTTTGGGAACCACTGCTCTACACTCATTAATCCATAATGACAAAGTGAAAACATGTTTTACAAAATGTTTGTAAATTTATTAAAAATCAAAAACTGAAATCTCTCATTCATATAAGTATTCAGACCCTTAGTTGAGTACTTTGTAGAAGGCCTTTTGGCAGCAATTACAGCTTCAAGCCTTCTTGGGTAAGTCTCTGCAAGTTCTGCACACTTCGGTTTGTACAGGTCTTTCCATTCTTCCACAAATCTCCTCTCAGGCTCTTTTAGATTTGATTGCAAACATTTTTAATTCTGCCGTCTTCAGGTCTCTCCACAGATGTTTTATGGGGTTTATAAGTCTGGACTTTGACTGAGCTACTTGAATTGCTTTCAACTCCCAGCATCCCCAGCAGTATTATGCCATTGGGCAGGTTCAGAAGGCGTAGGGGTTACTGGGAAGAAGGATAATTAACAGTCTCTTTAAAAAGGAGCCAAAAAGATGTCAAGGGGATCGCGATCATCTGTCTGTGTTTATTTCTAAGCATTGCTCCCAATTTTGGATTAGTACTACAAACCAACAAGTTTGTTTCTCGATGTTTGTGCTTTCATGTGCTTGCTTGCCTGTGTTAATTAGTCTTTTTTTGATGCATGTTCGTTTGGGGAATGCTCTCAGTCACACAAATCTTGGTAGAACAAAACTTTACATTTCCTTCAGAGAGCTGTACACAAGGATTTTCATTCCACACACCATTGTCATCTGCACCTGCTTTACGGGTCTGTGTTTGGACTTTCCTGTTAGTGTTAATTTCTACTAAGTAGTGTCTTGTTTTGTTCAGTTTCATGTGTGTAGTGTATGTAAATAATTATAGGTAACGGGGATCTAGAGAAGGCTTTTGTGTACAAATTTTTGTTTAATATTGTTTTTTCTTTATTATTTGATTAATATATACTGTATTATCTTTATTATTGACTGAGTCATTGAGCTGCTGATCTCTGTGTGTGTGTGTGTGTGTGTGTGTGTGTGTGTGTGTGTGCGTGTGCGCACGCACGCATGCACGCACGCGTCAAGTCAAAGCTGGGTGCTTTTCTGGGGTCCCTGTAACAAAATAAGCAAATCACTGTCTTTGGACAGTGTGAATCTTGGTGTCCTTGTGACGACAGTCAGAGACTTGTCCCAAAGCCACTCCAGCATTGTCTTTGCTGTATATTTCACATCATTGTCATACTGAAATATGAACTTTCACCCCTGTCTGTGTTTGTGTGCATAATGGATCAGGTTTTCTTCAAGGACCTGTCTGTATTTGGCTCCTCAATTGTGACCAGTCTTCCTGTCCCCACCTCTGAGTAGCACCCCCATAGCATAATTCTGCCATCACTGTGCTTCACCATAGAGATAGTGTAGGATAGATGATGAGCAGTGCCTGGTCTTCATCAAACATAGTGTTTGCAGTTCTGCTCAGAGAGTTCAGTTTTTGTCTATTAAACCAGATAATCTTTTTCTCATGCTTTCAGAGTCCAAGTGGGCTGCCTGATGCCTTTTGCACAAGAATGAGTTCTGTCTAGCCACTCTACCATAAATGCCTGAATGCTGAAGTGCTTCTGAGATGGTCTCCTTCCATCTCAGCAGATGATTTCTGAAGCTCTGTGTTAAAGTAACCAGTGGATTCTTTGTCATCTTCTTGACTAAAACCCTTCTTGCCCAGTTACACAGTTTGGCTGGATAGCCAAATGTAGGAAGAGTCCTAGTGGTTCCAAACATCTTCCATTTCACAATTATTGAGGCCACTGTGCTCCTGAGAACACTCAACACACTAAAAGCGGTTTTATACTCTTGCCCTGAGCTATGTCTTGTGACAGTTTTATTGAGTAGGTCTACAGAGAGTTCCTTGGACTTCATGGCTTGGTATCTGTCCTGACATGTAGTGTATGTTATGGAATGTTATATACATGGGTGTGTGTCTTTCTAAGCTATGTCCAATTAATCTGAATTGCCACGGGTGTACTCAAGTCAGGTTCTAGGCCCATCTCAAGTGTAATTCAAGCAAACAGGATGCAAAATTTGGAGTGCCAAAGCAAAGAGTCGTAATTCTTATATGAATGAGAAATTTCATTGTTGTTTTTTTTATTAAATTTGCAAACGTTTCTGAAAACATGTTTTCACTTTGACATTATCGGTTATTAAGTGTAACCTGATGGACAAAAAAAGTAAATTTATCCAGTTAAAATTAACTATGCAACACAAAGTATGGAGTGAAGGGGTCTGAATACTTTCTGAATCCACTGCAAGTTTACATACACTCATCATGGACATGAATGTCATGGCAGCTGTGGGCTTTTAGTTATTTCTTGGAGCTGTTCCTTTTTTTTGGTGTAATGATTGTACAACATACATCATTAATGGCTCTAAAAAAACAAAAATGTGGTGCATAAGTTTGAATTTAATTTGGATTTTCTAAATCCACAAAGGGTCAAAATTACACATACAGGCTCAAATATATACATACACCCACTTAAACTTTTAAATAAGTGGTATTGAAGGTTCTACAATGTCTTTTAACTTGACAGGTGTGGTAGAAATCTACATCGTAATTAAAGAAAGAAACTTATCCTCTCAAAAAACACAGGAAAAAATCAGTAATCAGGCAGGAGAAAAGCTGTTCATTGTATCTTTTAATTACTCCTTAGAAAAAAACCTTTGCAGGAACATTCTTCAAAGGCAGTCTTTTACAGCATGGTCATATTGATCAGAGAAACAAAAATTAGAGGTTCATTTTATAAACTATTGAGTTTACATACAGTGTCAATCAATGCATTCATTTCACTCTGGTTGGTTCATTATTTACACCCAAATGACTTATCTAAAATAAAAGTCTGTTATATTTCGGTTCTACTTATATCTTTGAGTTGAGTTACTACCTTTGAAATTTCTGAGCATATAACAATTGACCATTTTGGTTGTTCTCTTAGTCATGTTTCAGTACATTTTGTTGTTCGTTTGACCTTTATCTGGTTTCCCTATATGCCTGCAAAGGTTTCTGACATTTATTAACCTAGTATGCTATTTCTTTAACATGAATGCTTTGCTACCCTAAAATTATTCTTCCACACAAGGCAAAGACCTATTAAATTTTCATAAGTGGCCATGATTGGCTACAATTGGGAAGTAGAGCCAACATAAAAAGGGTTTGTTTGATAGCACTAATTGGATTGACCAACACTCCGAACAATGGGAACGTCCAAGTAGCTCAAAGTGTAGATCTAAGAAAGAGAATTGTGGGTTTACACAAGTCAGGAAGGTTTCTTGGAGTAATTTCTAAGCAACTATAGTTTCGAAGATAATCAGTTCAAACAATTGTACATAAGTACAAGTTATTGGGAGGTGTCACCACTTTTCCAAGGTCCAGAAGACCCAAACTGTCATCCCGAGCTGAGAGGAAATTGTTTTTTTGTTCAGGAACCACCAAGGCCCAAGCCTGGCTGGAACACCAGTGTCATTGTTTACAGTATGGTGAGTTTTACATCACCATGGACTGAGAGGTTGCTGTCTAAGAAAGAAACCTGTCCTCCAAAATCAACACCAGCTTAACAGATATTCACAGCTACCAACATTGACAAGTAAAAACCGTTCTGAAGGAAACTTTAATGGTTGGATGAAACAAAGATTGAGTTGTTTGGCCACAATGACAAGCGGTATGTTTGGCTGAGTAAAGGTAAGGCCTTTAAACCCAAGAACATTGTACCAGCTGTGAAGTATGGTGGTAGTAGCATCATGCACTAGGGCTGTTTTCCTGCCAGTGGTATTGGTACATTACACAAAGTGGATGTAATAATGAAGAAGGAGGATTACACCCAAATTCTTCACCATCACCTCAAATCAACAGCTAGACAGTTGCAATGTGGATGCTTTTGGGTGTTCCAACACATTAGAACTCGTTGTGGAATGGATAAAGCAGGCTAACATTAAGCTTATGGAATGGCCTTCCCAAAGCCTAGACATCAACCTTATTGAGAATTTGTGGACTGTACTTGAAAGCCAGGTCTGTGCCGAGAAACCAACTTATTTAAATGAACTCTTACCAATTCTGCCAAGAAGAGTGGTCAAATGTCCAGCCATAATTATTCCAGAAGCTTGTTGATGGGTGCGAAAAGCATCTGGTCGAGGTGCCACTTGCTAAGGGACATTCAAACAAATATTAGTTGGGGTGTATATATACAGTTAGGTCCATAAATATTTGGACAGAGACAACTTTTTTCTAATTTTGGTTCTGTACATTACCACAATGAATTTTAACACAACTCAGATACAGTTGAAGTGCAGACTTTCAGCTTTAATTCAGTGGGGTGAACAAAATGATTGCATAAAAATGTGAGGCAACCAAAGCATTTTTTTAACATAATCCCTTCATTTCAGGGGCTCAAAAGTAATTGGACAATAGACTCAAAGGCTATTTCAATGGCAGATGTGGGCAAGTCCGTCGTTATGGCATTATCAATTAAGCAGATAAATGGCCTGGAGTTGATTTGAGGTGTGGTGCTTGCATGTGGAAGATTTTGCTGTGAACAGACAACATGCGGTCAAAGGAGCTCTCCATGCAGGTGAAAGAAGCCATCCTTAGGCTGCGAAAACAGAAAAAACCTATCCGAGAAATTGCTACAATATTACGAGTGGCAAAATCTACAGTTTGGTACATCCAGAGAAAGGAAGCAAGCACTGGTGATCTCAGCAACGCAAAAAGACCTGGACATCCACCGAAGACAACAGTAGTGGATGATCGCAGAATCATTTCCATGGTGAAGAGAAACCCCTTCACAGCAGCAAACCAAGTGAACAACACTCTCCGGGGGTAGGCGTATCGATATCCAAGTCTACCATAAAGAGAAGTCTGCATGAAAGTAAATACAGAGGGTGCACTGCAAGGTGCAAGCCACTCATAAGCCTCAAGAATAGAAAGGCTAGATTGGACTTTGCTAAAGAACATCTAAAAAAGCCAGTACAGTTATGGAAAAACATTCTTTGGACAGATGAAACCAAGATCAACCTCTACCAGAATGATAGCAAGAAAAAAGTATGGAGAAGGCGTGGAACAGCTCATTATCCAAAGCATACCACATCATCTGTAAAACACGGTGGAGGCAGTGTGATGGCTTGGGTGTGCATGGCTGCCAGTGGCACTGGGACACTAGTGTTTATTGATGATGTGACACAGGACAGAAGCAGCCAAATGAATTCTGAGGTGTTCAGGGACGTACTGTCTGCTCAAATCCAGCTAAATGCAGTCAAATTGATTGGGCTGTGTTTCATGATACAGATGGATAATGACACAAAACATACAGCCAAAGC
Source organism: Erpetoichthys calabaricus (assembly GCF_900747795.2). Lineage (NCBI taxonomy): Eukaryota > Metazoa > Chordata > Cladistia > Polypteriformes > Polypteridae > Erpetoichthys > Erpetoichthys calabaricus. Next base: position 184,805,283 of record NC_041396.2, read on the forward strand.
AACCCAGGAGTTTATTAAAGCAAAGAAGTGGAAAATTCTTGAATGGCCAAGTCAGTCACCTGATCTTAACCCAATTGAGCATGCATTTCACTTGTTGAAGACTAAACTTCAGACAGAAAGGCCCACAAACAAACAGCAACTGAAAGCCGCTGCAGTAAAGGCCTGGCAGAGCATTAAAAAGGAGGAAACCCAGCATCTGGTGATGTCCATTAGTTGAAGACTTCAGGCTGTCATTGCCAGCAAAGGGTTTTCAACCAAGTATTAGAAATTAACATTTTATTTCCAGTTATTTAATTTGTCCAATTACTTTTGAGCCCCTGAAATGAAGGGATTATGTTAAAAAAATGCTTTAGTTGCCTCACATTTTTATGCAATTGTTTTGTTCAGCCCACTGAATTAAAGCTGAAAGTCTGCACTTCAACTGTATCTGAGTTGTTTCATTTAAAATTCATTGTGGAAATGTACAGAACCAAAATTAGAAAAAAGTTGTCTCTGTCCAAATATTTATGGACCTAACTGTATATTTGGGCCTGTATATATAAGTTTGACCCTGTATGAATTGTAGAATAAATTCTAACTTGTGCACCAAATTCTTGTTTTTTTTGTGCTATTAATGATGTATGTTGTACAATCATTCTACCCCAGAAAAGAAACAGTTCAAAGAAATCATTGAAACCCCACAATTACCATGATATTCATGTACATGATGAGTACTTCTGACCACAACAGTAGCTCTAAAAAATGAAGTTTGTGAAACTCATTAGGCTTTCGCCAAGAATAGCACATTTGGCTTTCTAAGACATAACACCAGGGTGCTGTTTATCTTGCGTAAGCAACACTGCATTACTTTCCAGGTCCCTGTACCCTTGAATGGTATGTATAATGGTTTAATTTACTAAAATAGAATGAGAGTTATTCTAGGCTAGCCTGGTAAAGTATTTGTTGTTCATAGCATTTGGTAATTTCCAGGAGCTAAGAGACACAAGGCTATGACCAAAGTGGTATTTTAATGTTAGGTGAGATCGGGACATATTAAATTCTTGGTATAATGATGTATCACCTGCTGAAATGTGCACACTTGTTAACAGAAGAGAATAAAGTTGAACTGATCTAAAATTGAAGTTAAAGTAGATATCCAGCTTGAATTTAACTAGGGTTAACTATTGAGCTGAATAGAATTTAAGTTGAAGTTTCTGACTGAAACCTGAATGTTACTAATAGTGTCAGGCAGGAAGCTTGTTTTTGTCCAATGTTCATCCAGCACTTATCTTTTTGTTTGCTAAAATCTAGTGTTTCATGCAAGTCATGTTTAAATAGGCTGAACAGAAACAAAGTTTTATGAGATTAAACAAGAGAGAAATGTTTGGAGCAACTGAATGATGGAGGGAACACCCACATTGGGTGACCAGTTTAAGTTGGTGCTCCGTAATGGATTAGACTGCTCATGTGTGTCAGTGAATTTAAGTAAAGGAGATCATCAGGGTTCATCATCAGATGAATGTAATTTGTGACAAAATTATCTTCCTTTATAATTTTCCACTGAAAGAATGCAATAAATGTCCAGGAGGCATAGAATAGATTATTGGGAAGGTGTTGTTCACAAAAGTTTTTATATGTAGTTTCTATATGTTTCTTTTTAAATTATCTTGTGATAGGATTACAGGAATTGTTCAAAGTGAAATGAAATTTTAATATACATTTAATATATCTGTTCTAAAAACACTGTAATTTCCCTGATGTCAGAGTTTAGAACAACTGGTTTCTTTGAAGACTGTTAATCAAAATTTTTGGAGGTTGGATCAGTGTGTAACCTGAAGATTGTTTCCATTGTAATTTATGACAATACATTGAGCATGTGAATAATTATGTTCACTTTTGATAGAGTCAAAGTCTTCATCTTAGCCTTTTGACAGCCCTCTCTGTATTGATTAAATAAAGATTTAAATTAACACAGTTCACATGACAGCTTAAAATTAACATACTCTCCAATAACTACCTAGCAATTTTGGTCTCTTGCTTCAGTTCAAGTAAAGTACCTAAGCTTAAGACAGATTTTTTTGCATCATGGCTGGAATGGAGTTGCATATTCCTTGTGTTGCACTGACTTGTAAAAAGGTATATTAAAAACAGTGATGTCTGCTATAACACCCACAGAACCACAGTTGCTTTTGAATTGGAAGAACCGCATATTAATGTTATCACCCAACTTGCTCCATTTGCTTTGTTCTTTTTGAAACTGATACAAAGAAAGTGATCTGGTGACTCCATAGAAATTGTAGCACTGAGGACAAGGATTCATGTTCATTCTCCTTAAAACTTTATTAAAGGGTTTATACAAATGCAATGAAACTATGTCAGTAGTCTTTAAGACTTTTTTTTGGACTTAGTTCTATAGTGGATACATATTGTGAGTTTAGAATACAGTAACTGGTATTTTTAACAATGAAAAAAAGTGCTCCTATGATATTGTTTTCATTATGAAATGAACCTCGGTTTAAGCCTACTATACACCCTAACAGCATTTCACAAAGTGCATATTGTTATAAATTTCTATTATTTTTTCTTCATTTTGATCTCCATTATATGATAGTCATGTATGTGTTCTGTGGTGTGTTGGCACCCTGCCTGGGATTGGTTCCAGCCTTGTGCCTTGTGTTGGCTGGGATTGGCTCCAGCAGACCCCCGTGACCTTGTGTTCGGATTCAGCGGATTGGAAAATGGATGGATGTATGTATGTGTTTGTTATATAAATAATGTTCTTTTTCTCTAGATTCTAAATCCCATAAATTGAATCAGCGAAGAACTTGTAATACTGATAGCCTAAGAAGGGTTCTGCTAACAACCCAAATGAAGGTACTGTATGTGTTATATGGATGTGGGATATTTACTGATTTAGTTTTATTTCTGTACATTTTCAATTCTGTTAGGCTTACTATAAAGTCATTACATTTGTTATAGCAATAAGCACATTTGCACCATGTGTGTTTGTATAAATGTATGGTGATCGATCACACGATTTGTAGCAAAGTACCAAAATTTTGAAATTGTATAATTTCACTTTAAAAAATATGATAATAATCTGAAATGTGTCCAGAGTGCATAGCAGTCTTTAAGAACAAATGAGAACTGGATAGATTAAACAGACTGGTGATTGTTTTAAAAAATACTATTTAAATATCTTCTCAGAACATGTAATTAATATTATACATAATCACATTTTGATAGGAGGATGTCATACCCAGCTGGGTAATGGACTGTAGTAAGATAAAAAGTTAACATTAGGTGATGTTCATTCCATAGTCCATTTCAGAAAAAAGATTGTAGAAGTCGGTTGTTAATATTTTTATTCATACTATGCAAGAACAGACTTTCAAACCAAATATTCATCTCAGCAGTGAGACTTTTTTAAACCTTCGGGAAACCAAGTATGTTAAAGTTAAAGCAATTGTACAATACATTTTTGTTTTTACATTTTGTAACATTTCACCTTATTTCCATAAAACATTTAGCTGTGCCATCAAGTATTCAATATAAAATCTTCCATTCATCTGCATGCAAAAGGTTGTGGGAATCTGTCGCATACTGCTGAGTTATTTAGTAGAGTTGGTAACCTTAACAGTTTGTCCATGAGTTTACCAAATAAGCTCATTTGCTAAACGGGTTCATCATGTGTCAGACTTTGGTATATTAGCCTGATTCTTGCATAAGGCCCTTTACTTAATGCATTCCTTGTCATATGAGCTATGGATGCTGATCTTAACAAAATATTTTCAATCTTAACAGTCTTATTTGTGCTTTAATTAAACCCATTTAATTAGATACCCAAGTACAGTGGCTTCAGTAGCAATGGACTTTAGCCTTACCTGACTGTTATACTCTTAAATATTGTGTTTTGTCATTTTCTACTGATTTGCTTTTTTGAAGTCAGTGCTCCCTTATTTGTATTCTAATAAGGAAAATTAATGATGAGGGAAGCAAACATCAGGGGAAATGACAGTGAATGGTGAAAGGCTGCTGCTACTTCTATGTCATATCCACTAGCATGCTGACAGGGAAATAAACCATGTAAATAACCAGAACACCAGGAAGAACAAAATGATAATCGAATCATTATCACAGTCTTAAAAAACAAGATAAAGTAACCAAAGACAAGTCATGGAAGGTCAAGATGTTCAAATCCGTGGTCTGGGGCTCCTGCTTTGAGCCCTGCTTACACCCCACTGGAAAGCTAAACTTTAGGCTTATTAATTTTTGATTTTTGATTGTCTGTTATTGAATTAATTTTTTCTTACTTTTTCTCTTCAGAATCAGTTTGCTGCCTTAAATGAACCTAACAAAGATTCTTCACAAATTGAAGGACCAACCCTTAATAATTCCTATGGTTTCAAAGTCAGTATCCAAAACCTTCAGGATGCCAAAGCCCTCCATGAGGTATTGCTGAACTTTCCATCTTTTTGTCAAGTTTATTAATAAGAGCATAACAATTTCCACAGCTGCTTTTCCACCATTGGACCAGGTTAGCTATCTGTGACATAAGGCATGACAAGCAGCATCTGATTGCCACATATCTCACATAGTTGAAATTAAGTTAATAAATTCCAAAGAAAAAATATATAGTATGCTAGAAGTAAATTAGTCCTACTATGCTACAACAGGTGATTTTTTTTTGTTTGGCTTCTACACTGGTCTGATGGTTCATATAAAATTATTTTAATTTAACCCAAAAATAATTTTTAAAAAAATGATATAGTAAAGAATAGTAGATTGCATTTTTAATATGCATGAAGTCAAATGGCAGCCAAGGAGAATATGCAGATAATGCACACCTTTCAGTCTAGTGATGGTTGTATGAAGTTAGATCAGACTGTGTCAAATGATGTCCACTTCTTCCACCGGGCAATCGGCAGTGCGCAGTTACAGTTTTCCAGTTTGTGATGGCATCAGTAGAAGGTCTATACTTTAATGACCAATGTTGCTCACAGCTGGGAAGGGTCACATAATGAAAAATGAAAATGATATAACCAGCTCTGGAACACAGAGAACCTACTTAACTTGCATTAATATGATTATAGTGACAGATGATAAACAACAAAGGCAGCAGCTGTGTCACTGCTAGAATAATGATCGTCAGCCTTATTTCAGTTGTTGAGGCTAATATTAATCTGTATGTAGGCATCTGTAAATTATAACCAAGTAGTCGGTCTATGGACTGAATCCCTTGAAGTTTTGTTATTTTCAATCTGCATTACAGCTTTATGCATTTTGACAGCATTGCACAGTACTCTTCAATTTATTTTACCTACCTGTCCTACAAAGACGTATCGCCTCATTCAAACAGGCTAAAATCTTTGGTTTCACTTAACACACAAATCATCAAGTACAACTTCCTAGAAGACAAAACCTTAACTGTAATCTTTTTATTAATTAGATAATTTCCATGAAATGGAGTGAAGGCACAAGCAAAAAAAACTTGCATTGACATTCAGGTTTTTTCAATTTATGATGTTGCCTGTGTACCATTAACACCTCCTGAAGCAGTGATATGAATTCAGCATAGACAGGAAAATAAAATGGTAACTGATTTTTGCTATGATCAGGTTTCCATTTGTAATAAAAAGAACATTTTGAAATTGTTCACCATTTTATAAAAGTGTTGTGTTAGGACATATCTGATAATCACACATTTAGTGCAGTTCTGCTCAGATGACTTTGTGCCCCAATCACTTTACAGGACTCATTTGTGTATGTATAATGACACACTTTTTTGTACTACATACACTACTGCTAATGGCTGATCTATAGGAATGTGTTACATTAAGTGACGTGCTTTACATAAATCAGTGGTGATTAGGCCTACTGCATCTCTGAGCCAGTCATAAGGCATGGAATGTCCAACAGGGAAAGTAATCAGTTCTGTTACAGGCTGTTGTGGGGCAACAGAGTGCTGGAGCAGTCAGAATGTTCTTTCCCCATCTCTATCATTGTTACTTCTATTACATTGGACTACTTTATGCCAAATATACTTAAATGTGGCTGTTTGAGTAGTTTTTGTTTTTCTTGAATTACTCAAAGTAAACCATTTCAGAGTTATATTTTGTTTTAATTTTTATTGTAACTCCACTTACAATACTGCTTTAATAAAAGAAAATCTACTATGAAGTTTAAGGGTGGAGGTGTGTGAGGAGTTCAATAGCGGCGTTACACAACAGCAGCATTCAGCTGTGTTTTTCTTCCCTTTTTCCATCCTCAAAATATGCAGGTACAGTACTTGACCTTAATGACCATGGAGCTGCATGCCCGCACCAGAAGAGACTTGGAAGCAGACCCTGAATTTGACCCCATATGTGCCTTATTTTATTGTATCACCTCTGATGCGCCACTACCTGAAACAGACAAAACTCAACTTACAGGTGCAATTGTTGTAGACAAAGACTGCAGTAGCGTTGGACAAGGTAATTGAAAATGTGGTTTCCTAAGTATAAATTTGGTTGTTTTTGGTTAAAGTCACTTCAGCTTTTCTATATTTTCAAGACAAAGTTGAGTAAATGAGTGTCACTGTAAACAGTATGTGAAATCCTACTTGTTCTATATAGTTTGTTTATTCTGGTTTCTAGAGACATCTTTCATCTTCTTCTTCTTTCGGCTGCTCCCGTTAGGGGTTGCCACAGCGGATCATCTTCCATATTGTCCTGTCTTCTGCATCTTGCTCTGTTACACACACCACCTGCATGTCCTCTCTCACCACATCCATAAACCTTCTCTTAGGCCTTCCTCTTTTCCGGCAGCTCTATCATTAACATCCTTTTCCCAATATACCCAGCATCTCTCCTCTGCACATGTCCAAACCAACGCAATCTCACCTCTCTGACCTTCCAACCCGAGCTGACCCTCTAATGTACTCGTTTCTAATCCTGTCCATCCTCATCACACCCAACGCAAATTTTAAAATCTTTAACTCTGCCACCTCCAGCTCTGTCTCCTACTTTCTAGTCAGTGCCACTGTCTCCAACCCATATAACATAGCTGGTCTCACTGCTGTCCTGTAGACCTTCCCTTTCACTCTTGATGATACCCGTCTGTCACAAATCACTCCTGACACTCTTCTCCACTCATTCCACCCTGCCTGCACTCTCTTTTTAACCTTTCTTCCACAATACCTGTTGCTCTGAATTGTTGATCCCAAGTATTTAAACTAATCCACCTTCGCCATCTCTACGCCTTGCATCCTCACCATTCCACTGACCTCCCTCTCATTTACACACATGTATTCTGTCTTGTTCCTACTGACCTTCATTCCTCTCCTCTCCAGAGCAAACCTCCAACTCTCCAGGATCTCCTTGACCTGCTCCCTACTCTCACTATAAGTCACAATGTCATCAGCAAACATCATAGTCCACATGGACTCCTGTCTAATCTCGTCTGTCAACCTGTCCATCACCATTGCAAATAATAAAGGGCTCAGAGCCAATCCCTCATGTAATCCCACCTCCACCTTGAATGCATCCATCACTCCTATTGCAGTGCTCACCACTGTCACACTTCCCTCGTACATATCCTGTTACATACTCTCTGTCACTCCCGATTTCCTCATACAATCCCACCACTCCTCTCTAGGCACCCTGTCATATGTTTTCTCCAGGTCCACAAAGACACAATGCAACTCCTTCTGGGCTTCTCTATACTTCTCCATCAACACCCTCAGAGCAAACATTGCATCTGTGGTGCTCTTTCCTGGCATGAAACCATACTGCTGCTCACTAATCATCACCTCGGTTCTTAACCTAGCTTCCACTACTCTTTCCCATAACTTCATGCTGTGGCTTATCAATTTTATCCCCCTGTAGTTACTACACCTCTGCACATTCCCCTTATTCTTAAAAATCGGCACCCTCTCACTTTCCAAGATTCCATTAAACAATCTGGTTAAAAACTCCACTGCCATCTCTCCTAAACACCTCCATGCTTCCACAGGTATATCATTTGGACCAACAGCCTTCCCATTCTTCATCCTCTTCATAGCTGTCCTTACTTCCTTTTTGCTAATCCATTGCACTTCCTGATTAACTATCACCACATCATCCAACCTTCTCTCTCTCTCATTCTCTTTATTCATCAGCCTCTCAAAGTACTCTTTCCATCTGCTCAACACATCCTCCTCACTTGTGAGTACATTACCATCTTTATCCTTTATCACCCTAACCTGCTGCACATCTTTCCCAGCTTGGTCCCTCTGTCTAGCCAATCGGTACAGGTCCTTTTCTCCCTTCTTAGTGTCCAGCCTCTCATACAATTCATCAAATGCCTTTTCTTTAGCCTTTGCCACCTCTATCTTCACCTTGCACCTTATCTCCTTGTACTCTTGTCTACTTTCTGCATCACTCTGACTATCCTACTTCTTCTTCGCCATCCTCTTCCTCTGTGTACTCTCCTGTACTTCCCCATTCCGCCACCAGGTTTCTTTTTCCTTATTCCTCTGTCCAGATGTCACACCAAGCACCCTTCTTGCTGTTACTCTTACTACTTCTGCTGTACTTGCCCAGCTGTCTGGTAACTCTTCACTGCCACCCAGTGCCTGTCTCACTTCTCCCTAAACTCAACCTTGCAGTCTTCCTTTTTCAACTTCCACCATTTGATCCTTGGCTCTGCCCTCCCTCTCCTCCTCCTCTTCTTGATCTCCAATGTCATCCTACAGACCACCAACCTATGCTGCCTAACTACACTTTCCCCTGCCACCACTTTGCAGTCTTCAGTCTCCTTCAGATTGACTCTTCTGCATAGGATATAATCTACCTGTGTGCATCTTCCTCCACTCTTGTACGTCACCCTATGTTCCTCCCTCTTCTTAAAATACGTATTTACCACAGCCATGCCCATCCTTTTTGCAAAATCCACTATCCTCTGACCTTCTTCATTCCTCTCCTTGACACCATACCTACCCATCACCTCCTCATTTCCTCTGCTCCCTTCACCAAGATGTCCATTGAAATCCGCTCCAATCACCACTTTCTGTCCCTTGGGTACACTGTCTATCGCCTCATCCAACTCACTCCAGAAATCGTCTTTCTCATCCATCGAACACCCAACTTGTGGGGCTTATGCACTAACAGCATTCATCATCACACCTTCAGTTTCCAGCTTCATAATCATTACTCTGACACTCTTTTCACCTCCAAAACACTCTTGACATACTGCTCCTTTAGAATAATCCCTACCACATTTCTCCTCCCATCCACACCATGATAGAGCAATTTGAATCCCCCTCTGATCCACCTGGCCTTACTCCCCTTCCATTTAGTCTCTTGTATGCACAATATATCAACCTTCCTTCTCTCCATCATATCAGCTAACTCTCTCCCCTTACCAGTCATACTGCCAACATTCAAAGTTCCTGCCCTCAGTTCCACTGTCTTTACCTTCCTCCTGATCTTCTGCCTCCTTCTTCAGCCAACAGTAGCCCAATATCTGCCAGCACCCTGTTGGCTAACAGTACTGGTGATGGTCGTTGTTAACCTGGGCCTCAACCATTCCAGTATGGAAATTTGTATTGTTGTCCGCATATTGATCTGGCAAAATTTTACATCGGATGCCCTTCCTAACGTAACCCTCCCCATTTATCCAGGCTTGGGACTTTCCTATATGTATCATAGTTTGTATTGATGGCTGAGAAAAAATATATCTTGTGTTTTCATGTAGAACAAGGGGAAAAAAAAGTTTATGATGTAATAGAACTCACTTGTGTCCAGTGCACCACTTGCTGTTATTCAGTTGTATTCTTAATATATGCAAAACACATTCAAAAGCACTGCATTATGGGAATGCCTTTTCGTGTTTACAATATATGCTGGTTTTTTTTCAGAAATAACTATTAATGATAATTTAGCAAAAAAATCGGCATTCTGCGTGTATTGAGCATACAATTTAATAATAGACGTGGATTTTGCAGCATGAAAAGAATGAGAATTTTTTTTTTTTTTCTGATGGATTTTTTTCACATTGTTTTTGCTCTGTTAAACTATAAACCTTTTTTCTGTTGTTCTGCATGAAGAGATGAGACTAAAAAATTTTCTCTGCCAACACATAGAAGTAACATGAAAAATAACATTTTTGGGTAGCATAACATTCCTTTATGCTAACAAACAGACAATATTTTGAATGTAACAAATCATGTGTTTAGCAACTTTTATTACAATTTATGTGTTTAATGCTTTTGATAGGCCACATTTGTCTAAAGAGGGAATATATTGAAAACATTTAAAACTGGGAACATGTTTTAGAAAAGTGAAAATGGTGCGATCATTTCTGTATCAGGTTTTAAATTTACAAGCATTATAGCATTTGTTCAAAATCACATAAATTGAAAGCTGGATCCCAGTTTGTGGCATGATAAATTACTTGAACTGAAGACATGACATTTGTTGGGAATATAAAATCGATTAGGTAAGAACAGAAATATTAATACTAACTTACCTTTGTTAACATGAAAAAGCCATCTGAGATCTAAACTCTGGAAATTTCATAATTTTCCCATTTGGCATTTTTGCACACACGATTTTTGCATTTATCTAAATGAGAAAAAAAAAACTTTTAAACTGTTGAGTGTGAATGATAGATTTAATCCTGTGAGAACCCGTTGTAATTTAAATCCCATACAGCTCATTCTTTGTCACATAAGCGGGTAGTTCCCCAGAAAGTCTTTGCACTAGACAATGTATTATGGCTCCTTAGTTGAAGTAATCCTTTCTCTCATTTCTCTCAACTCCTCATATTTCCTCTTGCCATCCTGCATTCAGGGTTTGCATACTGTAACTATTTTCATATTGGTTATAAAAGTTGTCACAAAACATCCCTGTGCCAGCATAACAGGAATCTCAAATGTAATACAGAATTTTGCTGCCAAAATGACAAGATGTATATATAACATTTACATATTTGGCAGACACATTTTATCCAAGGAGACTTACAACATTTGTGATACAATTGGTTACATTTCGTTTGGGTTTCCAGTTGGAGAACATTGTTAGTAGTGGGATTTCAACCTACAACCTCAGGGTTTTAAGTCCTTAACCACTACACCACACTTCCTGCTTTATATATATATATATATATATATAATATACACACACACACACAGTGGTTCCTTGAGATACGAGTGCCCCAACGTACGAGTTTTTTGAGATACAAGCCGCCACTAGGTCGATTTTGCATCCAGAAAGTATTCACCACATCACTTTTTCCACATTTTGTTATGTTACAGCCTTATTCCAAAATGGATTAAATTCATTTTTTTCCTCAGAATTATACACACAACACCCCATAATGACAACGTGAAATAAGTTTACTTGAGATTTTTACAAATTTATTAAAAATAAAAAAGTTGAGAAAGCACATGTACATAAGTATTCACAGCCTTTGACATGAAGCTCAAAATTGAGCTCAGGTGCATCCTGTTTCCCCTGATCATCCTTGAGATGTTTCTGCAGCTTAATTGGAGTCCACCTGTGGTAAATTTGGTTGATATGACATGATTTGGAAAGGCACACACCTATCTATATAAGGTCCCACAGTTGACAGTTCATGTCAGAGCACAAACCAAGCATGAAGTCAAAGTAATTGTCTGTAGACCTCCGAGACAGGATTGTCTCGAGGCACAAATCTGGGGAAGGTTATAGAAAATTTTTTGCTGCTTTGAAGGTCCCAATGAGCACAGTGGCCTCCATCATCCGTAAGTGGAAGAAGTTCGAAACAACCAGGACTCTTCCTAGAGCTGGCCGGCCATCTAAACTGAGCGATCGGGGAAGAAGGGCCTTAGTCAGGGAGGTGACCAAGAACCTGATGGTCACTCTGTCAGAGCTCCAGAGGTCCTCTGTGGAGAGAAAAGAACCTTCCGGAAGGACAACCATCTCTGCAGCAATCCACCAATCAGGCCTGTATGGTAGAGTGGCCAGACGGAAGCCACTCCTTAGTAAAAGGCACATGGCAGCCCACCTGGAGTTTGCCAAAAGGCACCTGAAGGACTCTCAGACCATGAGAAAGAAAATTCTCTGGTCTAATGAGACAAAGATTGAACTCTTTGGTGTGAATGCCAGGTGTCATGTTTGGAGGAAACCAGGCACCGCTCATCACCAGGCCAATACCATCCCTACATTGAAGCATGGTGGTGGCAGCATCATACTGTGGGGATGTTTTTCAGCGGCAGGGACTGGGAGACTAGTCAGGATAAAGGGAAAGATGACTGCAGCAATGTACAGAGACATCCTGGATGAAAACCTGCTCCAGAGCGCTCTTGACCTCAGACTGGGGCGACGGTTCATCTTTCAGCAGGACAACGACCCTAAGCACACAGCCAAGATATCAAAGGAGTGGCTTCAGGACAACTCTGTGAATGTCCTTGAGTGGCCCAGCCAGAGTCCAGACTTGAATCCGATTGAACATCTCTGGAGAGATCTTAAAATGCCTGTGCACAGCATGAGAGGTGCTGCAAAGAGGAATGGATGAAACTAGCCAAGGATAGGTGTGCCAAGCTTGTAGCATCATATTCAAAAAGACTTGAGGCTGTAATTGCTGCCAAAGGTGCATCGACAAAGTATTGAGCAAAGGCTGTGAATACTTATGTACATGTGCTTTCTCAACTTTTTTATTTTTAATAAATTTGCAAAAATCTCAAGTAAACTTTTTTCACATTGTCATTATGGGGTGTTGTGTATAGAATTCTGAGGAAAAAAAATGAATTTAATCCATTTTGGAATAAGGCTGTAACATAACAAAATGTGGAAAAAGTGATGCGCTGTGAATACTTTCCGGATGCACTGTACGAGCCATCAAAGAGCTTGTCGCCGCACATTCTGACGAACTGACGACGGAGGAGTTGACAGAACTACAGACGCGGCAACATACGGAGGTTCTGCTGGAGATCGTGGAGGAGGTTGTCTCTTAAAGTGAGATAAAGGAAGTGTTTGCAATGTGGGGAAAAGTTTCGAACTTTAAAGAAAAGAAACACCCTGAAAAAGTTACAAATGTTCGTGCAGCGATGCTATTTAATGACACTTGCCTAACACTTGACTTTATTGAAAAGAAACACCAGTTGCAACTGATCGTGCAGCGTCGCTATTTAATGACGTTTGCCTAACACATGACTTTATTGAAAAGAAACACCAGTTGCAACTGATCGTGCAGTGGCGCTATTTAATGACGCTTGCCTAACACTTGACTTTATTGAAAAGAGACACCAGTTGCAACTGATCGTGCAGCGGCGCTATTTAATGACGCTTGCCTAACACTTGACTTTATTGAAAAGAAACACCAGTTGCAACTGATCGTGTAGTGGCGCTATTTAATGACACTTGCCTAACACTTTATTGAAAAGAAACATCCTTGTCTAACACTTGTCTTTATTGAAAAGAAACACCAGTAGCAACTGATCGTGCAGCGGCGCTATTTAATGACACTTGCCTAACACTTGACTTTATTGAAAAGAAACATCCTTGTCTAGGGATGGGAATTGATAAGATTTTCACGATTCCGATTCCATTTTCGATTCTGTTTAACAATTCGATTCTTTATCGATTCTCCTATCGATTCTTATTTTTAAAAAAGGAGAACACACAGGTCGATTAGCTTAGAACTTTGTTTTATATCTTATCTTTGAACAAGACAGAAATTTAGGAGTAGCATGACCTTACAAACCCAACAGTGAGATCTTAAGAGATCCACAGCCTACGGCTCCTCGATGGGGTGCCACGGGGTCCCCAGAAAAAAATTTGTAAAAGTAAAATAGTAATAAAATAAATATTCTTCTGTAGCAACAACAAAGTATAACATAAATAATTCTGTGGCAATTACACAAGAATGTCCAGTAACATTTACACTCTCCTTTTTAAAAGTATATATGAGCTGAGCACTCAAAAATAAAACTACATCAGCCAGCAACAAATACAATCAACTCAAGTCCAATGGAACTGTGCACTGTGCAATTCTGTAACCATCAACTATGGAGAATTAACAATTCTTTTGCAGAAATATAAGCATATCTGCTTTTTCAGGAAGGAATTTTTACTTTTCCCCGCCTCTGTGAAAGGAGAAGCTACCGGTAGACTGCAGCGAGAACTGCCAGCATCTAAGCCAGCCAGACTCTCTCTGTCTCTCTCGTCATGGTCATCTAAATGCAATGCACAGTAATAGCAGGTTTTGCAATAAGGCAAATCGCGCTAACATAATATGCAATGTTAGTTGATTAGTTACCTGCCTTATTAACGGGAGAGGACGTGCAAACGTTACCGCTGCTGCTGGTTTGAGATTCACTAGTCCGGAGCGGATCAAAAACATGACATTCATTTAAGGTTATCGCGGGAGCAAATGCTTTTGCATATTCGTAGTGTTTCCTCCCTTTGATGAAATATGTACTTTGCAAGTATTGCAAGTTGCCCTGTTGTCATCCTTTCTCGTAAAGTATAACCAAACATTTGAGTGTTTGTGCCGCTTAGGCGCCATGTTTCCTGCTGGGTAAATGACGCTACGCAACGTGGTGACGTCATTCGAGGCGACTGGAATCGATAGGGGAATCATTTGCAAAAATGGCAAACAATTCCATGGAATTGAAACAGTGGGAACCGGTTCTCAACAAGAACCGGTTTTCGATTCCCATCCCTATCCTTGTCTAACACTTGTCATTATTGAAAAGAAACATCCTTGTCTAACACTTGTCTTTATTGAAAAGAAACACCAATAGCAACTGATCGTGCAGCGGCGCTATTTAATGACACTTGCCTAACTCTCATTTCAGAAACATTCTAAAGGGGAGGACTAAACAAAGCTCCTTGGACAGGTTTCTATTGAAACGCCTTGAGAATAAAAGTGACGAAAGCGTGGCAAAAAGAAAAAAACTAGTGAAGAAGAAAATTAAATTAAGCAAAAGTGAAGTGAAAGAAAAAACATTACAATACGCTAATCGGCTTCGCCAACATCTGTTCATTTCTTTAGATTCTCTTTTATGTATTAGGTTTATATATAATAAATCTAGGGACATGCAATGGATTGCATGGGATTTGATTTGGTGGGCTTTCCGAAGGTTATGCAGCCATTTTGACTTGTATCCTCTAGTCCCAACACCAAGAGCTGATCAGGATACCCATTGTCATGTGAATAGGTCTGGATTTTCCAATTAATCTTTATTTTTCGTATAAACCATTGATTCCCAAACTCAGCCCTGGGGACCTCCTAGGGCTGCAGGTTATTGTTCTGACTACCGTCTGTCTTAAATTGAACTCCTACCCTAATTAAGTGAGCTGTTATTTCCCCGTTACTGTGTTTTGGGGCCAATGATGAAATTACAAAAGTAAAAGTGTTAATATATTTTAATTAAAATTAAGCACCTATATGTGGATAATGCTTTACTTTTTATTTATGTTCATCCTCATTTCCATTCTGTCTTTCCATTATTGACTAAATAGCAGGTCTGACGCTGAAGCAGTTTTAGCCATTTAGTGTTGTTCGCCTGGGTGTCTGCTTTGCTTGTTTTTAATTGTCACTATTAGGGTACAATGAAGGGAGCAGACTACTCAGAATAAGGGAAAATGATAGGAAAACAAAAAAAAATTAAGCATTTAAGGTTATAGCAAAAAATAGAAATATTTCTAAATGTCTTAGAATGTAAAAAGCACTATACTACTTTGCATAAAATGGTATGGCGTCTTCAACTGAAATCAGCATGTTAGATGCTTATATCAGATGTGTGTACAGATAAAGCAAGTGGGCAGTTGTTGGAATTTTTACAACAGCCTATGATACAAAGTTAGCAAATGCTCAAGTCATCTGACTTGAAGTACTCTGGTAATACCGGCATTATCAGTCATGATGGCCAGTTCTTTTTCTTTTATGTTCCATTCATTCAGTGCCACTGTCAACAAACATCAGCTCTAGATCCTTGTTTTAAAATGCTTCCTTTTTTTCTGAGGACTGTTAGGACACGTTTTCCAAAACTGATTAACGTGACTGCTATAAGTGAGCCACTAAAGATATGTGTAACTTGTAGAATTACAGAAAGGTGCAAGTCTTCCCACTATATCTTTAATTTAGACTAATTCAGGATAATTTAAATGTCCAATAAATGTCAACAGTTTAGTTGAAGGGTGACTAAATGGAAATTCACGAATAGGTTAATTATTTGAATAAAATGTATTATTTAAGAAACAGTATTTGATTGTATTATAATAATATTATTTGGTAATAAACCATTGCATTGTGATAGATAGATAGATAGATAGATAGATAGATAGATAGATAGATAGATAGATAGATAGATAGATAGATACTTTATTAATCCCAATGGGAAATTCACATTCTTCAGCAGCAGCATACTGATACAATAAATAATATTAAATTAAAGAATGATAATAATACAGGTGAAAAAAACAGACAATAACTATGTATAATGTTAAATATTAACGTTTACCCCCCCTGGTGGAATTAAAGAGTCGCATAGTTTGGGGGAGGAACGATCTCCTCAATCTGTCTGTGGAGCAGGACAGTGACAGCAGTCTGTCGCTGAAGCTGCTCTTCTGTCTGGAGATGACATTATTTAATGGATGCAGTGGATTCTCCATAATTGATAGGAGCCTGCTGAGCGCCCTTCGCTCTGCCACAGATGTTAAACTGTCCAGCTCCATGCCAACAATAGAGCCTGCCTTCCTCACCAGTTTGTCCAGGCGTGAGGCGTCTTTCCTCTTAATGCTGCCTCCCCAGCACACCACTGCGTAGAAGAGGGCGCTCGCCACAACTGTTTGATAGAACATCTGCAGCATCTTATTGCAGATGTTGAAGGAAGCCAGCCTTCTAAGGAAGTATAACCGGCTTTGTCCTTTCTTGCACAGCGCATCAGTATTGGCAGTCCAGTCTAATTTATCATCCAGCTGCACTCCCAGATATTTATAGGTCTGCACCATCTGCACACAGTCACCTTTGATGATCACTGGGTCTGTGAGGGATCTGGGCCTCCTAAAATCCACCACCAGCTCCTTGGTTTTGCTGGTGTTCAGGTGTAGGTGGTTTGAGTCGGACCATTTAACAAAGTCATTGATTAGGTCCCTATACTCCTCCTCCAGCCCATTCCTGATACAGCCCACGATAGCAGTGTCATCAGCGAACTTTTGCACATGGCAGGACTCCGAGTTGTATTGGAAGTCCGATGTATATAGGCTGAACAGGACCGGAGAAAGTACAGTCCCTTGTGGCGCTCCTGTGTTGCTGACCACAATGTCAGACGTGCAGTTCCCAAGACGCACATACTGAGGTCTGTCTTTAAGATAGTCCACAATCCATGCCACTAGGTATGAATCTAATCCCATCTCTGTCAGCTTGTCCCTAAGGAGCAGAGGTTGGATTGTGTTGAAGGCACTAGAGAAGTCTAGAAACATAATTCTTACAGCACCACTGCCTCTGTCCAAGTGAGAGAGGGATCGGTGTAGCATATAGATGATGGCATCTTCCGCTCCCACCTTCTCCTGATATGCAAACTGCAGAGGGTCAAGGGCGTGTTGAACCTGTGGCCTAAGGTGGTGAAGCAGCAGCCTCTCCATGGTCTTCATCACATGTGATGTCAGAGCAACAGGCCGAAAGTCATTCAGCTCACTAGGACGTGATACCTTTGGGACTGGGGTGATACAAGATGTTTTCCAAAGCCTCGGGACTCTCCCCTGTTCCAGGCTCAGGTTGAAGATGCGCTGTAGAGGACCCCCCAGCTCCGATGCACAGACCTTCAGCAGTCGTGGCGATACTCCATCTGGACCCGCTGCTTTGCTGGCACGAAGTCTCCTCAGCTCTCTGCTCACTTGCGCTGTTGTTATTATGGGTGGGGATGTTTTTCCTATGCTGGTATCAGCAGAAGGATGTGTGGAGGGTGCAGTACTCCGAGGTGAGAGTGAGAGTGGGTTAGGGTGGTCAAACCTGTTAAAAAAGTTGTTCATTTGGTTTGCTCTCTTCACGTCTCTCTCAATGGTGGTACCCCGCTTCGAGCTGCAGCCAGTGATGATCTTCATCCCATCCCACACTTCCTTCATGCTGTTATTCTGCAACTTCTGCTCCAGCTTTCTCCTGTACTGCTCCTTCGCCGCCCTGAGTTGGACTCGGAGTTCCTTCTGCACGCGCTTGAGCTCATGCTGATCACCGTCTTTAAAAGCCCTTTTCTTCTGATTCAAAAGGCCCTTGATGTCACTTGTAATCCTTGGCTTGTTGTTAGCATAGCAGCGTACTGTTCTTACTGGAACTACAATGTCCATACAGAAGTTGATGTAGTCAGTAGTGCAGTCAACAACTTCCTCAATGTTCTCATTATGAGATCCCTGCAGGATATCCCAGTCTGTAGTTCCAAAAAGTTCTCTCAGAGTATTCTCAGCCTCCAGGGTCCACTTCCTGAATGATCGTGTGGTTGTAGGTAGGACTCTAACTTTTGGTTTATAGTGAGGCTGAAGCTGAACCAGGTTATGATCTCCTTTCCCAAGCGCAGGCAGCGGGGTGGCGCTGTATGCGTCTTTAACGTTTGCATACAGTAAATCAATAGTCTTATTTCCCCGGGTGTTACAGTCCACATACTGGGAGAATGCAGGCAATGTTTTGTCCAGCGTCACATGGTTAAAGTCTCCAGCGATTAGCACAAGCGCCTCAGGGTGCTGCGTTTGTAACTTAGCAACAGCGGAATGGATGATGTCACTCGCTGACTCCACGTCTGCCCGAGGAGGAATGTATACAATAACAACAATGACATGTCCAAACTCTCTGGGCAAATAGTAGGGACGTAAACTTACGGCCAACAGTTCGATATCCCTGCAGCAAGTGGAGATTTTGACGTTAACATGTCCAGAGTGACACCACCGTGTATTAACATAGAGAGCGAGTCCTCCTCCTTTGTGCTTACCACAGGTACTTGCATCTCTGTCCGCTCTAACTGTGCTAAACCCGGATAGCTCCACGTTGGCATCTGGGATGGTGTTATTTAGCCACGTTTCGCAGAAACACAACAAACTGCATTCTCTGTAGGTCCTTACATTTTTCACCAGCGCAGCCAGTTCGTCGATCTTATTTGAGATTGAGTTTACATTCCCCAGAATCACAGAAGGCACCGAAGGCTTGAAACGCCACTTTCTCGCAAGCCGCTTCTTTTTTAGCTTAGTGCCGGCTCTGCTGCCACGATACCGCCTTCTTACCTCGTCGGGTAAATATGGAACCACACCGGCACTGGCATTTGTTCTCAGCGCCCGAAGTTGAGTACTTGAATAGGCGAGTCTCGGCGTGTTAAAATCCATGCCCACGTTGTAAAAGTAAGTGTGTCCAGGGAAGGAATCCACATAAAATAAAGTGGTAGGAGTGATCAATAAATAAAAATAGAAAAATAAAAGTAGAAAAGTACACATACATATACAGTCATACACGGAGCTGCTGAAAAGGCTGCCACTCACGGCGGCGCCAGATGCAATTGATGATTAACACAAGGAGCCCCCCATAATATGTATGGACTCTGATGTGGCAGTACATACAGTACATTAGTTAAATTACGGTGAATTTTGAATGACTGCAGTGCTGAGAATTATTTTTATTTATTTTTTTTAAGAGCAATAATATTGCTTCACATTGTCCAAATACTGATGTTAACTGTTCATTACTAACCAAGTATTTCTTCTTAAATGTCATTCCATGCTTTTATACATATATATATATATATATATATATATATATATATATATATATATAATATAAATATTATGAAGTCACTGTGTAGGCACCCATCAAATAAAGTGTTACTGAAAAATGGCACGTTATATTAATGTTCTCTGTGCATGGTTAATTAATTTCTAAAAAAAAGCCACCACTTCAAATATATCACTTCACACTAATTGAGTCAAGATAAGATTGATATTGAATCAAATCTGGGCATTGTGAATAGAAATTGAATTGAATTGGGACATCAGTGCTGATACCTAGCCTTACATGTAAACACCTTTGACTGCACATGGGAGTTGGCACTCAGACTAAGACTTGAGGATTCTTACCTGTTTGTCAATATATCATTGACTTGGCCCATTTTCAAAATGTTTTCCTGCATTATCGAGGTTAAGAACTATTAGTAGTGACTAAGGACCTCAGTAACCAACGTGATTTTTGATGAATGTGTTTAGCCCTAGAATGGTAAGTAATGTTAAAATGGCACCATCTTGTCATAAAGCAGTCAGGCAGATCCATTTACACGTGGCGGCAACACAAGATCAGACAGTGTGAAGGAGTATTACACCAAACTGCTCTGGTGAAGTAGACCTGAGATTTAAAAGAGAGCTGTAAAGTTACTAACAAATTGTTACAAAACCAGCACCGTTTATCAACTGCCTGTTAAATTAAATTTTTACTTCATGTTTTGCACTGAGTTACATCAACTTTGAAGTTGGCTGCATTCACAACTCCCAGTTTATGAATTTCTTTACTAATGAATAAAAGGATTTTCTATAAGAACACTGTATTTGATCAAAAACAAACAAAATTACAAGTAAAAAATGGGATGTGATATTGAAGTGTTAAAGTTGGACTAACTAGCTTACTAAAACCTAATGACCAGTCTGTTGGATTATTTTTCTTTTTTTCCCTCTATCCATTTTTTCTCCACTTTTGGTTCAAACAGTGGACATATGAAATGCATTCACTGTTTAATGTTTTCCTTTTCATTATTATGCATAGGTACAAGAGAAACCGCACCTCTCCTAGTGAGATCTGGAATCACTGGTCTGCAGGTTACCTATGCAACTGACGAAAACCAGCTGTTTCAAGAACTGGAGCATATAATCAGAAGGTGTGATGTTTTAAAAAGGTCTCAAAATAATTTAAAGTTTATTTTTGTGTTCTGAATTTAAGTGTAATGTGCAATGAAACATCCATTTGTATGCAGTTATTATTACGTTTCTTGCTAAAGCTTGTGCATTTCTATAACCTTCTCCTGGGGAATTTAAAGTAAAATGAGTTTCTGGAGGGTCTGTGAGCTCTCAGATATGGTTAGTGCATATCATGCTGGAAGTCGCCATTAGAGGAAGTGTAGTAGTCATGAAGGGATGCACATTTTCAGCCACAATACTCAAGTAGGCCGTGGCATGCAAGCAATGATTGATTAGTATTAAAAGGCTCAAAGCATACCATGAAAATATTGCCCACATCATTATACCATCGCTACCAGCAGAGACTGTTGACTCAAGGCAGCTAGGGTGCATGGATTCATGCTGTTGGTGCCAGATTCTGACTGAACCATCTGTTTGCCTCAGCAAATTGTGATTCATCAGACCAGACTACATTTATCCAGTCTTTAGCTGTCCAGTTTTGCTGAGCCTGTGACCACTGCAGCCTCAACTTTCTGTCAGCCTTGACCAGGTGTGGAACACAATGTGATCTCCTTCTGTTGTAACCCATTCAGTGTGTTGTACATTCTGAGATGCTTTTCTGCTCCCCACAGTTGTACAGAGTGGTTATCTGAGTTACCTAGCCTTTCTGTCAGGTCAAACTCTTCTAGCCATTCTCCTCTGGCCTCTTTCATCAACAAGGTGCATCTGTCTGAAGAATTTCCACTCACTGATAGTGTTTTGTTTTTGACTCCATTCTCTGTAAACTCTAGAGGCTGTTAGTGCTTGAAAATCCCAGGAGATCTGGAATCATCAATCTTAATACATAATTCGCCTGCCTCCTCACTCAATCACTCACTCCCGTCCGTCCAAAGCCGAATGCGCAGTCGCCTTCTGCGCAGCTGCCCGAAAAACCTTACGAGACCGACATCCAACCCCAACATTGTGGCAGGTGGCGGATTTACGGCCGCAAAAATTCAAAGAGAAAGGCGACTTCGATTAAAGCTCTAGAGGCTTGAAAGGCGATTTCGACTACAGCTCGAGGCCTAATTACGCATTCATTCAATACACCTATATCAGGTTTGTGGTGCTTATACTTATTACTATTCCATATTGTACTGGAACATTCATCATTCAATATTATACTATAGGCCTGGAAAATTCATCAACTAACAGTACAAGCCTGTACAGTAATGAGTAAAGCAGACTACAATCATTACAAAACAACTTCTTCGTTACTTATCATTTGTTCTTCATACACTGCTGACACAAACTCGTGCCCGTTTCATCTTACGTTGTCGAAACGGGCTCTTTGTCTAGTCAAGTCATAGTTGAAATCACTGAGATCACATTTTTCCCCACTCTGTTGTTTATTATGAAAATTAACTGAAGCTCCTGACCTATTCGCTGTTGCTGCAAGATTCTCTAGATTATACAGTGGAACCTCGGTTCACGAACGTCTCGGTACACGTACAAATCGGTTTACAACCAAAAAGTTCGCCAAACTTTTGCCTCGTTTCACGACCACTCACTCGCTATACGAACAAGCCAGGTTCCCTTTCGGTTTGTACATGTTCAGTCTCTCCCTGTGCATTTCCTGTGCAGAGAGCGAGAGCGCGCGACACACATACGCACACACACAGGCAGCGCGTGAGAGAGAGCCGTGCACACACACAGGCAGCGCGCAAGAGAGAGCCGCACACACACACACAGGCAGCGAGAGAGAGAGCCGCGCACACACACACACACAGGCAACGCCAGAGAGAGACAGACGTGCACACACACAGGCAGCGTGAGAGAGAGACAGACGCGCGCACACACACAGGAGCGCGCTAGAGAGCCACACACACAGGCGCTCCAGGCTCGCAAATGAGAGAGAGAGCAAGCGAGCGAGCGAGAGAGGGAGGGACGCATAAGGTAGAGAAGGCTTGTTTTTGTTTTCAGTTCTGTTTACAGTGATGGGTTCGTAGCCTGCATTGTTGCAATGTTACTTTTCTTGGTGGTTTATTAAATTACGGATTTTTCAAATGTTCATTTTTTCCCCTGTGCTTAAAACTCATTAAAAAAAAAGTGTTTTTAGCGAGTGAGCGAGTAAATCTGCAAAAATCTCAAGTAAACTTTTTTCACGTTGTCATTATGGGGTGTTGTGTGTAGAATTCTGAGGACAAAAATGAATTTAATCCATTTTGAAATGAGGCTGTAACATAACAAAATGTGGAAAAACTGATGCGCTGTGAATACTTTCCGGATGCACTGTATGTGTGTGTGTGTGTGTGTGTGTGTGTGTGTGTGTGTGTATATATATATATATATATATATATATATAATATGCACACACACACACAGTATATAATATGGACACACACACAGTATATAATATGGAAGGGATATTTTATGCACTGCATGCCTTCATATATTGCTTCATGTAAGCCCTCCAACACCAGTAATAGCTGCAAATTTATCAAGATACATCTCTGTCAGCCTAGTGGAGTTGTGAACTATTCTTTTTGCAGATTTCCTGTTCCATAGTTAAACCATTTTGGAATTTTTTATTTGTTCACTCTTAGTTAAACATTGTGTTTTCAGGCATCATCAACTAAATTTTTTTTTAACCAGTTTTATTTTTTTAGCAGACCAGTGCTGGTTTCTTTTCAGTGGTATATATGCTTTGATTTTTCTGCTTGCATCTGGTCTGTGAAAGAGAACAATTTTGCCACATTCACATTGACACTTAAATGGTTTGTTACAATCTTCGGTGCACTTGCTGGTGTTTTTTTTTTCTTGACAAATCAACATAAAATTAAACTTTAACATACATGTAAGGGATATTAGTGGTTCATGGAAAATCTTGTTTAATGTTGGTTAACGAAGTTTGTAGCTTACTCAGTTTTATTGTTGGTCTTACAGACTGTCAATTCCCAAGTACTGCTAACTGACTCATTTGTGCAGATAAACAAGTCCCAAGACAGACACCATCATGTTCATGCCAGTGGCACACCATGAATAAAGCAAGAGGATACCTTATTTCCCCGTTTAATTTTTAAATGACTATGGCAGCCATACCAGCAGATTTTTCTTAAAATATGGTTTAATTTCTCTGTTGAACTGGGCACCCAACACACAAGCTAAGATTTACATATTTGGTGCATTAGTGTAATAGCAATATATTGCAATTAAAACTTGTATAAAATAAAACCTTGGATGTTCCAAGTTCAATAAACTGTATTGCTTCTAGGTATGATCCAGACGTATTGCTGGGGTATGAGGTTCAAATGCACTCGTGGGGTTACCTTTTGCAGAGGGCTGCAGTTCTCAATGTTGACCTCTGTCAGCAGCTTTCACGAGTACCAGGTAAGTAAATCAAGACTTCTCACCCTTAAATTGTTGAAGTTTATCCTTTTGTGAGAAGCATATCCTTTCTAGAAAATGTGTTTGCTTATGTAGCAAATGAGAGCAAGTTTCATGTTGTATAACTCATGAATCAGTAGAATACTCTGAAGTCCTTTTACCCTGGTTAAAATAAACACATTTGAGGTATTGTCGGAAAGGACAGAAACTTATAACATCTCTAATAATGAGACAGCATTAAGAGTCGCTACTATAAAAACTCTTTGGTGTTAAAAATATATTTCAGTTTTTCATGTGCGTGTTTGTCCATGTGTGTATGTATATATGTGTATTATGTACATATATACATCCATCCATACATCCATTTTCCAACCCGCTGAATCCGAACACAGGGTCACGGGGGTCTGCTGGAGCCAATCCCAGCCAACACAGGGCACAAGGCAGGAACCAGTCCCAGGCAGGGTGCCAACCCACCGCAGTACATATATACATATATATATATAAATGTAATAATAATAATAATTCATTACAGTGCTTTTCTCTAAATATATCTATAATAATAAAAGGCAAAGCCCTCACTGACTGACTGACTGACTCACTCACTCACTCACTCACTCACTCACTCACTCACTCACTCACTCACTGACTCACTCATCACTAATTCTCCAACTTCCCGTGTAGGTGGAAGGCTGAAATTTGGCAGGCTCATTCCTTACAGCTTACTTACAAAAGTTAGGCAGGTTTCATTTCGAAATTCAAAGCGTAATGGTCATAACTGGAACATATTTTTTGTCCATACACTGTAATGGAGGAGGCGGAGTCACGTATCGCGTCATCACGCCTCCTACGTAATCACGTGAAGTAAAAACAAGGAAGACATTTACAGCACGAGTCACACGCGGGAACGAAGGTAAATGACGTTAATTTTTGACTGTCTTTTAATACTGTGTAAGCATACATATTAACACATGTGCAATTAAACGTGTGCATTTACGGGGTGATTTCTCAGGCTTAAAAGCTCACCTTTTATCAAACGCGGGAAGAAAGGTAACTGATGTTGTTCACTGTCTTTTAATACTGTGTAACCATACATATTAACACATGTCCAATTAAACGTGTGCATTTACGGGGTGATTTCTCAGGCTTAAAAGCTCGTCTTTTACTAAAAAGGTAAATGCAAAACTATTTTCAATCATTTTATTGAAACGCTCCCGTTAAGGATTGCAATAACATATTCGCAAGATAAAAGAACGAAGTAGGGGGAAATGGAGGAACAGCCGCAAACAGCGAAGAGCAAAAAATTAATTAAACAATTGAGAACGGAGCGAGTTAAGCATACAAGCATGTTCATAAGGGAAACAAAGCACGGTGTAAAACGTAAGTTTAAATTAAGTTTATAGAAACGCTCCCGCTGCGGATTGCAATAACATATTCGCGAGATAAAAGTTTAATGAGAAGACACGAGGTATAAACGAACCACACGCCGTGGCGCAACGTTAGGGGCAACAGTTTCAACCATTCTATGATCTGCTTCTCGCAACTGAAAGACGGCACATGGCGGATGTTAGCCGACTTGCTGACCGCAACGTTAGGGGCTTCAACTATGGCGCTGACGCCACATCTCAGTGCCAACACTTTACAAACTGTACTTAAAAGACACGCCCTCCTCACTGGACAGTTAAAAACACCAATCAAACTAACGATGACATCAAGTATTACCCAATCAAAAGTACGAAAGGAGGCATCTTCATAAAATGCGTGTGGGATGATTTGCATGAGACGCTGCTTTAAAAAAAAAATGATTAAAAAAATACGGGATAAATCTCGTCCAGTATTGATTCAAAACGGGACGCGCAATTTCATTCTCAAACGCGGCACGATTCCGTATTTTAAAGGACGGGTGGCAACCCTACACTGCCAGGTAACCACCCATACAATCAGATTGTGATTCAGACTAGGAATGCAATGAATGTAATTACCCCGATCTACATACAAGGCGAAAGTCTTGCAACATTCAAAGATGATGGTTTGGGATAAGTACACCATACAACATAAAAGAGCTTATGAAGCCTTGAACCGAAAAAAGCAAGATCTCAGAGATCGTAAAAAAAAAAAAAGGAGGTAATGTCGTTTTACTCGCTGTACATTTTACTCAAACATTACCAGTTATTCCACGAGGGAGACCAGCAGATGAACTCAACGCGTGTTGAGTAGATATATATATGTGTATATATATATATGTAGATATATATATATATGTATATATATATATATATATATGAGTATATATATATATATATATATATATATATATATATATATATATATATATATATATATATATATATATATATACACAGTACTGTGCAAAAGTTTTAGGCAGGTGTGAAAAAATGCTTTAAACAAAGAATGCTTTCAGAAATATAAATGATTGTTTATTGTTATCATTTTACAAAATGCAAAGTAAGTGAACAAAAGAAAAATCTAAATCAAATCAATATTTGGTGTTACTACCTTTTGCCTTCAAACCAGCATCAATTCTTATAGGTACACTTGCACAAAGTCAGGGATTTTGTAGGATTATAGTCAGGTGTATGATCAACCAATTATACCAAGCAGGTGCTAATGATCATCAATGTCACACGTAGGTTGAAACACAGTCATTAACTGAAACGGAAACAGCTGAGTAGGAGGCTTAAAACTGGGTGAGGAACAGCCAAACTCTGCTACCAAGGTGAGGTTGAGGAAGACAGTTTCATGTCATGGCAAGATTGAGCACAGCAGCAAGACACAAGGTAGTTATAATGCATCAGCAAGGTCTCTCCCAGACAAAGATTTCAAAGCAGACTGGGGTTTCAAGATGTGCTGTTCAAGCTCTTTTGAAGAAGCACAAAGAAACGGGCAACGTTGAGGATCGTAGACGCAGTGGTCGGCCAAGGAAACTTAGTGCAGCAGATGAAAGACACATCAAGCTTATTACCCTTCGAAATCGGAAGATGTCCAGGAGTGCCATCACCTCAGAACTGGCAGAAACCAGTGGGACCCAGGTACACCCATCTACTGTCCGAAGAAGTCTGGCCAGAAGTGGTCTTCATGGAAGAGTTGCAGCCAAAAAGCCATACCTCCGACGTGGAAACAAGGCCAAGCAACTAAAGTATGCACGAAAACATAGGAACAGGGGTGTAGAAAAATGGCAGCAGGTGCTCTGGACTGATGAGTCAAAATTTGAAATATTTGGCTGTAGCAGAAGGCAGTTTGTTCGTCGAAGGGCTGGAGAGCGGTACAATAATGAGTGTCTGCAGGCAACAGTGAAGCATGATGGAGGTTCCTTGAACGAACGTTTGGGGCTGCATTTCTGCAAATTTAGTTGGAGATTTGGTCAGGATTAATGGTGTTCTCAATGCTGAGAAATACAGGCAGATACTTATCCATCATGCAATACCATCAGGCAGGCATATGATTGGCCCCAAATTTATTCTGTAGCAGGACAACGACCCCAAACATTCAGCCAAAGTCATTAAGAACTATCTTCAGCGTAAAGAAGAACAAGAAGTCCTGGAAGTGATGGTATGGCCCCCACAGAGCCCTGATCTCAACATCATCGAGTGTGTCTGGGATTACATGAAAAGACATGTGAAGAATGTGAGGAAGCTACATCCACTGTGGTTAGTTCTCCAAGATGTTTGGAACAACCTACCAGCCGAGTTCCTTCAGAAATTGTGTGCAAGTGTACCTAGAAGAATTGATGCTGTTTTTATGGCAAAGGGTGGTCACAACAAATATTGATTTGATTTAGATTTCACTTTTGTTCATTCACTGTATTTTGTTGATTGGTGAAAATAAATGATTAACACTTCCATTTTTGAAAGCATTCTTTGTTTACAGCATTTTTTCACACCTGCCTAAAACTTTTGCACAGTACTATATATATATATAGATATATATATGTAATGTGTAGCTGGAAATCCAAAAAGGGAGAAAATGAATCACGGTATCTTAAAATATTATCAGGAGTCATCATCAGTGGAAAATGATTAGACAGGAATTCAAGGCAATATATAGCAAATAACGATGGGAAGGTAGGTGGAAGTTGAAGGGGCGGGTGTTAATGAGGTGGGATTTGGAGGGTGTTTGTCATAAAGTCTTGTTTATTATGTGCATGTTATTCTTTTTAAGCCTGCATATGCTGTGTTCATGTCCAAATGTCTATTAATGGCATTTTCATTGGATAACAAAGATTCAGCCAGTTCTCTGGCTGAATGTGTGTCTGGTTAAATTTGTATGTGCATATCATAGAGACCGTGGGTCCTTCCTTCTGACAGCATTGCAATGTTCCTGAATACGCATTGTAAGTGTTTTTGATGCGAGTCCCACGTCCTGGTTATGACATTAACCTGCAAATTGCAGGGAAAACGTAGGGGTTGGTGGCAGGATTGGCACTCCAGCCATTGTAAAAACTTCACACAGCTCCAAAACGTCAGACAGGACTCCTTTCTGCCTCTCTGCAGAATAGCTGAGCTGCAGCTACATATAGGTAACTCCTCAGGAGTCTCTGCCCCAGAAGAGTCGAAACTGCCAGAAAACCAACAGGGTCAGGCCTGTTGGGAATCGGAACTGGTATAGGGCCGAGACATCACCTGCTGCACAGTAGCACTCTGAACCCAAATTAAGGCGGCCCATCCGGGTATGCGTGTGGAACAGCTTGTCTCTCCAGCATGATGATCATCTTCCTATGCTGTTAGAGGAGCTACGTAAACTCCTCACTTCAGTGGTGGCACTCTCTGAGGTAAGCAGACATGGGACTGGCCAGATCTCTGTAGATGGTTACACCTTTTATTGGTCTGGTCACTCTGATAGCTGTCATAGTCAGGGAGTAGCTGATGTTATCCGATGTCACTCCTTTCATCAAGCATATTGTGAAACTCGGATTAAGGCACTCTCTGGGGGCCTTGTCTGTTCTCTGTGTATGCTTCAACCACAGTGAGTGATGTCTCAGTGAGGGAGAAATTTTATTTGCAGCTTCGCTTGGTGGTTGATGGGTGCCCACAAAGCGACACTCCTCTTGTCATGGGTGACATCACTGCGACCACTGGCACTGACGGGGCTGACTATGAGGATTGTGTCAGTCCCCTTGGGTCTGGTGACCATAGTGACTTTACAAAAGGTCAGGGGACTGTGGATCAATGGATTCTGGTTCCAGCACCCTGAGCCGCATCATTGGACTTTGTACTCCAGTTCTGGTGGTGTGAAGAAGGGGGTTGATCACATCCTAGTGGGCAGGCGCTGGAGGCTTCTACAGAACTGCAGGGTCTACAGAAGTGTCCAGTTTATGAATTCTGACCACTGACTTGTTGCTACTCTGAAGATCCAGCTTAGGTCCAGTAGGTTACCACCTACTAGGAAAATGAGGTTGGACCTGTTCAGACTCCAAGATCAGGTTATTTCTAATGCATGCAGTTTGTGTGAAGAACTTGCAGACTTGGGTGCAACTGCTGCTCCTAATGTGATGTAGGAGACCTTTCATGACAAGACCCTGAAGGTTGCTGACGGTTGTGTTGGTGTTGCTGGTGTTCCCAGAAAGGCTGTTCATCTCACAGGGCACCCTGGATATCATCGAGAGGAGCTGCAACACACGGCTTGGTGGCAACTGTGGTCTGTACCAGGAACTGGGAAGGACAGCTGCAAGTGCTCTGAGGGAAGATAAGGATGAGCTTGTTAGAGGAATCTGTGAGCAAGTGAGTTTACAAGTGACTCACTGTGCTGGCTACTTTGAGCAGCTGAGTTCTCCGGATATTGGACATCTCTGGGTCCATGGTTCTTGAGGCTAATCCTCCAATTAGCTGTGAACCACCCAATCTCACTGAGATTGCACAGGAGGTGAACCAGCTGAGGGTAGGGAAGGCTGAAAGGATCTGTGGTATCTGGGATGAATTTCTGCAGGCTGGTAGTAAGGCTGTACTCCTTCCATTGCAAGCAGTCTTTGCTTCCGTTTGGGAGACAAACACCATCTCAACTGACTGGAAAACGGGACTTGTCGTCCCTATCTGGAAAGGGAAGGGTGATCGCCTGAATTGCCGTAACTACAGGGGGATAACACTACTCTCGGTCCCAGGTAAGGTCCGTGCTAGAATCATTCTCAATAGTATCCATGATCACTTACTTGGTCACCTACCAGCGACTGGAGCAGTCTGGTTTTACTCCTTAGAAGTCTGCCATCGCCCACATCCTGGCACTGAGTGTTCTCATGGAGCACAAACGCAAATATCAGCTGAGTTTCTTTTAAGCGTTTGTCGATTTTTGGAAAGCGTTCAACTCAGTTGATCAAGCTGCCCTGTTGGGACATCCTGAGACTTGGCGGGATCCCCTCAATGTTGCTTCATATCACTGCTTGCCTGTACACTTTTACAGTGCTGTGCAGAGTGGAGGTGTAACCTCTGCGTTTTTTCCAGTTGATTCTGCGGTTCATCAGGGGTGTGTTCTTGCTCCTACTCTGCTCAATGCTTGCATGTACTGGGCATGTGTTGGGACGGATTGTGGGGTCCAGTGTCCATGGAGCTTCTGTTGGTGAAGAAGGATTCATTGATCTTAACTTTGCCGATGATGCTATGATCTTTGCAGGGTCAATGGAGGCTTGGCAGTGACATTCATGTCTCTTGTGACTCCTTCCTATGAAGTTAGTTGGTGGATTGGGAGAGCATGAGGTTGTCATGAGGTCGCTGGAAAGGGGTGTGTGGTTCTCCCAATATCTTTGCAAAAAGATGAAGGTCCAAGTCTTTAGATTTCTGGTGCTTTCTGTTTTGCCATATGGTTGCGAGACATGGACGCTATTTAGTGACCTGAGATGAAGACTGGACTCCTTGGGTACCGCTGGTTTGACTTTGTGTCGCACGAGCGGTTGCTCGCCGAATCCCGAATGAAACATATTACCTGCAATATTTGGGGAGTGTCAGTTACAAAAAATGGGACCATGTGACATGATTCCCTGAGGATGATCCAGCTCACAGGATCCTCAGTGTTGAGGACCCAAAACAGCTGAACCACACCAAGGGGACGACCACGTAACACCTGGCTGCAGCAGATAGATGGTCATTTCCGGGGAGTAGGACTGGACCATGTGTCTGCATGTGGGGTTGCCAACCAGGATCCAAAGCTGATTCGTCATGTGGTGGGTGTGGCAATGTGCTGTACCAGTGCATGCTCCCCAACCTGATCAGATCTCACCTCGTATACAGCTGGGCATGAAACACGTGATATGTTGTTGTGTCTCTGCTGAACATGCACATAATAAATAAGACTTTATGACGAACAGCCTTTGAACCCCACCTTATTAATCCCACACACACACAATAAATACAAATAAATAGTTGCCCTTGTCTTTATCTAGGGCTGTGATTTTTTTTTTGCTTTCTATGTCAGATATCATGAGGCAGTCTAACAAATAATGTCAATCAAGTGTAATCATATTAAGATACTAATTGTTTGTCACAAACCTCCAGTTCAGATGTGTTTACAATGTATAATAAAGCATTCTATAAATGAGTTTATGCACTATTTTGTATAGCATTAATATAAACTTAGTGTCTGTTTGGTTAAAAATCAAAATGTTTTCTTTTTCAGTTTAGTTTCAAGCCTTCTGTGATACGGTGGTAATGGGATTCATTCTCTATATCATTATTACTTTGTAGGTGATTCAAAGGAAAACAGGTTTTCCACAGATCTTGATGAATATGGCTCCGATACCATGTCTGAAATTCATATCATAGGCAGAATTGTTCTAAATATTTGGAGAATGATGAAGAGTGAGGTAAGAGCCACTATCAATCGATACGTGGAGAGGTAAGGACTGCTGCCTCATAATCAAGTGGGTGCCGATTTGATCCCGGGTCTTCCTTGCATTTGCCATTTTGAACAGTGAGCTGCTATTATTGTTGCTATTCCATAATAAAAACATTTGAATTGAGTTTAACATCCATCCATCCATTATCCAACCCGCTATATCCTAACTACAGGGTCACGGAGGTCTGCTGGAGCCAATCCCAGCCAACACAGGGCACAAAGCAGGAAACAAACCTCAGGTAGTGCGCCAGCCCACCGCAGGGCACACACACCCACACACCAAGCAGTTATATTCTTCAGTTATATTCTTGAATAAAAGAGCACTTGTTATACCTTTTGTAAAAGTGTTTTATTTGATTTTGGACTTCAGTCTTCACACATTATACACTTCATATGAACATTTTGTCAATTATTAATAATAGTAATAATTCATTACAATTATTACATTAACATGAAAACGTTTCTGTTTTAGTTATGTGTTCAACATTTCTTTCCTCACATTTCTTGTCTTGCTACGTTTACACAGATCATTGTAGACAAGGAACACACATGAAATGTATGTATTTC
Source organism: Erpetoichthys calabaricus (assembly GCF_900747795.2). Taxonomy (NCBI): domain Eukaryota; kingdom Metazoa; phylum Chordata; class Cladistia; order Polypteriformes; family Polypteridae; genus Erpetoichthys; species Erpetoichthys calabaricus. Next base: position 184,837,895 of record NC_041396.2, read on the forward strand.
AAGTAATAATATATTATTTACCCTATATAATTCCAGTCACCTTATTCCCAGATAAACAGACTTCAGCTCTGGGTATTTGAGTCTGACTTGACTTCAGCTGCCTCGGTGGGGGATGAGTGAGTAGGCTGCCTGTTGCCAGTGCTGATTGACTCATTTGCAAAAGAAAGACGCAGAAGACAAGGTGCAAGGGAATTTAAGGTGTCCTGGCATTATGACCATTTTCATAGGCTTCAGGGATTCTAGTGTTAAGCGTATGGTCACCTTTAGAGTTCTCAAACACATACTAATAAGTAAATGTGTTTTACAAACTTAATTATTTGCAAATCACCTGAAAGTTAAATGGACTGAACTAAGGAAGCTACTGGTGGAAATGTATTATGACTGGTATGTTTCCATTGGAATGTGCCTTGCACCATCAGATCTAGGGGGACTTGCATGTTAGAAATGGAGGCACCTTTCAAACAGCAGTGGATAGAAGCAGTGAAAAGATGACCCATAATGCACTGGAAAATATATAAATTTGTAACAATGGAAAATATATAAATTTGTAACAATAGAAAATAATTAACCACTGCTTTTACCAGTCTGTTTTCCTTTAACCAAAAACATCTATGAAGTGATGGTATTGGTATTTATGCAAATTCCCATATAGGAGTCCCATATAATCATATTTTTGAAGAAGCAAATTACACTTTAAATGTTCAGCCCAGTATGGCGTCCGGTTCTGTGAGATGCTAAAATATGTACTGTGTAGTGGTTTAATAGATGACTGTAAAATGGTGTGCCTGCGAATATGTACTTGAATATGTCCTATGACAATACTGCCCCTCTATGAAGGGCTGTACCCAGTCTCGGCATAATGAGCTCCAGCTCACTGTGACCCTGTAACCAAAGACATAGCTTCAGTAACTAAACATAGATGGACCTTAATGGAGACTTGTTTGTGAGCAGTTGATGGTATGTACTTCTAATCTTTCTGGAAAAAGGTAAGAATTAACATTTAGTAGACAAAGGAGATTTAAAAATACTGTATGTAGGGTTTTTTTGGAAAGCTTTGGATCTAATGTTATTAATTCAGTTAATTGCTGAAGCCTTCTGCTAGTGAAGAAGATAGCTGGCTGCCAAATATTAATTACCAATACTGTATAGTTCTTTTTCAAGAATGTTACATATAACAGTCAAATAGCTGCCTAATATCTTGTTAGTTTTTGCTGGATTCCTGTACAAAGTATCATTCATGCAAAATGTTTATGATTATAGGTGACACTAAATAACTACAGTTTTGAAAATGTGGCATTCCATGTGCTTCATCAGAGGTTTCCACTTTTCACTCCTCGTGTTCTTTCTGACTGGTTTGATAACAAGACTGACATCTACAGGTTGGTTTTTTTCTTTAAGTAAAAGTGTTTTTTCTGTGAATTAATTTAATCTGATAGTTGGAAAGTTCAAGTGTTTGTTCTTCTCTGGTTAAGGGCAGTGTTATAAAAGAGAGGTTTCACTTTACTTCGTAGGTAATTTACACTGTTCTTCATCCACAGTTCATGGGTAAGGAAAAGTAAGCCGGAAAATGTAATTGTGCAGAGTGTTTTGTCTTTAGTGATTGTCTCCACATGCTGCTCAGTAATAATTGGTTAAACTTTGAAGGACATAGATGGTTGTGAGTATGTTATTAGCTCCCTTGAACTTACAGTGTATGATTTACCAGTCTTTTGAGCACAGTCGGAACTAACTTCTAAAGTACGATAGCTAATTTTGTTGACAGTGAAATGGCAGTAAAATACACAACTTAAGATGATTAAGATGATTACCTGGATGGTTGTAGTGTTGAAAGAAGTGGTGTGGCAGTATCAATAGTGTGCTTTCTTTCAAGATTTGAGGCATTGTGACATGTATCAAAATGCAGGTGATCTCCTTTGGGTTATACTTGCATAGAACTACTGTTTTAAAGTGTATGAACAACTATAGTGACACGATAAGGCGACATAACTGTCATCAGAAATTTCCAAAACAAATAAACTCTGAATATTTATCAACCTCCATTTTCCCATAGGATATTTGTGTCAATTCCTAATGACAGCCTCCTGAAATGTGTAAGCATCACAAATAAAATTGAATTCATAACACATTTAACCTACACATACTCCAAATTTTTACATCATGTATTTATTGTGTAACTGTCTACAGGTGTCTGTTTTACAGGTAAAAAGAAAATAACAATGAAAGATTAAGAGAACATTAAAAAGAATTGGTGTGTATTCTATTATGATAAGCATAATTACAAAGCCTTTTGAACACAGAATGTTTAAGTAGAGTGGAGCATGAAGCCACATAGTCATAGTTCCAAGAGACTGCATTTGAATGCTGGGGAGTTTGTATAGTATCCATATTGAGCTTTCTGTTGCTGCCTTAGTTTTCTATTACACAGCCAATTAAAACTGAATGCAACTGGAATAGCCTCCAGCTCCACACAACTCCAAAATTAAGTAATAAAAGTGGATGGATGGATACATTTATATTCACATTGAATAAAAATAGCAAATACAACACCACAGTGAAATAAAGTAAAAAGCAAATACAGACTGATAGAAACCTTTACTTTCAGTGCTCATATTACTAAGTGTGTTCTTTGATGCCTACTGTCCCTGAGTGTTTTTCCAAGTTTTTTCTAAATCCTTCTATACAAAGGCTCTGAATGACCTGTTAATTTTTAGTATAAAAACTGAATTCTACAAGTCATGCATGATATTTGTTATGTTGATTGTTATTGTCTTGTAACATTATAAAATGAGTGTGAAGTGGTGTTGTACCTTGGCTAAGTTAATTTAGTGGTTTTTTAATTTGATGATAACATTAGTCACACCGGAACAGTCAGGTACAGTGAGGAGGAATGTCTAATTATAAAAGATCAAGTTACAGCCAGAGGTCCCAATTAACATTTTTCAAACATAAATATGTCAGCATTACAAAAATACAATATTACTGGTTGACTATTGGTTTACTACTAATCGCTTTTTTTCAGTCTTTGATTGTGCTGCTTCCTCACTTAGTGTTTATTTGTTCAAAAGAAAAAATGTTAGCTCCAAAGTCACTTAAATCTGTATATTATCAATTTGAGAATACTTGTGCAATTTGATCGTTCAGTCACTAATTCTTTTTTTTTATATTTGTCACCATGAATATCATAAAACAATTTAATGTGCTGCTGATTTTAAAAATTACATAAAAGCTGGTTCGATAGTACTAAAAATGCTTGATAACAGTTTTACTATTTGTATATTCTGTTTTAATCGTTTAAATCGTATGGCAGTTTTTCTTTATTGATGCCCTGTACCTATAGCTGTGTTGTCTCATGATTTCTGTGTTGTAAAATATTTTATCTTTTCACAAGGTTGTTATACCATAGAATGTTTAAACTGTCCGAAATGATTTAAACAAAAATGTTCCCTACTTCCCTAATCATCCAAGTGTGTGTAAACACTACTAAGAAGGCCTTTTGTTTCAGATGGAGAATGGTAGACCACTACATCAGCCGTGTCCAGTGCACCTTGCAGCTTTTGGAACAACATGACTTAATTGGGAGGACAAGTGAGCTTGCCAGGCTCTTTGGAATTCAGTTTTATCATGTATTGACAAGAGGTTCACAGGTGAGCTCTGCTGCTTCTCTTGATTGTTCTGTTGTTTTCTTTTCTCATTCATTTCTAATTACATGTTCCTAAGTCTCAGTTTTGCAATGTAGTAGGTAATTTAAAATACAGTACACACCCAAGATTCGTGGGGGTTACATTCCTAGAGCAGCCACGAATTGTGAAAAACCAAAAATTTTGGATGCGGTTAAAAAAAATGCTTATTTTTATAGTTTAAACCCTAAATATGCCCCCAAAACACTTTGATCTAATTTCAAACTCTGCTTAATACATTACCTAAAAATAAAGAATGTAAAGGTAAACCTGTATACTGTACTGCTATGTCTCCCGCAGTGCTAGAATGTAAAATACCGATGTTACCGCTATATTTACTGTAATTCATGAAAGTGCGTATTCCTTGCCAGAAGCCTTAGAAGGTGCAGGACATTTGCGGCGACATCTTGTGGTTTTAACCCTTAAAACTGCCACATACTTGGGGTTAGTGCATCCCTGAACGGCAAATACTTTTTTGCTGCACTTTTTAAGTAAATGTCACAATTCACAAAGAAAAAGTGAAATTTTAATGGAATACATTTTTTTTTCATGCAAAGAGCATCACAATTACTGCAACACTGATCATTTTACACACTGCTAATGAACTGTGAAAACTATTTAAAAAACTACTGGAACAATATGTACAAGGTGCAACTGACACCATGGATGAAAATCAGTAAATCACCAAGCCAACTGCACTTGAACTGGCTGCATGCAAGCACACAGGGGTAAGTGCTGATGCTTGCAGGCTAGTCTAGTGCAGCGGCTCAATCCCAGGGACAGTGAGGCTGCAAGGTGTCAAGCTTGGGTCACAGAATTGCACAAAAACACAGGAGATTATAGAGACAGGAACTTTACTCAAACACTTCAAACAAACATGTCTCTTTCAGAAGTAAAACAAGCTCAGTATGCAGTTAGTTCTTGATTAAAGAATAGACAAACATCATAGGGGAGCACAACGGGAGTGGGACTTCCAACAGGACCAGAGGATGTCTGGGGGAGGAGAGAGAAACAAAGCAATCAGCCAAAAAGGACAGGTGCTGTTCAGGCTTTTAAGTAAGTGTAGTGCGAGAAGCATATCACGTGACAGAGCAGCCGCAAATAAGGGAGCAATGTGAAGGTAGTCGTCCATGTCCTCTAGGGGTGCGTTCAGCCTCCCTGCTCATAAGGGGCTGGCAGTGGTAGTGAGCTGGCTGCTCAACGAATGTACGGCGCTGACTGATCAGCTCCTGCTTGCTCACAAATGGCACTGGGAAATGACTATAGCCGGTTGTGGAGGTTTAAGGGTTAAGAAGAACAAAACGGAAAACACAAGAACACTCAGCTGGAGATGCATCACAATCAATCAGCAGCAAGGAAAAATGAATAATCCCGTAGCAGTCTGGTGCCACTAAGATTCACACCGTCAAGAAGACAGTGATTTGTTTATTTTTATGGTGGAGATTCCAGGGATGCACCCACCCTTGGCCCGACCTGCACACACTCACAAACAGAGACAAAAACAAAGTAAACTGGTAATCAAACAGCAAATAAAGAATGTAATGAAAACAAATTAAATAAATGAAAACAACGATACTCACCCCTGTTCCCCTTACGGCAATTACACATTAAATACAACAAAGCACAAACAAAACACACACAGTAAATCATGAAAAACGTTAATGAAAAATGGCAACGGATGAAATGTAATGATGAATAATAGATAGTCCAGAGATCCGCATGTTGAATGAGAATGTAAGGATAGTCTTACCGCTAGTTCCTGAAATGGTGAAGACGGATGGATGGGTTCAGGAGCACTCCTTTCTTTGCAGGATGGCCATGAATCCACTTACAGTTCTCATGTACACAGGCAGACGCCAGACAATCCAGACGCCAACCATGAAACGATCCAGGACAAAACAAATAAGTACAGGTAACCCAACAGAAGGCAGACAGACAGGAACTTGAAACACAAATTACAAAAACTTTTTTTTGCTTTTGGTCACCGGCCCCCTTTTTAAAAGCCGCGCTGACATCCTTTGACTCCAACAGCCCCAGCACCCTCAGCAGAAGACCAATCAGAGACACTGCTGGGAGTTGCAGTTTCAAATTCTGTTGGCTACTTTCACCATCCCAAGCCGCGTTTTCCTCTACAGGTGCTTCCTGTTCTCTCTACAGTACAGTATTGCCATGAAAAAAGCCATAAAAATTGCAGAGGATATTTGTGGTTTCCACTAACAATTATTAGATAGGTTCTAAGGAAAAATCCGCAAATGACTAAGGCCGCGGACTCTGAACCACGACTTCGCGGGGGTCTACTTTATCTCAGTTTGTCATTAAACGTGTCAAAACAACTTTGTTACATGAACCACTGTAAATGCTGATCATATTATGCTTTTCATTGGTCTTTTGTTTTACACTATGAAGAAAGACGCTACAGTTTCTCTCTGAATGGTATGTGTATTTGTGGAATTTGTTTTATTTAATATGCTTTTTCTTAATTTGCAGTACCGTGTGGAGTCAATGATGCTGCGACTTGCAAAGCCAATGAACTACATTGCTCTTACCCCAAGCAGGCAGCAACGAGCACAAATGAGAGCACCACAGTGTATACCTCTTGTAATGGAGCCAGAGTCTCGTTTCTACAGTAATTCTGTCATTGTCCTAGATTTCCAGTCCTTGTATCCCTCTATTGTCATAGCCTACAACTACTGCTACACCACTTGCTTGGGTCATGTAGAGAATCTTGGAAGGTAAGTGGTTCTCTGCTACTGTCCTTAATTCATGTTGGACAAATTCCTTGAGTGAACCATGAGCAGTAAAAGTTGGCATGGAAGCCGTTTTAAATTAAGTCATTTTTTTCCGTTTAAGGTTGATTGGAACTTATTAGGTGTATAAGTACTGGTCATGAATACGACGACAGAAAGTAAAGATTTTGCACAGTACAAAGTTAATGAAGTATTAGAAGGTGCATTCACTCTGTGTGATGGTACATGTATTTTAGTGTACTTGCAGCTCTACTCTGCCCTCATGTGGCGTCTTAAAGATCTCCATGTCTACAGTACTCTGCCGTATTTTCATCTGGAAGTTGTCTTTCTTTAAATTTCTATTTTATGGTCCACTTAATTGAAAGAACTTTCTGGATATGGCAATACAAAATTTGTTGTTATTCAGACAATAGACCTTACTAGGGTGGAAAGGCAAAGTAGTCTGCTATATATGTGTACAGTTATAAGATTCTTTATCCTAACATGAACATGTCCTCGGTAAATTAATTAGTTCCTTTTCTTAAAACATGTAGCAATATTAACACATACTTCCAATGTAACATAGTGTTTAGTCACTAATTAATATAAAGTAAAATTTCCATAAATAATTATCATTTTATTTATAAATGAATATAATGTAAGCTAACCTGTGTCATAAAATAAAAATGTGGTCCACAGGGTTGCTACCCTTACAAAATGAAATCATATCAATGCAAGAAATGTAACATTTAGCCTTGAATATTTATACATTGGTATTATGTTAATTGGTAAATGACCTCAATGAATTATGCACTATTAGTGCAATTTATTTTCTGCTCTTTCTTATTTGTTTCTTTTATTTGTCAACAATCAGCAGTTAGCATTTTGTAGTTAGAACGTACATTCTAGTGTAAAAAACTGAATAAATCCTAAAGTAGAAGCATGGATTTGTGAAGAAAACTTCATACTTCTTACAATCTAATATTGCTTTAAAGTTCAAGTCACTGGCATATTTCGTCCCGTAAATTTAGGTGAAAGTCCCCCATCGTCATGATCTAAACAGCTGCTGCACTTCATTGCGCAAAGTACTGTTTACCTTTCATTTAATCTTCCTTTTTTTTCTGTATTTCAGTCACGATGAATTCAAGTTTGGCTGTGCATCTCTGAGGGTTCCTCCAGACTTGCTGTGCTTGCTTAGGAATGACATCACGGTGTCTCCAAATGGTGTTGCCTTTGTTAAGGTATTCCAAATTTTATTTTTAATAATAAGTAAAATAATTACAGTTATAAGTAGACAGTATAAAAGTACTGTGAAAAAGTAGGTTCATCCTCCTTGAATCATGTGATGTTAAAAGACATAACTAACAATCAGCTAGTACTTACCGGGTCATAAAACTAAATAAATCTGACCTCTGGTAAGAGATTGTAGTGTATTATTATTCACCCGAAAAAAAAGACAAAATACAGAAGCCATGTGTGAAAAGTATATCCTTACTACATCCATATTAGACGTAAAGGTATTTATGAAAAGGTGCTGCTGTCCAAGTGCACTTCATTAGTAAGAAATTAGTATAAAAGCAGAGCCTCTGACACTTCAGCCATAGTTGTGGTAACAACATGCCAAGAACAAAAGACATCTGCAGTGTCAGAAGTACATAGTTTTGTTTGAAGCCTCTTTACTATCCATTGCGTGGACAAACCTAAAACAATAGTGATAGAAAAAATCTGGTTATCTCTGTGGTTCACATGCGCATAGATGCCATTGTAGAAAGCTGCTTTTGTTTGTAAACAGCTTATTAAAGAGAATGAGTAAAATATAGAAAGAAACAGGATATGCAATGAATGAAATTACATGATAATAAAATGCACAAACACTGTTTGGAACAATAGTCACCATAAATGAAGATTATGACAAAAATGGAGCCTGTGTGACTATTCAAAGTTTCATAAGTGATCAAGTTTTACTGATGTAAGAAAAAGTTCCTGCATGTCAGCTGGTGTTTGAATTTGGCCACATGAGTGTTTTTGTGCTCAGACTGGCATCTCATTCAGGAGTACCCATTGCTGCTTTCAAATGCTTTTATTCTTTAAGCCTCTGAAATGAATATGCACATAAAGCAACTGTATGAATGATTTTTTTAACAGCCTTGATGTTGTTAATGCCAAGCTTTTTTAGTGTGTTCAGGCATGTTTAAATATAATTTTTTGTCTTTACATCTATCTAGTAGAAAAGTGTGATGCTCTGTAAACTTAATGGCCACTTGCTTTTTATTTAAAGGCATCTGTTAGGAAGGGAGTAATGCCCAGCATGCTAGAAGACATTCTCAACACAAGAATCATGGTAAAACAGTCCATGAAGGCATATAAGAATGACAGAGCCATCACTCGGATGTTGGATGCTCGACAGCTTGGTCTTAAACTCATTTCCAATGTCACTTATGGGTATACTGCTGCTAACTTCTCAGGAAGGATGCCATGTTCCGAGGCATGTATTACATATTTATCCAAATAAATATAATTTCCTCATAGATATCTTCTTGAAATGTATCATTGTGTTAAATAATATATATTGCCATTATGCTTCCTTTTCAGTGTTACATTAATGTGTTTAATTATTCTTTAATCTCTGAAATCGGACTGTATTTAATGTTTAATAGTGTCTTTTAATCAGTGTGGGAACCTATGGTTTACAAAAGTCAAATGACCACATGATCACAGCATTAAGAATATACAGCACAAACTCCAGCAGGAGTTAACAGTTCTTTTTACAAATTGATTTTATTTTTAATTTCATTGCAGTAGACTGACTGCAAGCATAGATCAGTAGTTGCTGAACGGTTAAACTTTAATCAGAATTGCTTTATATTAAAACCTGTTCCCACATATTAAAGGCATCTGTGTTAATTCAGAAAATGGTTTCTTCTATGTGGTTTCATGAATTTTAATTTAATGGATTAACTTCTGTCTGCAAGATTAAACTGTCAAATGAAATGTACACTTAGTTGTCAGTGTTCCTCTGATCTGCAAATATTATTTATTTACACGGTCCCTTTTAAAGTTAAACATTCACATGACAGAATCTCTTGAAACATTTAAAGTTCATCAATCAGAATCAAAGCACTGACATTTCCATCCTGAATAGAGCATGCATTCTCTATCTCTCTGCCTCTGAGTAGTTACATGGTCTATACTACACTCGTATTAATTCCTCCAAAAAACAGTAATAATCAGATAATAATTACAACTACACATTAGCTTTTTTAAAACATTTTTGAAAATGATGGGGAATAAATATCACAGTAGGGTAATGACAAGAGTAATCATTATATTAATACAATATACAAGGGTAAATCAAACAATTTGAAAATTACATGGTAACCACAAGGGATAGAAGCTGGCGTAATACAACAGGTTCATAATGGCTTATGGGTAGTTCAAACATGCACGGCACAATGCTCTGCCACTAGTCTAGTTGAACATGTATGGTCCACTGCAGGTTGAACAACATGCCATAAATTTCTTTGAGTAGAGGGAGTGAAATCTGCTGAAATTCGCAGAAGAATGTTGGCTCCGTATGGATGAGAAAACAGTGTGGCTCAACGAAAAGTATATTAATGGGTGGAAGAACAAGTGTAATCAATGAAGCTTGATTTGGACAACATTGTTACAATGATCTGCAGCAGAAACACTGATGCATGCTGAACCAATATAATTCACTTTGGATTTTGTTTATTTATAAAAATGTATTATTTTAACCAGGAATACTGGGTTGGTTATGTTGAAGAAAATATTAAGATAAGGTTTAAAAATATTTATCAATAAAGTTTACAGCAGTAATGGAAACTATTTAATGTGTGTAATAAAATAGATTTCAGTATTTGGAGTAGGAAGCAGTTATAGAGATAATAGAAGTTGAACATGTGGAACCAGATCATCAAAACAAAATTATTTGCATTTTTTAAGCATAAGTGAACTAATAATTGTTGCTGTAAAGTCTTTGTTTCATTCCTATTCCAATTGTTTGTTTTCTGTTCACGTTTAGGTTGGTGACAGCATTGTTAACAAAGCCAGAGAGACACTTGAGCAGGCAATCAAGCTGGTTAATGAAACAAAGAAATGGGGTGCTCATGTTGTGTATGGAGACACAGACAGGTAAGCATTGTTGTTGTTTTTTTTTATTTTATTTTATTACAAGATCTTATTGATAAGGAGCATTTCTTAAGATCTGCCTCTGCTGTCATGTAGTGGTTTTATGATTATAACTTCATCTAAATGGAACGAGTGTAGCCTTCTTGTCAGTCTCTTTTGAACAGCTAGGTTGAAGTTTCATACACCAAAAGGTTAATCTATTTAACAGATTTTGTGAGACGGCAAAGGACAATTTTAGGGCCTTTACAGAAGAACTGTTCAGGCAGGGACAAACACAAGTACTTGATGTACAGTAGCCTGTTTTCAGGGTGGGTATGAAAACTCAACACCACTGACTGGAAATTGAGGCACATAATTGCAATATTATTATTTATTAATATTTGTATTATTTATTTTTATAGCTACTTAGTGTTGTCCATTAATAGAAGAATCACAACATTTTCTTTCTTCTTCCGCAGCATGTTTGTGTTATTAAAAGGTGCCACCAAAGAGCAGGCTTTTAAAATTGGGCAAGAGATTGCAGAAGCTGTAACATCTAGAAACCCCAAACCAGTCAAATTAAAATTTGAAAAGGTAAGATGAGTGAAGCAGCATTGTTAGTGTTTTTAGTCACTCTTTTAGGAACAGAGTCAAAAAAGTTAAGTTTTTCAGCTTAATGTGATGCTGTCATAATGGCCTAGAAGTACAGAAGTCATCCTGTTCACCCAGTTGCCCTGTGTATAATTTCCCTTGTTTTTGTTGGGTTTAAATTGAGAATTCAAGTTTCCTTCTACATACTGAAGACGCATTATCATTTCCATGAATGGGTGTTTGGAAATATCAGAAAAAAGTAATTACAGATGATTCTGGATCCCATCGCACTATGATGAAAACACCAAGCACATGAATACTGTATCGCTCAAAATGTCCTTCTCTAGGATATTTGGTGGCTTAATGTATTGAGATGGGGAAAGTCACATACTCTAGCAGCAGCAATATTAAGTGTAAGCTTCCCCCATATACTCTTTTGGAAGTGGTGAGTTTGTGCTCATAAGATAGTAGATTGACTGTGTTGTGACATTTTTGAATCAAGAGAAAATTCATCAATAAATGTTAGGCACATACTGTTGAACAGCAGACTGTGATAGAAAAATAGTAATATAAAGTGTGTGTATGTATGTATATATATACACACACACACACACACTGTGTGTATATATATATATATATATATATATATATATACATATACATATACACACACACAGTGGAACCTTGGGTCACGAACGTCTCAGACCACGTACAAATTGGGTTATGAACAAAAGGTTCACCAAGCTTTTGCATCTGTTCACGACCACACACTCGGGTGACAAACAAGCCAGTTTCCCTTCCGGTTCGTACGCGCTGATGATTTTCACACGTGTTCAGTCTCTCTCTGTGCATTCCCTGTCGCTACCCGATCTGCGTGCCTGCCCAATTTGCGCACGCAGGCATATTGAAAGCCTAACATGCCATAAAGTGTTCATGCATGCGTTAAACAGATTGGGCAGCACTGTAAAGTGTGCGATGGCGTAGACTTTCAATACGCACGCGCGCACGGATCGGGCCGGCAACAGGAACCAGGTAGTGACACCGCATGCGCTTAATGAAAAAAACAAAAATCCACTGTACGGCACGGCACGATCTGAACTGTGCATGCCCATTCACAACTTGACATTACGGTATATTCATTTTAGTTCCACATTAGTTTACCATAATGAAAATATTCATCCTGCAAAATAAACGAAGCAGCTTTCGTGGCGCAATGTTGACGTCCAAGGTTCGCTCACCGTAAGGGGACGCATAGCTGTGCACCCCTGATGAGCCCCAATTAGGGCGAAACACATGTTGTGTACTCCTTGTATTATTTGGCAGGTACTGTGTGTGTATGAGTGTATATAAGTATGTAGTGCTTTTATTTTTCCACTCACGTAATAAATTGTATAAAGTCCCCTTTCCATTTTGATTTATTGTTGCAATTTCCTTCTATGGACAAATTGCATTTTTTTTCAAATATCTTCAGATATCAATTATTATTAATAAAATTGCCATTTGTCTTAAGGCATCAGGTTTACAAAACCTAATGTTGCCAACCAGTTTTATAGAAATAAATGGTCCTTTTTCAACAAAAAAGAATTAACACTGTGTTTGCATTGCTTTGTGCTGACTGTCCCCCTTAGTGTTAACTGTGACAGTCCAGTTGTTCAGATTCTTTAATTCGTTCTCAGTTGTGCAATCAGATCAGATGCTGAAGGAATCAAGAGTATAAATCCACCGGTTCAAATCCTCATTTATTCCAATGGCTATTAATCTTACAAAGAAGTTTAATTTTACACTCAGACTTAAGTGAGTGAGCTGTTATTGCTTCAATTTTTTTATAGTAAGTGCTTGCTGCTGTAGTTCATATTTGTAATATGTTTGTTCTTAGTGATGTGTTTTAATGTTGTTTCAAGGTGTCTTTGTAAAACCCCCCTGAGAAACCAAACTTACGACAATAAAACTGAACTGAATTCAACAGCTGTAAAACAAAATATTCGGCAGTAACTGAACAGAATTTAAACAGCATGAAATAGTTCAGTTTATGGTGAACACCATGTGGACAGAGCACAGTGATATTCTTTCTTTCAACTTTAATCAACATAACACACCGTTGTTTGTGTGCAGATTTCATCTCATGTGAATGGTTTTATTCACCTATATTGATACAGAGCCATTTCATTTTTATAACTTTAAAAAAGGAAATACCATACTTTTTCATAAAACTAACAAAAGTGAAAGATCTGTGAACAATGTTTGTCAAAAAAAAAATTAAACACAAATATATATATGAGAGTAGAAAATTCAGTAATCATAAAGATGTATAAATGGTAAATGCATTTAACTAGAACACAAATACAATGAAAATGGCCAACAATGGGGAGGTGTTAAAAACTATTAGAGAAAGGGAACACAAACATATTTACAGATTTTTACCTTGGTATTAAAAAAATGTTAGCCAAGGTTTTTTCAAAAAAGGAAAAATGCTACTTTAGCTTTCTGAACAAGATACTACTCAGAGTCAAAGAGTTATTATCCAGCAATATTCTATAAAAATGTGTTCTATTTAAACTGACATTTTTCCTGATCTGTCCCTTAACATCAGTAATAATATTTCTATATCACCTTTGATTACAAGTGTTGTTCAAATTGCTCTACAAAAATATACAGTTACAAAGAAAATTGAAGGCATTATAAAAATAAATAAGAAGCAAATGGAGGGGTCCTTGTCCTTTGTAATAAATACACTGCCTGGTCAAATAGCCGGGGACAAAGACAAACTTGCAGCCTTCAAGGATACTGGAAATAATAAACCTCTGGGGGTCCCAAGCCAAAGCCTGCACAGCCCCCTCTGCACATCCCAGCATACATAATTGTGGCCGTCTCAGTCCAATCATAATTCCATTTCAGGACATCTTGTGAACTTTTCTTCTCTCCGGCATCACAGGCAGTTTGAGTTGGTGTAACAGACAGTGGAAATGCAGGGGGCACCATTGCAATAAACTGGAAAAAGACAACAGACAAACACAGCATAAGTTAGTGCCCAGTGCAGATTTTATAAACTGTACACAGTACCATTTCTAATCTATTACAACCAATGCAAATTGGAAATTTTGAAATGATCGACATTTGTAGCCTGACATTTCTCTATTGAGAAAGCATTCCAGATTTTGTTGCATGCGTACAGAAAGCTGCTGGTTCTTATGGTTGATCTTGGAATAAAAAGCAAAGCAACGTTTGAGAAAAGAAATGTTGGAAGCAGACACTCCAAAATACAGGCTGGGTCTAAAATACTCAAAGCCTTCTAATTATTTAATAGAACCTTGAAATCAATTCTATGTGAGACAGGCAGCCAGTGTAATGAGACCGAGACAGTTTTCAGAAGAAAAAAAACCAAAATAGGCCAATACCTCGTGATCACTTTGCAAAGGCACAGCAGATCAGAGCAGAGGTTGAGATGGAGGATTCTAGAAGTGCGGGCAGGAGGACCAGCCACTACTTCAACAGGGCCCACATCTCTCCTTCCTTCTTCTTAACTGCTTCCCCATAACACGGCCAGACTCTTCTACTTCACTGTAACTGTTAAAAACATAAACGCAGTAGATATTCACTCACAGAGTTCAAACATTAATAAAGTGTACCCTTACTTCTTGTTCTGCCTCCTTTCTTGGTTCACCTGCAGGTCAATTATTACCAAAGTAAACCATCACAATAGATAAAATTCTGCTTAGAGTAAAGTCCAACTAATAATAATAATTACTGTGTTTTTTGTTGGATTTTGAAAGAACCCCAACTTAATTGTCATTATATGGAGCATCATTTTTTTTTCTTTTACATTACACATACAGTAGACATTATGTTACAATCTCTGCATATCAGAACTTCTAATGTGATGTGCTCAGGTGTCATTACTTACATGAAAACATCTTTGTTTTTCTCTCCTGCCTTAGTTTTGTTTTAATTTAAAATTAAGTCACGGCTCTTTCAAAATCCAACAACAAAGCGCAGTAACTTAAGAAAATAAATGTTATTTTGCAAAATGGAACAACATCCCTGTTTAGTGACTGCTGGTACTGATGCACCTCAGTCTCTGTGTTTGTGAGGATTCACACTCTAAGGCTTTCCTGTCTAAAATTAAAAAGCCAGTGTTAATTACTGGACAGAGTGAGCAGACATACAGTATAGTATTCAAGGCAGCAAAATATTACAGATCAAGTAATAAATATGGGGAGGCTTTGCAGGAATTGTGCACAAGTTACTTCTGAAACTGAAAGCCTCAGTAGTCTTACCTGTAGAAATAGCAAATCTAACATGAACTGCACATCATCTCAAATTGGAAATCTTAAAAGCAGAAGAAAAGGACATCCAATTGTGTCTCAGAATTTGGGTACACTGGCATCTGTTCAGCCACTTGGAAGGCTGGTTACCACCGGGCATCCTGTATGGTCAAGAAAAAAAATACAATGAAGGGGCATTGTACTTCTAACTGCAGCAATAAGAAAGAAGTTATTTCTAAGGAGCAAGCCTTCTCCATTATATTCAGTTAAATGTGTGTGTGTACTCCTCCTAAACCAACAGCTTAAATAATAAGCTAATGACAAGTGACAACAGCAGGTGCCCAGTTTGTCATTGTGCCACATCAGACACACACCACACTTCTCTGATGGCTTTGGATATAAATTTTAAAATTGCCAGTTTTCTGCCATAGAATTTTTTCTACCAAACAAGGTTAAAGAAATCCATTTCAAAACTATGAATAAATAGTACCCAACTAACAAATTAATTCTTAAGTATGACATTAATATATCGCCAAAATGTAGTTTATGTACAAATGAAGACAAATCTCCTCACATTTCTTTTACTTCTGCTCCTATTCCAAAATGTTTTATAAAGATTTATTTCTGTTACTTTCTTGAATGACAAAGCAATATCTCACTGTTTAAGTATTGTTCTTATACTGTATACAATTTTGAAGACTAAATGTTAGAAAATGGAGTAACTGTGGTTTCCTTGCTTCATAAATTTCCTATTCATAAGTGTAAAGTTCAGAACTTAGACCCTCTGTTACATCTTTCTGTACAGACATTAATATGCTAGAAATAGCTTTTAAAAACGGAAAACACACTAAAATAATTAAAACGTGTAAGATTCTGATCTGCATCATTAACAATTTGTAACGCTATTATCTGCATCTCACTTTCTTGTAATAACTTTGCTGTTGCTACTCTTGTATGTAATTTAACCTTCATCATTATATATTTGTTAACTTTATTATGGAAAAACAATTACAATGATGTAATCTGATATCAACATAATAAAAAATACCGATGGCTTTGGAGGGCACACTTTACACCGGTGGAGTGTCAGTCGTGCACTCCTAATTCTGTTCCTAATTCAACACCTCGATTACATTGTTTTGCTTAATTATTAGCATGCCGTTCACTCTTTAAGATGAAAAATGCGAACAAATGTTAAAAGAAACACACCACCAAATGCTAATAGGGTGTTACGAAATAACTGAAATGCATCCATTAACCTAAATGCAGAAAATACTGCGACTTTCACATTTAAACCACGAGATTACGAATGTCATATTGCAACTAAAAAGGAAAATCCTTATTGCCTTTTGCATCAATACGATGTACTTACAAAAAGCTATACGTATCCATTATAAAGTTCACAGACATACAGTACGTCGCATTTCATTTCGCTCCCTCTTTTTTCGAATGGAGTTAAAAGTTTCAGGCGACAAATATTCTTCCAAGACGTTAAAAAATTCAAAAGTTGTCATCTTTTCCAGTAAGAAGTCCACTTACAGACGGAGATAAACGTCAACACAAAAATGACTCGCAAGTACAATTCAAACCTGACGAGTGACGTGTGTCGTAAAACATTAGACATGCGCAGAACAAATTGGGCAGCAGCATGAAATGAATTTTAATTAAGCAGAGAGCGCGTTCGCGACACAAGTCCTCATCCGATTTGTCTTGCGAAGTAGAAGAACGCAGATCGGGCAGGGTCATAATAGTAAAGTTCTGCGCATGCGTGCACAAATCAGGCAGGCACCACAGATCAGGTAGCGACATTCCCTGTGCAGTGAGCAAGGGAGAGAGAGAGTGTATATATATTTACATACAGCTCGTACGGTCCGGAACAGATTAATTGTATTTACATACAATCCTATGGGGGAAATTACTTCGGGTCATGACCAAATCGGGTTGCGACCAGAGTTTTGGAACGAATTACGGTCGTGACCCAAAGTTCCACTGTGTGTGTATATGTGTATACAGTGATCCCTCGCTATATCGCGCTTCGCCTTTCGCGGCTTCACTGTGTCGCGGATTTTATATGTAAGCATATTTAAATATATATCGCGGATTTTTTGCTGGTTCGCGGATTTCTGCGGACAATGGGTCTTTTAATTTCTGGTACATGCTTCCTCAGTTGGTTTGCCCAGTTGATTTCATACAAGGGACGCTATTGGCAGATGGCTGAGAAGCTACCCGGCTTACTTTTCTCTCTCTCTCTCTCTCTCTCTCTCTCTCTCTCTCGTGCTGACTTTTTCTGATCCTGACGTAGGGGGATTGAGCAGGGGGGCTGTTCGCACACCTAGACGATACGGACGCTCATCTAAAAATGCTGAAAGATTATCTTCACGTTGGCTACCTTCTGTGCAGCTGCTTCGTGAAGTGACATGCTGCACGGTGCTTCGCATACTTAAAAGCACGAAGGGCACGTATTGATTTTTTTATCTGTCTCTCTCTCTCTCTCTGCTCCTGACGGAGGGGGTGTGAGCTGCCGCCTTCAACAGCTTTGTGCCGCGGTGCTTCGCATACTTAAAAACCAAACAGCCCTATTGATTTGTTTGCTCCTTTGAAGAGGAAGATATGTTTGCATTCTTTTAATTGTGAGACTGAACTGTCATCTCTGTCTTGTCATGGAGCACAGTTTAAACTTTTGAAAAAGAGACAAATGTTTGTTTGCAGTGTTTGAATAACGTTCCTGTCTCTCTACAACCTCCTGTGTTTCTGCGCAAATCTGTGACCCAAGCATGACAATATAAAAATAACCATATAAACATATGGTTTCTACTTCGCGGATTTTCTTATTTCGCGGGTGGCTCTGGAACGCAACCCCCGCGATGGAGGAGGGATTACTGTGTATATATATATATGTGTATATATATATATATCTCATATTATATATATATATATATATATATATATCATATAATATATATATATATCATATAATATATATATAAAAATAAAATATAAAATCCAACATCTGTCTGCTTCTCATAAAAGGATTACTTAATGGATTTAGATCGGGTTTTTTTTTCTAGAATTTGCTTGAACATTCTGGTTGATTTTGTGACTTCTCTCATCATGCTAAGTATCATAGTTCGCTTGCGGTACTGATTTATTTGCACTAACCTGAGCGAGCGGCTGCAGACCGAGGGGAGGGGGCGGGGCCTTTCTCACTCCCGTGCCAGCCTCCGTTCGAGTCGGCCTACCTCTTGCCACGTGTTGGAGCGTACCTTGCCTCTGCTTAGCTAGCAATACCCGTTGGTTCCACAGACATTATCATCTAGAGATTGTTAAGGAGTAACGTTTGACATTTTTGAGAGAGAGAGAGAGAGATCAGAGCTACTTGTATTTTAGATGGTAGCTACTGATTGCCACAGATATCATGGCCTTGTGCTTTTCTCACCATATGGGGGACGCTCTCCCGTCATTGATGAACACGATCAGATACAGTGCCAACGTTTGACATTGCAGCGTACCTACATAATTAAGTATAATTACATTCTTTTTTTTTTATTGATTTTTAAAGTTTGCCCTGTTTCACTACTATGTGGGCGGAGCCATGGTAGACCACTAGTTTCAATATAAAATAATGGATTGGATTGCACTCATTTTGTGTTATTGGGTGCTTTAATGGTTTTAGTGCAATTCTTTGAATAACAGAGCCACTAAAGATGCGCATGAAAGGAATTATTTGTGTGAATGGGACTATTCTTACTCAAGCAATATTGCATGATTTCCAATTGTAATTTAAATGTGCTAGCTTGTGATCATCTAATTGTTCTTACTCGGAAAAGAGCTTCCAAAACAATAAGGTGACTTGTTTAGCACCGGAACTGTATTCTTTATTTGTGTGTGAGGAATACCAGTTGATCAAAATTTAGAACCTACTGTACCAGAAACACTTTGTCACTAAAATAAGCAAACGTGCAGCTATCTCAACACTTGGCAAACAATTCATATGCAGTTTCCTACGTTACTAGTGCATGTTGCTTTCATGATTTTTGTTGGAAAACTTAACACAGTACACACACTAGCTGCAATGATAATCTTAAGTAGAGTTTATACAAGACCTCCCAACAACAAGAAAAAAAAATCCCACAAAAATGGCAGTGTTATATAGTAAATGAGCTGCACAAGTGCAATAAAATTTTTCTTCATAATGGAGCCAACTATGATAATCATACTGCTTGCAAAGCCGGGCCTCACACACTCCACTATTGTGTGTGAAATGGAAATGAGAACAAGCAATGAAAACATTGCAAATAAATGACCAACATGAATTCTCACCTCACTGAACACTTTTATCATTTTAGCAAGCAGTTAGACACAACTAGATAAAAAGACAATAGCGTCATATGTAAACTACCAAAGCAAGAGATCCAAATCTCCATATGTACTCAGCCTAAACAAATGATACAAGGTGCATTAGGGAAAACATCTAGCTAAAAGCTGTATACTGTGCCTTCCACAGATATAAAATAAAGTGAGCAATGCTTTGAGCAGAGCACTTATGTCATAAAAATAGCAGCTAAATCACAATACAATAAATTTCAATAACAAAGTGCTTTGCAGATACTCATGTTTGTGACCTGGGAACATGAAAAATAACCTGCCTTCTGTTCCTTGGCAGCAGGCACCTAAAATACTTTATTCATAAAAAGGAAAAAATGTTGTGTTTTGCTCATTTCTAAACCAGTACCTCTTAACTGCAGTTGTGGCATGTGAAGTACAGAAAATCCAAACACACCCAAAATTCAGAAATATTTGTGGGGAAAAAATGTTCCTAAAAACTGTTGCAGTTCATTGAGTAATTGTATTGCATCATTATTTTCCTTGTGTATAATATTACACTGACTTTATCAAACCTTGATCATTTGTAATGTGTAAAATGTTCAAGCCATTTAATACTGTACGAACAACTAAACATTTATGTTCAGATCTTTGTATTTTAAATAAATTATACTATAGAGCATGGGGCTGTGTATGAGCATTTATCCTCCCATTTGCAAATTAGTTTCATCCATCTCCGTGCCAGAGATTATTAAAACAACACTGGGTGCAAGGCAGGAATACACCATTGATGGAGAACCAGTCTATCACAGACCACACACCCACACACTCACTCGCCATGCCCCAGTTTTTTTTTTGTTTTTTTTTTTAAATGTATTTACTTTGTTTTTTTATATTGTCTGACAAAAGTAACAAGGAAGTTGAAAGAGTTAGAGCCTAACCACTAATAGACCTGAAACCCTTAGAGAATTAGAAACTCCATGGAGTCTGTGAACAGGCCAGGGTTCTATGCCAGTCTCCCGAAGCCGCGAGAAAGCAGCACTGTCCACTATAACCTTGTGTCTAACCAATTCCAGTTCATTATTGAGAAATAAATCTCCTTATTTTTGCCCACAGGTATATTTGCCTTCTGTTTTGCAAACAAAAAAGAGATATGTAGGTTATATGTATGAGACAATGGACCAGAAGGACCCTATTTTTGATGCCAAAGGCATTGAGACAGTTAGAAGAGATGGATGTCCTGCTGTTGCAAAGGTAACATGGCTTTTGTACAAATTAATTTGCCTTGAAATTATATTGAATTCCAAGATTTTTTGATGCTTTTGTTTATTATCATGTAATAATTCTGTTCAGAGTCACAAAATAACTTTAGACTGTAGACCAAATGTTCATATTAGTTAAGTATTTTGTATTTGCATAGCACTGTTTATTAATACATGCTTACAACTCTGCATAGATATTTCAAATAGTTTATCCCAGAATGTCCCCATTAGCCCATGGGGACTGCATTTTACAAGTAAAAGTGACAAGGTCGTTATTACTATTTTGTTGCCAACTTTTACATTGATGTTGTAGGTTATTATAGTATAAGAATGTAGTTTGCTTGTGGACCACTGAAATATTCTCTATTTAGTGAGTTGAAGTTTTTATATATGCTGCAGTTGGCAAGTAAATATATTCTGATGCAATCACCAGCTAAAGATAATGCTTTAGGTGTTTTTTTAAACATTGTTGTGGAGATTGCAAAAACAGTCACAAAGTTCTTTTTAGTTAAACCTAGGGCTGTCCTGTCAATGTAATGTCAGATTTTAAAACGAAAGCAATGAAGATGAATGTTACTTTCACTAGTAACATTACTTACAAGATAACTTTAACATGTTTTTCTAATTCTTAACTAAGCGCTCATTTAGTTCTTTCTTAATATATTGTTCATCAGCTGTTCGCTTTTCCAAAATTCTTTATTTAGTATTTCAACTCTAAACTCATCAATATAGAGTTTCTCAATAGTCCATCCATTTTACATTTAATTTTTGAATGAACTCAGGCTGTTGGTGGTTGCTTCTACTGAGGCACTAGAGGCCACAAATAAGCTTAACCGTGTTCTGATCCCCTTTAACAAGCCCATGTACAAGGCATCACCAGTCTTCTGAAGACTGCTACTTCTTTTCATCACTTGCAGCATGTAGCTGCCTGTCATTTTCTCACTTGTTACAAGAGACCTGCAGCAGATGAGGCGGATGTTGTCAACATAAGCACTAAAATGTCTGTAATTGTCACAATATTATTAGTGACACAATAAAATGCAGGGTGTTTTTGGTCGCAGAAGGAGGTGACAAAAAGAGGTGAAAACGTTACAGTAGATCTTTAATCCTAAAAAGAAAGCCTCCGGTAAAGAAGAGGCTGCAACTACCACCTTGTATAGAATTGTAAGTATTGAAACCTAGCAAACATTATATGTTATGTCCTATTCTAAATTGTTGTACATTAAGTCAACAACTGCCACTGTTTTCAAGCTTTTGTGGTGCATCATTGGGTACAGATTATAAATTACAGACTTTTTATTTCAGATTCTTGAACGCTCTCTTAAATTGCTGTTTGAGACCAGGGACATCAGCCAGATTAAGCAGTATATCATGAGACAGTGCCTGAAGATCTTGGAGGGCAAAGCCAGCATGCAAGATTTAACATTTGCTAAGGAGTATAGAGGCAGCAACTCCTACCGCCCTGGTGCCTGTGTGCCTGCTCTCGAGCTGACAAGGTATGAGAAGAGCAAAATCCACCCTACATTAAGATTAATGTATGCAAATCTGTAAAAATGTTGTTAATTTAAAAGTTGTAAGTAATGCAAGTTTTAATTTCAAACAAAAATTAAACATTACATATTAGGCATTTCTCGTGTTTCCTTTGTGTCATGAAGTGGCACATCATTTTAGGTAGTGTACACTATAGCATATATGTATACTGTATATAATCACTTTTATAGCAATTAAAAGAAATGCAGAAAATTTTAAACAAATGAGAAAAAAACTTTTGATAATTTAAAGTTGAATGAAACAAGATACTCTTAAGTTTAGATGGAAACAAGTCAAACTTTCACAGAGGTTCAACACTGAGCAGAAACTTGAGAAACATGGGCACCAAAAGCATGTGCAGTAAACTCTTGTGCCTTTGGGACAGTCTGTGACAGGAGGAGGTACCAAGGCCTACAAATAAAATTCAAGGCTTTTACTTAGAAAGTTCGCTGGAAACCCATCTGCTGAAACAAGCTTGATTTCAAACGTAAAATAAAATGGAAGAGTGGTCGTGGGGTGCAGAAGGTAGGGGAGGTTGAAGCAAGTGCAATTAGAAACAGGATAAAAAAAATCTCATCTAGTGTACAAAATGTAAGGTTTCACTGTGTTTATAGCTAAATAGAAATTGTTTCAAGGGCTGGCATCTCTATCCAGTGAAGGTGTCCCAACACATTTACACAGCTCACTGGTTTTATACATTTTACCAACAGTAATGTACTCTGTGGTTATCCCTACTTCTTTCAAAAGAACATTGGTTGGGGTTAACCAACAATTCTTAAATGTTCTCAAAAAAAATCTTCTAGGTAAAACTTTCCTTCAGAAGGTAATACCAGCACTGACAATTCTGTAATTTCTGTTTGTAAAGTGTTGTTACTTAAACTTACATCTACTTTCTAGCCCAGTGATCCATTTCAGGGTTGAGGGAGTGTTGTCGGCTACCCCAGCAGTATTGAGTTCAAGGCAGGAACAAACTATGGGTGATGCTGTTGCATGGGGAACACGCACACAATGTAAATTTGCCAGTGTCATACTCTGTATGTCATTTGGTTATGGAAAGAAAGCAAGAGTTCCCAGAAGAAAACCCATATAGATACAGGGAGAACATGCAAACTGCACACAGGCTGTAAAGAATTCTGGGTCTGGGCAGCAGCAGTGCTCACCTGTGTCACCCTATTACTACGCAGAGACACAGTAGAACAGAAACAGATATTTACTTCAAACTTTACATGGCAGTCAGACATCAGTTAAAGTGTGCATCACACTGTTACCTAAATGGGCTCTTCCTCTCAGAGAATATGACTATTAGCTATTTCTGTTTGTGACTGTCCATGCTGCTTGCCTGTCCACTGTTATGCATGGTACACCCATCCATTTTCCAAATGCACTTAAAGTAAAACCTTGGATTGCAAGTAACTTGGTTTGCGAGTGTTTTGCAAGACAAGCTAAAATTTTTAATAAGTTTTGACTTGATAAACGAGCGAGGTCTTGCAATATGAGTAGTACGTATACGCTTTGTCTGCCGAGTGTCACGTGATCACAACTAAGCTGATGGTTCTTCTCTCTCTCACTGTGGGATTGTGGGTAATCGTCTCCCATTCTCTGGCTCAGTTGGCGTGCCTCACTTATATAGTCAACATCCGTATGAGCGTATACTGTTTACTATAGCATGTGACCACGTGTGTGTGTTGTAACATGTGAGTCTCTGTCTAGCTCCCCAATACACAGAGCTGAGTCTCACTACTTTAGTAACATCACCTTTATTCAGCTTGAAACAGGAACAGCACGGTTATTTATTGTAGCGGGATCTGCCACTCTCCTATACAGAGACACAGCAGTCAGGAAAGGTTGGGGCCAGGTTAGTGGCCAAGTAATACTATGCCCTGCATTTATAATTTTCCTTGTATCACCAATCAATGGCAAGCGCTTATAGCATGTCTGCGATCTTTTTGAATTCGCTTTATGGCGAACCGCCACAGCGCTGGGAGCCTGCGGTTGCTTCAGGACGCTCTTCTGCGTGTCGTCCCATTGGGTGGAATCCCAAAAGAGTTTAGAAACTCACTCACATCAGCCATGATTCTTTTCAAAGGTAAAGTGCAGGTTAATTTGTTTTATGTATTTTTACTTTAAATTTTGTATTAATCATTTTTATATGAATAGTTTTGGGTTGTGGAATGAATCATCTGAAATTCCATTATTTCTTGTTGGGAAATTTGCTTTGATATATGAGTGATTTGGATTACAAGCATGTTTCCGGAACGAGTTATGCTCACAATCCAAGGTTCCACTGTATTTCAGTTTAGGGTTGTGGGAAGCCACTGCTGTCCTGCCAAAAGGCCATATTTGCACTTAGGTAAGATCTGGCCTTGTTACTGTTTTTAATATGCTGGTTATCTGATTGAATAATTAGGTAAAGAATAAGATTTGGATATTTGACAAAGACTTGCATTGTGATCAAATGGCTCAGAAACATTTCAAAGGGAGATAAAGTGTAGATTCCTAAATTCTTCCAGATTAACTATAAACAAAAGTACACTTGAATTGATGAATTTGGACTGCTGTTTTACTGCCTTCTGCAATTTGCTGATTACTGGATGCATTCTTGTTAAAAACCTTGCTCCTTTATGTGCATTTCCCATGTTTAAAGGAATACTCAACACAATAAAGATGTATATATCTTTTTATCTGTTGTTGTTTGTAGTAAAGGTAGTTGTAGATAGTAAAAGATATTACAAAAATAATAATCTCATGTTTTTATGGAGAATGAAGATAACAAGGTTCTGGATACAATAGGCTTTAATGAGAACCAACACTGAACAAACAGCAAACAATGTCAAAACATCCATGTTGTATAAGCCACCTATCTGATGTACAGTCGTATGCTAACAACGTCTCACACAGGTGTATTTTGGCTAAATACAACTTTTAGAAATCCTCTCATGGATAGCTGAGGAGTGTGCTCAAACAAGAACTACCTTTTAAACTGAAGACCTGTCACTTCTCTCATTTATTAGTCAGGAGTCCTTCCTTAGCTCATTCATTGGCTACCTTTCTACTCGCATCATGTTAATATTGCAGAGCATTTTCTGAGAGAAGCGTACAATTAAAGAAGAGCAAGTTAAAACATTATCAGGTAGAACTTCTGCCTCATTTATGTTCATATCAGAGGTGTTTTAGTAAGCAGATGTCAATTCAGTGGTGCAGTTTCATAAACTACAGTCGAAAAATACCCAAGCATGGAGTTGTGGTTTAACAACCAACGAATGAGGGGAGAAGAAAAGTCTTCAATTCAAAAGCTCAATCCCATTTGAGCATGCTCCTCAGCTGTTCAAAAGAAGGTTTTAGTATAAATACATGTGTTTGGGACATTGTGAGCATACAAGTGGACATCTGACATGTCCACTCCCCCCCACCCCTTTGAACATTTTGGTGTTGTTTATTGTTCATTCAGTTTTTTTCCCTATTGAAGCTTATTGTGTCAGGAATTTTATTTCTGTTCTTCCTTTAAACAGATTAAAATGTTTAATCAGCCATAACTACAATCTTCTCTTGATAAGCAACAGATAAAAAAACAATAAATTTAGTGTGGAGTATTTAGTGTGCTGTGATGTTCAAACACTTATGTGTGTGTTTTTTTTAATTCACTTTCTGTTCATTCATTTTCATGTTTGAACAGTCTGTGCTAATCAGCCAGATAATAATCATCTTGTCCAACACTGTGCATATTCCTAACATTTTAAAAGCTCTGCCATTAAATTGTTCCTTCATCCTACACTAGTCCTTTGTCACCCCCTCCATGTTCCTTTTTTTATAAGTTTAGAATATTGTTGTGATTTGTAAAACTTTTTTTGATTTGTCCTCTTAAAATATTTCAGCTCTGAACTAATTTTGTTATTTGTCAGTGATGTGTTTTGTGTTGTTATTTGTGTTGCCAGTACTTGTAAGTTTATATATTTGTAATATATAAATAAATGTTGCTGGTTTTTCTTTCTTTCTTTGCTTGATACAAAAATATACTGTTGTCTTGTTTACTCCACAAAGTGCATTGTGATGCAGATAATGGTGCTAAAAACAATCTTCAGATAAACTTTATGATGCATTTTAAATTTTCTTCATTTCTGCACTATTGACTCCTTGAAATGAGATCTGATCTTCATATAACCCATAGTAATAATCTGATTAATCAGTTACAGTATCGTTATTGAACATAGTGTTCAAATATTCAGGACATACCTGACCTCTCTCAGCCCAATGTTTGTGGCTAATATCAGACTCTCAGTTAAATGTATGACACATTTGTCAGCCATTTTGTTGTGATATGGAGGGTGTACAAACATTATGACAGCCCCCTTCTTATGTTAAGCACAATGAAAACCTCTGTAGTCTAACCCTAAAGTATACTTTACTAAAGCATGCAGTATATCATGTTGAGTATGGAATGCTTTTTTATGTGTGATTCTCCTTCATTTTACAGGCGCATGCTGTCTTACGATAGGCGGTCTGAGCCTCGAGTTGGCGAGAGGGTTCCTTATGTCATAGTTTACGGGATTCCTGGGTTACCTCTTATACAGCTGGTTCGACGGCCAATTGAAGTCCTCCAGGATCCTACTCTTCGGCTGAATGCAGTCTATTACATCACCAAACAGATCCTGCCACCCTTGGACAGAGTGTTCTCACTAATTGGAGTGGATGTGTTTGGTTGGTACCAGGAGCTCCCCAGGGTACGCAAGAGAGACTGTTGAATGATAGGCCTCAAAAATATGTCCTTTATAAAATGCTAGAGACTGATTTGCATCAAGGTCACACAACATTTTTTGTTTAATGTTTCTGTGGGGTTTTCTATGCTCTTCAGAAGATGCCTAGCTTCATTTGTAACTTTTTTTTTCTTTACTGACCTATTTGGGTAATGGGATACTGAATCTATACATATAAATGGCAAAGCCCTCACTGACTCATCACTAATTCTCCCACCTTCCATATAGGTAGGCAGCTGAAATTTTGCGTGCTCATATCTTGCAGTGTACTTACAAAAGTTAGGTATGTTTCATGTCCTATTGCAACATCCATCAGGACACGGGTGTAACCCCCTAAACTGTATATATAAATAGGGGAAACCCCTCCTCACTATTTCTGCGACTTTCAATATACGTAGGAAGCCCAAATTTCCTATGCTCATCCTTTACTTAAAAACGTTAAGTATGTTTTATTTCACACCATGCCCCGTAACGAACTTTCGAAAATAACGTCTTCTTTTTGGCTGTTCTCACCATTATGCTGTAAGGAACTTTCGGAACTGACCTCTCCTTTCGGCGGTTTCATTCCTTATTTCTGTTAATGGAGGATTTATTTCATGGCAGAGATGCACAAGGGCCGCCCCCGGTCCCCCTTCCTTTTTCCACACGGCCACTGTCCGCGCACCTACCACGTGCTTGGCTCCCTGCCTATATACATTAACGATATCCCACGCTCATGTGCCTCCTCACTCGCTTCCTTACTTTCCTCAGCTGTTCGTCATGCTCACTGCTCCCTTCTTCTTTACTACACCGTTTCATGCCTGTTATTGTTTGCCTTGCTTCACGTCTTCCTGTGAATAACTCCTGCCTTTTTATTTAGTTTCTTCACGCTCTTAATCTTCCGGGCATGCCTCCGCATACTCTACTTTTGAAGGTCGGCGCACCAATTATGTTACCACGAAACTTACAACCACCAAAACTTTGTAACAGCACCAGGCTTCAGATCAAATCTCTGCACAACAACCTCATTGAGGCAACTGTCTTCACTGGAACTGGCTCAGGGGAGACTATTTATTCCACATATCCCTCTTATACCCTCTGACCTCCCATTCCAATTCAAACGCCGCCAATTTCCAGTAAGGGTCTGCTTCTCTATGACAATAAATAAGTCACATGGCCAGACTCTAAAAAAAGGTCGGCATTGACTTAACACAAGATTGCTTCTCACATGGCCGACTGTACGTTGCCTGCTGAAGAGTGAGCTCAGCAGACAGCTTGGTCATTTTACAGCCCGAAGGCAGAACTGCAAACGTCGTTTACAAAGAGATCCTTACATCCTAAAAATATATATTTCTCATACACAACATTTACAATCATAAATTAAACTCTTTACAATCATCAAATTCACTCTCAATACTAAAATAAGCCTACGGCAATTACATTGACAATCATGTTACGTTATTTTTTAAAATGTTTCCTTTTCCTTTTCATAAGTTCTTTAACACACTACTTCTCCGCTGCAAAGCACAGATATTTTGCTAGTTAATTATACAGTAACCTTTTCTTCCTTTACTATCTTTGATAAATACATTCAAATAGTAAAACAAGAACATTGATAACATTTCTCACGTATAACACGAGCAAGTGAGTCTCCTGCTTGCAAGGCAATTCAAGGCCCTGCATGTGCCCATTATCACATATGGTGCATTAATACTTGTGATCAGTGGGGGGTGGAATTGTGGTTTCCGCAGCATCTTCACTCCAGCTACACCACAACATTTTAGAGCAAAGCTGACACACGTTACATCACAGACTTTAGACTTGAATATCAAGTCAAGATTGACATCTCACCCTGTTAATACTTTGACATACTGAATTAAATGAAAAAAAAAATTAGATACATGAATTCCTGTGTCTTGGTTACTTTGCTAATGATTGGATATTT
This sequence comes from Erpetoichthys calabaricus, assembly GCF_900747795.2. NCBI lineage: Eukaryota > Metazoa > Chordata > Cladistia > Polypteriformes > Polypteridae > Erpetoichthys > Erpetoichthys calabaricus. The sequence continues at coordinate 184,867,069 of NC_041396.2, forward strand.
CACGTCTGGTATTGTTTTGATGTTTACATCTAAAGTTAAATTTTAGTACTGTTAAGTTATTTATTTCCACACAGGAGAGAAAAAAAAATCCGATGTCCTAACAGCAGCAGCAGCAAAATAAGGGAAGTTAATCTGAGGCTATGTCTACACTTACAGGTTTTCTATGTTTGAAAAAGTCAAAAGTCTGTTTTTTACCTTTCATTCACAATACCCCAAGTGTTTTTAACTCCAGAAAATGGGGACTTTTGAAAATGCTGTCCAGAGCTGCATGCTTCTGAACAATACTGGCTTAGCATTTCAGTGTGGATGGATGAAAGCACTGAGTTTGGAAAACGCCGACTCTAGTCGCGATGTGATGTTTGTATTTATTATATGGTCCTTGACTGACTGGGTTCTGCTCAGTACAGCGTCTAAATGGCCACCCTTCACGGAAGAAAACCATTTTCCACCATAGCGGTCACAGAAGAGTTGCATCCTGTGGAGGTTGTTGTGTTGATTACCTTTATGCATTTAAATTGTGTTTTGTACATGAACAAAAGGTAAATAATTCATGGGTTGCTCCACTTTTGCAATAAATCCCATGGCCGGCAGTGTTACCTTCCCTTCAAGGAAGACATTTCCTTTTCCTGTTCTGTCAATGTGTGTATGCCCCGTGGAAGTAAATGGCTATACCATATGTGTTTTCAGCCATTTTAGTGCGGACAGACTTTAGTCAGCAATGTGAAAACGCTAGTGTGGATGGAGATCGTTTTAATTTATGGAAATAGCCTGACAGCAACTCCAATTTATTGCCTTATTTTAAAAGGCAAAGTAATTAAGCCATTAACAATAATAGTATTTTGAGATTTTTTGATGATTTTAATAACACAACAAACAGAGTTATTCAGTTTTTAAGTGATATAATAGTAGTCCTGTGAAGATTCAAAACAGCCTCAGAAGAAGGTACGCTACATGGAATAATTGAATGTGGGCCACTGCACTGCTTTCTGGTTTTGGTGCTGTCCCCACTTGTAATTACAAAGTACATGCAACCTACCTTCTCTTTGAAATATTTTTTTCGCTCAGCAAGTTAGTGCTGTGTTTCTGCCTAGATCTGCATTCTGATCTTTTTCTTCAGAGTTCCTGCAGTGGTGCTTCTCCATCGATTTTGTTTATGTACTTTATTGGCAGGAAAAAAAATTAGCCAAGTATTTGTTTTGTTGTTATAGTCATCAATATAAAATTCTAAAAAACAATAAATAGGACAATAAATACTGACAAGCAAAACAGGGAAGTTTCAATTAGCATACTGTTTTCATGAAACTGATATTACAATGGTGAATTCAAAATTGTAAAACACAACTCTAACAAAAAAGTTGATGGGGGGGGGGGGGGGGGCGATGAATCTTTTTGGGGTTGAATACGAGGAATATTCCTCTCTAAAGCCTCACATTCCCCGTTTACCTGTGTTCTTTTTCACAGCTGCATAATGTATGCCAGTATAATCAGTAAAATGGACTCTGCTTGTGTTTCTCTTTCACATCATTGTGGATATGCTGTGGTTTGTTGTTTTTTTTTTTTTTTTCCCCCAAACAAAATGTGACATGTGGCATATTTTTCATGCAAAGACATTGCAAAATGACCATCCAACATTTTACCATGTTCTCCACTGAAAAACGCACTATGTGGGAGGGCACTCCCACCCACTGTTACCTAGCAACTACCCTTTCCTGTTTCTTGATTCATGCAGAGTAGGTTGAGGATGCCAACATTACAAGTACTGTGGAGCTTCAAGCTTCATTTCTGTCTCTGACACATGTTCAGGATTGCCAAGATTGTTGTCATAATTGGTGGAACAATCACAACACACACGTCTGACAGTTCAAGGAAATGTCTACACGAGACCGCAACTAATAGCGTTTTTTTTTTTTTTTTCTCCTTTACTAGAGATCTTTACTTAAATAATAAATGACAAGCAGATGCAAAGATGTACGCAAACACTTCTAGACAGGAACTAAACATATTTCTTTGTGTGTCAATGACATGAATTTTGCTAGCAGCGAAACACCTTTTTTTTTTTTTTTTTTTTGCAAAGAGAAACCCTGCAGAATTCGAATTCACACAAATCGTTTCACTTATCAATATACAATACCAGTTACTGATAATATTATATACAAAAACAAAAAACAGTACAATAATATAAAAAATTTCAATAATGTCCCATACAATATTGGTCTTCAAGAGGCAGCGTAACTTGGGCTGGACAGAGGTGTTTGGAGAGCTGGGATACAGGCCAGGGTGGGAGGCAGACAAAGGTGTAGATGGAATGAGGTCCTGATCATTAGTGCCTAATGTGATCTGATTTGCACCACTCTGGACATTTTAGAATTATTCCAGCTTAATTTAAAAGCCATTTGCTCTCAATAAGTCACAGGGAACTGAATTTCATCCTGTTTTGGAAGTATTCAAAGTATCACAACCTGTTTTTATGATTATAAGTAACTTGATAATTCGCTGACATACAGTAAATAAGCAAGTATCGTAAAACATGAAAGAGCCTCTCATTAAGTGGCAGATCCTACAGGCTTTAAGGAGCTGATTTTGAACGTACAAAAACAAAACCCAATTAAAACAGTATTTGAAACATGAAGCAGAATTGAGCTTTGATAACAAATATAGTTGGAACAGTTGGCAGCAGCCTCCATGGCACTCCAAGGACAGAATTTAATATGCCTGCACAAAGCAATCACCAAGCATCACACACAGTTTAAAAAAATAAAAAAGCACAATTAAAACCATAAGACTCTGAGTGGTCCTTATTAAATTAGCCATTTTTTTGTCCTTTGCTCTGTTTCTCTCCTTTTGTCAGTCTTGCTGCCTTATTGCCCAGCATATGTATCATTTATTTATTTATCCTTATTATCCGTTTCTTCCTTTTCTTTAGGCAAAATGTCAGCAGTACGCTCACAGGCTTAACAGTTTCAGGGACTTCTAGAAACCTTTCACTCTTGAGAGCAGTTGGCTAAGGCAGCAAAGATGATGTTAAGAGGTGGTTTAGGTATTGGAGTTCTGATTTTTGTCAGGTTTCTTTTCCTCTCCAGACTATTTGCCATTCCAGGCCAGTCAGCTTTAAAGTTAGCCTTTAACATCATGAAGTAGGGACTGCATGGGTGGGCATATTAGGAAAAATCCCAACAAAGTTTCCTTTGTCAGTCCTTCAATCCTGGAAAAAAAATCTGTCATCATAAACATTTTAAAGGTAAGCAGATGTTTGTGACACTCTCTTATTAAAGGATATGAAATGGTGGGCCATTTCAATCAGTCCTTACTTTATGGTGTCAGAGGCTAATGTTAATGCTGATTGACTAAATGTAAATGAGTCCCCTGGAATGACAACTTTATTGTAGTTTCAGGGGCAACAAAAACCTGAAGAATTCTGATAAAAAAAAGGTAGAAAGAAGTAAAGATGAGAGATCTGGCCTTCATCAAGTGTGCCTTCAAGGCTTAGTGCAGATGAAGTAGCCATGCTTGATGGTCTGGACTTATCTCTTCATGTCACTCAAATGTTCTTTTTTTTTTTCCTACTTTGTAACAGATCCAGAAAGCAGCAACTTCTGGGGGCATTGAACAGGCCGGCCATAAAGGAACCATCTCGCAGTACTTCACCACTTTGCACTGCCCTGTGTGTAATGACCTAACACAGCTTGGCATTTGCAGTAAATGCCGGACACAGCCACAGCAAGTAGCCATCATCCTGCATCAGGAGATTCATGGCTGGGAGCGCAGGCAGGAGCAACTCCTCAAGGTAACAGTGCGGCAACAGTCCCGCTAATGACAGTCTCACATATGGAAGCATGAGGGGCACAGTGGTTAGCACTGCACCCTCATTGATTCAATTCTACGCAGATCTGGGTGGAGCGCTCAATCAGCAGATCAGGCCTACATCGTCTAGCACTGCATCTCCAGTTTTTCAATGCAGTCCACACATAAAAAAAACGAGAGATATCTCCTGCCCATGACTTACACCCTTCAGCAAACTTAGGGCCACTGACAAAGTGAAACAAATGCACTTATTACATTGAACACTTTTGGATGTATCTTATAAATTTCTTCCTGCTGATCACAAAAAACACCTTTACTTTTTCCTGCCATGTACTGCTTTATTTAATGCCCTATTTTTGTTATTTCCTCTCTTATTATTAGTATGCATATGTAGTACAAGCATATTGGACAACCATGATAAACAGTCTCATTATATTAAAAAGAACTGGCCACTCCATAAGCATTGGGCTCCAGTGTGGCACATAAATCACTTGCCAACCCAAGAAAGGTATTTTTTGCCTTCTCTTGATAAAAAAACTTAGACTGATGAAAAATTTAATCAAAGTGGTAAACGGTTTGGATATTTGAGACCGATGTTTGCACAAATAACTGATGCAAGGATTAAGGAAGGCATTTTTATTGGTCCCCAAATCAGACACATCATCAATGACAAATGATTCAAAGATCTGCTATTGGGCTGAAGGAAATCTCATGGGAGGCATTCAAGGATGTTGATGAGAATTTTGTTGGTAACTGCAGAGCACCAAAATACATTCAGTTGTGCTGCAAGCATACAAAGCCATGAAGTTCAACATGTCGCTAATGATTTATTTTCTGTATTCACATTTGGACTTCTCCCATGCTGATCTTGGTACAGTCAGTGATCAACTTGGTGAAAGGATTCACCTGGAATTTGCATCAGTGGAAAAGTGACATCAGGGCAAGAGGAGTCCATTGATGCTGGCTGACTATTGTTGGACACTGAAACAAGCAGCTTCAGATGCGGAGTGCAAAACAAAATTAGCAGTAAACATGTTTAGCTCAGTTGAAATCATAAAATTTGTCAGCATGATTAGTTGATTAAACACATTAATTTCAATAAAGGTTTATTTCATGTTTCTCCAAATTCCTACAGTCAGTCTGACAATTATATGTGTGTTCAGTTTGAATAATATTGTCATAATCTCCAAGGAAGCAAAACTGTTGTAAAATTTGTTGGCCAGTGTAAATAGACATATGGCTGGCCGTTAGCAAAAGCAAAATACGTTGATAACATTCTCAGACCTGCTTAGTCATATTCAGGACCACAGGGACCAGAGCCTGTAGTAGCAGTGCTAGGTACAAAACCTGAAACTGTTCTGGACAAAGGTGCTGGTCAATCACAGGGGCCACTGACATAAACTGGACAATTCTGAGTCAACAATCATCCTAACATACACATATTTGGGTATCTTGAGAGAAAAAAAAACTTATTACCCAAAGAACACCAGCAGAGAGAGGACTAAAACTTTAGGATGCTGGATACATGAGGCAGCAGCACTAATCACTGCACCACTATACCAACACAAGAGGAAATAATTAATGTTGTTTGTTGTTGCTACTTTCCCTGAATTGAAATCCATCTCTTAGCATCTTCTTGTCTTTTTTTCCCCCAGATATGCAAGAGCTGTACTGGATGCGTAGACCGGCATGTGCAATGTGTGTGCTTAGATTGTCCGGTATTGCACAAACTGTCCAGAGTGAACCGGGAACTCTCCAAGGCCCCATACCTCCGGCAGCTTTTGGACCAGTTCTGATTCTGTGGATGTGGAAGGTCCTCCCCTCTAAGAATGGAGCAAAAGTTACTACCCAAGCCTCTCGCTGTTGGCACACAGTACCCCCCACTGCCACCACAACAACCACCCACTCTACCCTATCAAAATGGTGCTTCAGTTAACCATTCAGGTTATTTTTTGTAACATATGCTTTTATGAGGAGCCCCTAGCCTGTGGGCCCATGCCAGATGATGTGCTGTGTTGGGAGAAAAATGACCCCCCCCATGATGACCATACAGTACACTAGCTGCTCCAATGTTTTTCTAAGAGATCGCAGACTTTTGGCCCTTTGGACTGTCATTTTTCATAAGAATTTGAGGAATGGAAGGCCATCAGCTTACACAAGAATGCGCTGTAGCAATCTCGGAATTGCATACTCTAGAGTCTAGTTAAGTGACCCTTAAAACAGGTAACAGCAAAAAGATATTTAACTGAATAACCACTGTTTAAAAGAAACAATTTCTATAACTGTGTAACAGAAAAGAAAAAAAATTGTAAATAGAAAAATTTTCCTTGTAAAGTGGCTGGTTGAGTCTTTATGTGCACCAAACCTTCAAAACAAAACTCCCCCACGATGTCCTCCTCGTCCTCGTCTGCTGGTTTTCCTAGGTATGTGTGACGGTGCGACGTGTCCGCTTCTCCGTTTGTTTCACGCTTGACAAGACGTTTCTTTTGTGTGTGTTTTTAGTTTTGTTTTCCCCGTGTGCAAATCATCTTCGTTATTGGTTGGCTGCCTGGAAGACGGAAGGGAACGGCATCCGAAGCTGAGTTTTCAAAAGCTTTTTGGGACTGTTGCAATACTGTATTTTGATAATTTATGGCGAGAGTATATATTATTTCTTTGTGCACATTTCCGCATTTCTAATGCTTTCTATTTGCTCAACAGTAAATGTTCCCAACCTATGTAAAAACTAATTATATAATTTGCCAAACTATTATACACAAGATATGTGTATTTGTATAACTGTATAAAAAAGGACTGTGATGGACATGTTTTTTAAAATTAATTTTTCTGTGGGTGGAGGTTAAAATAATCTGACTGATTTAATAAAACTCAATGTATGGTATTGCTACGTATTGCAAAGCCTTAACTTGCAGTGTGAGGCAACAGTTTTTCCCTTAACAGTCAATGGCAACGTTTGCGTCTCATGTTGTGTTTTGTTGTCGTCTGAATGAGGGATGTGCAGCATCTAGATAAGGACTGGAGACATTTGGGAAATGTCCACAGGCGGAGGTGCTGCTGCCTTCAAAAACTCTTCGCTTTCATTCATTCATCTTCTCAAGAATATAATTTGTCGTATTCATTAATTCATTCCGCTTTTTCCGTAATCTTCATCTCGTATTATAATTGCACAAGCCTTCACGCTTTCTGCATTTTTCTTGATGCCAGGTTGCACACAGCCTACAGATTAACAGTGTATTGGACACCTGACTGTTCTGTGAAGTGCATTACGATGGTGACTGGTGCTGTTGTTGGATGCCCTGTAGCAGTAATAGCCATTTGTCATTTAATGCCATGTGTCTTTACTACATCTCCTCTTTTCATTGTGTGTGTTTTTTTTGTTTTTTTTTTAAGCTTAAGCTCTTTCAACTTGGATGGAAATCATGTGTAGACTGCATGTGGACTTTAACAGTTTAGCTAAGAAACTCCATTTTTGTAGTGATTGAATGTTTGCCTGTGGCAGATCTTAAACAGACTGGAGTTGAGTTTCCTGTTGGATCCACCTGAGACGGAGTGATGATTATTTTCACATTAAGTACCAAAAATGTAGTGAAAGTGACATTCATAAGTGGAAATGTTGCTTTTGCGTCAAGAGTGAGATTTTCTCAACTGCAGTTGTGATGCAACACCCATGGTATCAAAAAATAAAACTACAAAAGGCATCACTATGGAAGCACACTAGTGACGTGAAAAAAGAAACCACGCTCATCCCAATGGCCAGGCTTTTCTCATAAACTGTTTGCTTTTTATTTTATAATTACTAGTCATGTTTTGTTCAGCTTCGACATTGTGTTGGGTCCCACAGATTCTAAGATTGAATGCATAAAATAATAATTTAAAAATGACCTTTCTTCTGACCTAATTAAAACTCATTGGAGAGAGAAATGGCTGACAGAGAGCCACCCTTTTGCCATAATGTCAGTATTCACATTTCAGAGAGGAGATGAAGTCCATAAACTACCATGAAATGTTATTATGTGAAAGAATTAAACATTTCAGTATTTATTGAATGAGCCCACTACACAAAAGACCACCACAAACCCCACATCCTCAGTCAGAAGCCCGACTAGTCAGTTGACCCAATGGACTTCTCCTCCAGCTCGATTTACAAACCTGCAGAGTTCAGGGAGCCCCTGGGGATGATGTGAGAAAAGAGAACCGTAGGGTGGGTTTGTTTCTAAGCTAAGCTGACTATGAATTTTAGAGATAATGTGGAGGAGAGCCTGTTGTCTGGTCTGGAATCATTTCCACTTAGAATTCCCAACATAATCTGTTCAAGGCGGGTCACATCATGTGGTAACACATCACAACTTGAGTGCTACCCATCCTGCTACTATACAAGCTTATTTTGTCACCTCATACGGAGTCCATCCTGCTGTTGGCACTGGCCACTCTAATGCACCCTAACAGTTCAGACCCCAAGTCTGGCAATCCGACCACATCAGAAAGGCTGAGACACCTTGCATTAAATCTCCAGATATGAGTCAAAAAAACATCAGCAGTACAACCACAGAGGTCAATCATGCAGGGCAACACGAAGGCAAGCATCAAAGAGCAGTTGGACATCCACATCTTTGCCGACTTCCAAACACCACTTAACCTGTCTTTGCCAGCAACATCTCCCAGTGCAGCAGAACAGATCATTGTCCTAAATAAAATGACTGAGGGTTTCAGAGTTTTTAGCTCCTCTTCCAGTTTCATGTGCAGAAGCATTCACCTGTCCTCCGGTCATGCTACCTTAACATAAGCACAAATTCCTCTTGTCGGATAAAATGGGTCCCATTTGAATGAAGAAAAACATGGTGTGTTTCAATGGCTGCTCAGTCGATCCTCCTCACAGGTGGCCTCTACATTTGGGACCTGACTTTCCTGTTCTGCAAAGGCCTTGTTGGTGCTGATGTAGGTAACTTGGGGATAGCCTTCACAACTAGGTGTTGAACCACGATCTTCAACCACTGTGCTACCCTACCAGTCCAATCTAATATTTACACCTGTATCATCAATGTGGAGTTGGGAGACTGATGAACTGGGCAGGATAGAAGCAAAGTCGTTAGGTACTTGAGCAATTCAAGGAGAGATTCAAGGTGGCATATAAGGTGTCCGTCATCTTTAAAAACTGTTTGCTTTAATTCCAGGAATGTCAAAAGTACACAAGTGAGTTGGGGTTGTATGTAGCGGAGCGTAACTATGATGTTATAGCAATAACAGAAACCTTTCGAAATAACAAAGATGGGGATGAGTATAAAATAGATCAGGGTTGGTTGCAGGTTTTCATTCAAACCCTTTTCTTAATTAGTGGCCAGTTTGCTTTAACTAACCTTTTTTCATTCCTTTTAATTGCCTTGTTTTTTTAAGACTTGGACCCTTGAATTGCTTTTTTCCTTAAACGGCACCCAAATGGAAACGGGATATGAGGTGAGACAACAGATGACCAGCTATGTAGGGCCTCTCACTCCAACCAGTTTGTTAATTTGAAGCTGATTCTTGTTTTTAATTAATCTCATTGTTTAATTCCATGGCTTGTTGGTCCTCATTCCACTACACAAGGCTTTTCCAAAGCTGCTGATTTTCCTTTTTCTATTCACACAGTCAAAATATTTTGAGAACCTGAGCAGACTGGCATTACTTAGACATCCACACTTCTTTATTTTCACATATTGTATGATGGACACAGGTTAGCTGGTCATGTGTTGGCTCATTTGGTATCTCATTATTGTTCAGCAGCTAATTAGGAAAAAAGGAAACAATTAAGACTGAATAACAAGTGAATTAAAAGGCAACAGTTACCGTATTTTTTGCACCATAAGACGCACCTGACCATTAGACGCACCTAGGTTTAGAGGAGGAAAACAAGAAAAAAAACATTCTGGACCAAATGGTGCACTAATATGTTTAATAAAATATAGCAGAATAATATTTCAACCCTGTAAATTCAACAGCAATATTAAGAAACATCATCACTGTCATTAACAAATAAGGAGAGACTTTAAGGTTCAAGCACTCTTCTAGTTTTATGGAAACCCCAAGAACTCCTCATCGCTAGTGTCAGAATTTATTAAGCTCAGTTGCTCACAATCACTTTGCAGCATCACGTACCTATCATCACTCGACATAACCTGTCCAAAGCCACCAGGGGACAAAGCACGTTTGGACCAATGCTCCCTGAAGTTATATCGCCAGTCTAGTCCCATCTATATTTGTAATGCCACAAAGCCCTTCATCTCGTGTTTTGTTGTGGGTTTCCAGTTTGAAAAACGAGAATGCGGTGCAAGCACAGCCCTCGATTCAAAAAATTGCTCTTCATACCTGTTTGTCTCGTCTGACAGTAGCTGAAAGACAGCTTCAGGAAAGAACAGCTTGAAGTAGTCCAGCGGCTGGTAATCTATCGAGTCCAGAGTCCAACTCAGTGATAATGCGCAAAACATCGTCTGCCGAGTATTTTGTTTTCTGCACTCCCTTCGCTCCCTCATGAGATGTAGATGCTATCTTGCCTTTGTTTATATTTGTTTAGATTTCGCAACTCACGCACGCAAGGATTAGATGCCGAGTCAATGAGTCTAACATTCCTCCAAGCACAGAGGGAATGCCTGTAACGTAACTGAGTTTTGTCGCCCTCTACCCCTGGATGTCGACTTTTGTCAGGTATTACACATCATGGTCTGTGATGCAATATTCGCTCCATAAGACGCACAGACATTTCCAACCTTCTTTTGGGGAAAAAAAAGTGTGTCTTATGGTGCGAAAAATACGGTAATTAGCAGCAAAAACTGGTCACTAATTAAAAAGATGGTTAGAATGAAAGCCTGCAGCCACCGTGGCGCTCCAGGACACCCCAGCATAGATAGTTACACATTTTTAGGAAGGATACAGGGCCTCTATTTATATAAAACAATTTAAAAGCAAGTCCCCATCTTCGTGAGGTCATACGTGGCTTTGTCTGGAAAGCATTAGCAAAGGAGGCCTTATTTTAGGAGCGCGTTATAGACCGCCAAATGTAGATATTAATTTCAAAAAACATCTTTCTAGAAATAAAAAAGCAAGGATATTCTAGTCATGGGGGACATTAATTACCCAAATATTAACTGGGATAATCTTGCAAACAGCAGAGCACAAGAGCAGGAGTTTTTTTTAGAAGTAATCCGCCCTTGTTTTTTTAACCCAGCTTGTTAAAGCACCAATGCTGAGAGAGGCCTGTCTGGATTTAATATTTTGTAATAATCAGGATGGAATTGAGGGTGTGGAGGTGATTGAACCACAGGGGTCAAGTGACCGTAATATAATACAATTCTCAGTGTTTTGTGAGAGTACGGATGCAAAGACTAAAATTAAGTTTAACTTTGGTACAGTAAATTTTGTGCACATACGGCAAAGTCTGAGGAGGAAGACAGACCGGGATAAGCTTTTAAGTGTGGAGACAGTTGAGGAGCAGTGGAACAGGTTTAAGGTTCATTAGGAAAGCTGAAAGACAGGAATATAGCAGATATGGTGAAAGACGACCCAAACAGATTCAGTATTTTAGTAGTAAAAGAACAGTCGAGGAGGTGAAGTGCATCAGGAATAGTAAAGGGGAATTGAAAAAATCTAGACAGTGAAATAGCGAATGCTCTAAACTCACATTTTTCTGAGGTCTTCAAAAGTGAGGAAGCAGATAACCTCCTGGGGTAAAACGGACTACTAAGGAGGTACTGAGAGATTTAGAAATGGTAGTGGGAGAAGTACTTCTTAGATTAAATTGGCTGAAATCAAACAAATCTCCAAGACCAGATAGTTCTTAAGGTGCTTGGTGAGTACCTATATAAACCATTGACACATTTTTAGGAAGCCACTGTGCACTGGGGAACTTCCGAAGGACTGGAAAAATGGCAAATATTATCCTGTTATAGTAAGACCCCGGCACCCCCAACTGCTCTTTGCACTGAAATTCTATTAACACAGACAGGAGTTGGTTGTCAGCTGCCGGTTCAACTGCAAGTTCGCGGGCTCACCGTGTAATGTGTCTGTCACCCGATGGCTGATGCGGGGAACATTTAAAACCGGCCAGTGACCTGGCTGTGGGCTCACTTTCTGTAGGCTCTGGCCCCTAGCCATCCCCAGGATGTGCTCAAGAAGATGGCCCCTTTGGACGACCCTGAGTATTTCCTCCCTTGCTTTGAACATATAGCTATATTGATCCGCTAAGACAGGCGAGACTGGGCTGCCATCCTATGAGCTCCTTGGCCAGGGGAACAACTTCTGACTGTGGCAAATCAATCTGGACCGCCTTACCTGGGGAAAGGTGCAGAACTTAGTAGACCTCATCCAAAGCTGGTTCTGTGGAGACACCTTTGAGCACTTTGTAGAAAAGCTTGCTATTGATGTTGTGTTGTCTGGGATAAGCGACTACCACTGTGATGAGATGCTCTGGAGTGATGTGATTGGAAGGTTAACAAGCCCCTTGGGGGCAGAGGGCTTAACCTAGTCTAGCTCCTACTCCTGTCCAACCATCATGACCCCATGCCACAGGGGGAGACCCTCCAGGGGGTGGCCTGCGCAGAAGGCACCGTCAAGGAAATCCTGCAGCCAGGACCAAACGCAGGTGCCTTCACTGTGATCAGTATGGACAGCTGGCTAGGGAGTGTTGCCTCCCACCTGCTCAGTCCATGGAGAGCAACTTGCCGGAGGTCTGCTGTTCTCAGGCCAAGTTTTTAAAAATATAAATAACTTCATGGTCTCGGTTGGCTTAGCTGGGCACGAGGACCCTGCCCTGTTGAACTCCGATGTGATGTGCTGTGGCAGGTTGCCTGCACAAGCATGGAGCGTGTAAACAGTTGCTGTGTTCATGGGAATGTTAAGGTGTACGAGACTGTACTGCTCCCACCGAAAAATAAGGGAAGGATCTTTAAAGTTTGGACTGCCGGATCAGACTCTTTACCCTGGCCTTTCTTGGTTGAGATATAGGAATACCCTATTCCCACCAGTCTTGTCTGTGTGTAAAGCACGTCTGTTCTTTAGTAGAGAGAGATGGGCTAAACTGCTAACAGTGTCGATCAAGAAACTGGCCTCGAGAATAAACCTGGTTGGACTAGTGAGGATGGGAACAATCCCTCTCACCTGAGTTTCTGGGACAGTTGGAGGGAGCTTTGCAACAGGCACTTGCACCTTCAACCTGCTCAGATGAAGCTGCTGCTTTGGGCTCTGGGGAAACATTGGCTGACACACAGACAGCTTGTGTGCTTACAACGAGCCAACCGCAGCTTAGATTTTGCATTTGAGCAAGCACATGTCACAGATGATTGCTGCTATGAGGAACGGGAGAGGGCCCTACTTTCACAACTCTCCACTTTTTAATTCAAATGGCTTCTTGTATCAGGTGATATCTGATCGTATTGGGGCAGGCTGATTGAACAGTTGATGGTCCAGAGCAGTCATAGAGAGACTGTTGAAAATTTCTCTCACACGTTCTGGGGGACAATTTCAGCATGGAGAAGATGAGGGATCACATTTTGAAACATTTTTATTGGCTGAATAGTAGCAGAGATGTGGAGTAGTTTTGTAAGTCTTCCCCTTACTGTTTTGTTGTTTACCCTCATAGACCTGCTAGGGCTCCTCTCCGATGCCTATTTTTGTACGTCCCTTTTGAGAAAGTTGGGTTAGATATTGTTGGTCCACTTCCCAAGAGTAAGAATGATTATCCGTATATGCTCATGTTGGTTGATTATGCAACAAGATATCCCGAGGTGGCCACTTTGCAGAAGACTGATGCTCCGACTGTTGCAAAGGTTCTGTTAGAAGCATTCACAAATGGCCTGGCTGAACGATTTAATAAGACTTTAAAGCAGATGATTTGTTGGGTGGCTCATGGTGACCTAACCTCCTGACACACCGTGTTGTCTTTTCTTATGTTCGCTATTCATGAATCTCCTCGGGCGTCTACCAGCTTTTAAGTTCATTTCAACTATTATTTGGCAGGCAGCCACAAGGGGTGTTGGATATTTTTTGGGAGGAATAGACAGGGATTCACATTGAAAGTCACTAGGAGAAATTTATTGATCGGGGCATTTCTTTCCAAGACATATCTCTAAATCATCTTCTATCGCTATGGAGCATCAGCAGCGTGAACAGGAGTCACAAAAATGTAATTATGATTGAAAAAGCAAACTTTCTGAATTCAAAAAAAGGCAATCAAGTTCTAATTTTGATCCCCTTTGATCCACAGAGGTTTCTGGTGAACTGGCTGGGTTCTGCAATAGTGGAGGAACGAATGAGCCTTGTGAACTCTAAGGTTAGGATTCCCAACCAGCAAAAGCCCATTCAAATCTTACATGTTAATCTTTTGAAGAAGTGATGTGATCTCAACGTGCTGTGGGCCACAGACATTGATGTCCCTCAAACTGAGGTTGCTGGTGGTGTTGATTTGGCGGACGCTCATAAGGCTGAGCTGCTGTCACTGATTGAAAGGAACTCTGCTGTCTTTTCATCCTTGCCTGGCCGGACTGAAATTACTGAACACAAAATTGTGACTGAGCCTGGTGTTAAGGTGCAGATGCACTCGTATCGTATATTGGAAGCAAAGATGAAGCAAAAGCTCGAATTTGGTGTGATTCATGAGGGTAAAACCTAATGCTGTAGACCAATTGTGCTGGTACCAAAACCGGATGGTTCTGTTCGGTTTTGTATAGATTCAGACTCCCGTTTGGACTTAATGGCACACCTTTAACTTTTCAATATATGATGGATCAGATTCTGCGACCCCATTCCACATATGCTGGAGTGTATCTCAACAATATGCTAACTTTTAGTAATGACTGGTGATCAAAACTCAACAACCTACAAGCCATGCTTGACAGCTTGCAACAGGCTGGGTTGACGGCTAACCTTAAAAAGTGTAAATTGGGTACGTCGGAAACACATTATTTTGGGGTATTTTATGGGGAACTGTTTGATTAAACCTCACTGGGAGAAGATGGGTGAGGTGCTTGCATATTTCCACATCCAGAAACGGGTTTGTGTTTTCCTTGGAATCACTGGTTTTTATAGGAGATTCATTCCGAATTTTGCACATAGAACCACCACTCTTAACTGACCTGACGAAGAGCAGAAGAAAAAAACCAGCATTGTCTGGTCCAATGATCGTGAAAGGTCCTTCTGTGATTTGAAGACTGGTTTGTTGTCATACTCAGCTGGTTCTAAGAAATCCGGATTTTTCTTAACAGTTCATTCTGCAGACGGATGCGAGTGTATTTGGTTTAGGGGCTGTTCCCTCTAAGAGTTTTGATGGGGAAAAACATCCCATCACATTTCTGAGCAGGAAATTGCTTTTCAGGGAGTGTAATTACTCGACCATCAAGAAAGAATGTCTGACAATTAAGTGGGTAGTGGAAGTGCTCCACTATTACTTGTGGGGTACTAGATGGTTTATCTTGGTGACTAACCACACTCCGCTGCAGTGGCTCTACATGCAGAAAGACATGAACTCTCGGTTCACTTAATGGTTTCTTAGTTTGTACCCATTTGGATGTCCTGCCATCAACATGGATCTGCACACATCAATGCGGACAGTCTCTTGTGTCTGGCTGAGCCTGGGCTGGACTGCCATTTAATTCCCACTGGTGTGAACAAAGCTTGGGGTGACCCCAGAACCCCCCAGTGGGCACTTGGCTGAAATTCTGTTAAAACAGGCAGGAATTGGTTGTCCGCTGCTCTTCAACTGCAATTTCACAGGCTTACTGCATAATGTGTCTGTTACCCAATGGTTGATGTGGGGAATGTTTAAAACTGGCCACTGTCCTGGCTGTAGGCCCACTTTCTGTAGTCTCTCCTCCAGAAAGAACCTGCTTGAGGAAGGAGGCGATTTGTTAACTTTAATCTGAAGAAGGGAGACTGCAAGACAACTGTCAGCATCACTGCTTGCTTGTTCTGAGTGCTGAAGTAACAGCTGCTGTTTGGTTAAATGCTTAAGATTGTTCCTGTCATCACAACAATAAAGCTGATTTTCTTGGAAACCTGGACTCACTTCCTTCTCTATTGTGTAAGTCTGTGACCCACACATCACAATATAAAAAGGGTGACAGGGCAGATCCAAGCAATTGTATACCACTAAGCTTTATGTGCATCACCGGAAAATTAATGGAATTATTAAGGATAAGATCGAGCAACACCTGGCAAGGACGGGAGTTATTCTGAACAGTCAGCATGGGTTCAGGAGAGGGAGGTCGTGTTTTACTAACATGCTGGAATTCTATGAGGAGGCAACAAAAGGATACGATCAAAGTGGAGCATATGATATTATTTATCTGGACTTTCAGAAAGTGTTTGATAAGGTTCCACATGAGAGGTTGGGCATCAAATTAAAAGAGGTGGGAGTTCAGGGTGATGTTTGTAGATGGGTGCAGAATTGGCTCAGACACAGGAAGCAGAGGGTGATGGTACGAGGAACCTCATCAGAACTGGCCGATGTTAAGAGTGCTGTTCCACAGGGGTCAGTGCTAGGGCTGCTGCTATTTTTAATATACATAAGTGATTTAGATAGGAATATAAGTAAAAAGCTGGTTAAGTTTGCAGATGATACCAAGAAAGGTGGATTAGCAGATAATTTGGAATCCGTTATATCATTACAGAAGGACTTGGATAGCATACATAGCATTTCCCATTGGGATTAATAAAGTATCTATCTATCTATCTATCTATCTATCTACAGGCTTGGGCAGATTTGTGGCAGATGAAATTTAATGTCAGTAAATGTAAAGTATTACACATTGGAAGTAAAAATGTTAGGTTTGAATACACAATGGGCGGTCAGAAAATCGAGAGTACACCTTATGAGAAGGATTTAGGAGTCATAGTGGACTCTAAGCTATCGACTTACCTACAGTGTTCAGAAGCCATTAAGAAGGCTAACAGAATGTTAGGATATATAGCACGATGTGTGGAGTACAAGTACAAGGAGGTTATGCTCAACCTTTATAATGCACTGGTGAGGCCTCATCTTGAGTACTGTGTGCAATTTTGGTCTCCGGGCTACAAAAATGACATAGCAGCACTAGAAAAGGTCCAGAGAAGAGCGACTAGGCTGATTCCAGGACTACAGGGGTTGAATTATGAGGAAAGATTAAAAGAGCTGAGCCTTTACAGTTTAAGCTTTATCAATTGTAAATTATTAGTTATTACATCTTTTCACTTGTGACAATCAACTTTTGTTTTGTCCTACTACACTTGCTGGACAAACAGGCCGTGGCCTAATGTTACTCAATTATGATTACCTCTGTTGTATGTCACTTTGGATAAAAGTGTCTGCCAAGTTAATAAATGTAAATATAAAATCGTGTTGTGAACTATCATTCACATTTACTCCTTGAATAAACTGGACATGACATCCATACAACTGGGATGTCTTTGACAACACTGGCACACAGTTAACTTCATCCCTGCAAATGTATTCCAATGTAAGGTTCATCAAAGCTGCAGGTCAGCTACTGTGTTCCCTAGAATAACCTGAAGTTTCAAAAAAAGTTATAAAATAAGCCAAATAACAAACTCAAAATGCTTATCCAGAATTGACATTCTAAGAACACAAGAGTCGATGCGCAAGAAGCCAATAGAAAAAAGAATCTGTAATCTCGGATGATGTGGGATATGCAATGTGTAGAATTCTCTGGTCGATCGATTGCCCCCTTAAACATTCTGGGTACCGCTGGGAAGGGATGTCAGTATTTTAACTGAATAAGCTAACATTGCTGTTGCCACAGAGTATCCTCATTGTTAGTAGCCATGCACAGTAACAAGATACAAAAGTAGCTCATTTAATATCAAAAGCACACTTACTAAAACTTGCTGACTAAGAAGATACTTGTCTCGTCAATTTGGTAATACTTTGGCTTTGAAGTGAACAAACGACTTCTCCGAGGTTATGTCGCTTATTCAAGAAAGTTGTTGTAAAACATTTACAGAGGACAGACTTGCACAGCTTTGTGTGTATAGACCACCCAGCTGACTGCACTTTGAAGTTTAGGCCCTACTGCTACGTTTTGTAATAAAAATGCAAAATACAAGCTGAGAAGTACAAGATGAGAACAGTGTAGTACAGCCATTTCATGTTATTTAGCCAAACAAATGGTGTTGCTTAACACCGCAGACAAAAATCATGTGCAGACAGATGCTGCAGATATTTCATTGTCAATGTGAACTACCTGACAAATGCAGTCATGTCTCGTTTAATGATGGCTCGTAGTTCTGACCGCTGCATTGTTAGTCGCTTTTGTCGTTAAACGCATTCACAAATATGAACGTGTGCCTCTGTGTCTGATGTCCTTTTTGCCGTGCTGACTTTGGTCACAAGGTGCCATGTCAGCATTGCTGCATTCTGTGCGCAGCGCATGTTGAAAACCTAGTCGCACTCCAGCAGCACAAAGGGATGCGTCTTTGTGTCATTTTCGCCACAATGACATGTCAAGTATACACCTGACCTGACCTAACCCTACTCTAAGCTAACCTGACTTCAAGTAGCCTAGCATAATACATAAATCACATAAATTAATAATTATAGTGTAGTTAGACTGCTTTCCATAGTGTTTTAACGCTATTCAATTTCATTTATTGTATTTCAACAGTGGGCGGCACGGTGGCGCAGTGGGTAGCGCTGCTGCCTCGCAGTTAGGAGACCCGGGTTCGCTTCCCGGGTCCTCCCTGCGTGGAGTTTGCATGTTCTCCCCGTGTCTGCGTGGGTTTCCTCCAGGCGCTCCGGTTTCCTCCCACAGTCCAAAGACATGCAGGTTAGGTGGTTTGGCAATTCTAAATTGGCCCTAGTGTGTGCTTGGTGTGTGGGTGTGTTTGTGTGTGTCCTGCGGTGGGTTGGCACCCTGCCCAGGATTGGTTCCCTCCCTTGTGCCCTGTGTTGGCTGGGATTGGCTCCAGCAGACCCCCATGACCCTGTGTTCGGATTTAGCGGGTTGGACGATGGATGGATGGATGGTATTTCTACAGTAGCGACGTTGTTAACCAAGTCATCCCACCGCTCCACAAGAAAACACTTGGCCACATTAGATTGTTTAGCCTTAATGGCTGGTGTTTGGTCCAGTGTCAATATGTCACCTTACATGCTGATCATCTCACATTACTTTGAAGATTGGAAGCTTAAATATGTAGGTGCTTACAGACGAGTCAAAAATAAAAATTAAACACGCAGCCTAGACTGTAGCAGAGGGGCCATGAGAGGCAATGGCGGTCTGAATTGTACCCCACTCCAGATAATGGAGCCGACTTTGCTGCTGGGGTGTGATTGCTACGCTGCATAGGCCACCATTTAAACAGAGCAATTCAGAAGAAGCCCAAAATGAATGAGCGTTTGGTGTCTGCTGAGCCATAAGTGGATTCGCTTCACACCGCTGGTGGCAAAGATGCAAAACACACAAAGGCCAAGAAGAGCTGGTACTTCCACAGCATTCTGCTATCACGGTAAGAAATAAGCTAATGATAGTCAGGAAACATTTATAGACCCCCTGAACTGCAGCTGCTTTTTAATTTAAGTAATTTGTCTCATTAGGATTGTGTGACGAGCCGGGGGATCAACCTAGAAGCTGCTAGAAGGGATTCTGGAAGAAGCTCCAGCAATCAGGGGTTTGTTGCCAATGAGAGGAGATGGCGTCCATTTCCTGCCCTGTCCTGACAACACAGCAGTGTCCTGGAGGCTGTAGACATCGCTCTTGTGCCCCTCTTGGAGTTTACTCCTATTCTTTCATGTGAAAATTACTGAGAGGTTCATTCCTTCTGCTAACAGTACCTCTGATAAAGAAAATGTTCTACTGTAGGACGAGAACAACATCAAATTAGCAGCAGCAATCAAAAAAAGGCAGAGGGAAGCAACCCAACTTAAAATATGATGACAAAAGGTAAGTAATAATTGGTTAATAATACTGCTACATCCATATTAATTGGGTTTGGGGACGGCATACTGATACAGTACATCTGCTACTGAACAAATAGAAAGTCAAGATGGTAGAACCGAGTGGCCAGCATCTACCATATGAAGACCAAGAGAGCAGGCCGAACACATTCCAGCACAACCTCCATGGAAAAGCAGAGAGCCCACTCTGGACTGTCTTCTTGGGAAGGCTGTAATGACATTTGGCCTCAGTGTAGAGCAACGGGCAAAGCACGGATAACACATTAAGGCCCTGTCCCATCACACAGCTTTTAAAGACTTCATAGCTATAACCGTAGCATGTCGGAGGTGATTACCACACGCTGCTGTGACCGCCAGTCATGCAGTGTCACATGTCCAGTGTCTCGGCCAACTTGACTGAGCTCTGTGTATGTGAGAGCTGACAATCAGTGAGCACTAAAGCTGGAAATACAAAACGTATAGTGCAGCTACTAGGAATAAGAAACATGGGTGCTTTCGACCTGGCAAACAGAAGAGAGATGTGTCTGTCAGGTGTTGCATGTTTTGTGAATAATGATAGAATAGAAAAAAAAAAGGGGGGGGGGTCTGAACCCACCATACCTGTAAACTCTTGACACAGGCAGCACATTATTAGCTGTCAGGAAAAGTATCTCACAATGTGTGAAACTGTGCTGTTTGAACGCTCAAATTTGCCCCCCCCCCCCTTGTCTAGTTGTGTAATCTACCGTCCCCCAGTGACGAGATCAGCAACAGCAGCCATCAAGTCTGACATCCCCTCGTGCAGGAAGAAGTCGTTGACAGAGTTAACAACCGACTGCTGCTTTGCCTCATGCGAAACAAGCATACAGTGGGGTGTGTCGGTACAACAAGCCTGCCATGTGGAGCTCTTTCCAAAGCAGCAGTCTGCCAGACCTTTACTGCAGCCGCTTGCAGTTGCTGCTTGTTTGTTGGACTTTCTGCCATCAGTTTTATCTTCAGCAAGTGAAATGCATGTCCAGTTGGGGTTAGTGGGAGCACTCCAGCTTTTAGAGTATCGAAAACTGGAGAATAGATGGAGAACCACAAAGCTGCAGAGACAGAGTGTTAAAAAATATAAAAAAGCTCTCCTTAAAGCTCGCTCAGAATACTATTCTACAATAATAGATAGCAATAATAATAATCCTCGGGTACTGTTTAGAACAGTTGCTAAATTAACAAATGGAAATTCAGATATACAGTGCAAAATACCAACAGATATTAGCAGTACAGACTTTATGAACTTCAATGAGAAAATTAAAAATATAAGATCCCAGATCTCAGCATCACAGTACAAATCACATACTAGCTTAGCAGACCCTGCCTCACATTGCATTCAGCACTTTAGTAATTTTAATCCTGTAACTGAGCAGGAAGTATTAACTTTAATTTCTAAAATGAAGCCCACTACTTGTTCCCTAGATCCAGTGCCAACAAAACTAGTAAAAAGTGCAATGGATGTTCTTGCAGCGCCTATTCTAAACATTATCAGTAGTTCATTATTGCATGGCACAGTACCTGATGCATTAAAAGTGTCAGTCATTAAACCGTTACTTAAAAAGTCAGACCTAAACCCACACATACTAAATAATTATAAGCCTATTTCAAATTTACCCTTTCTCTCTAAAATACTAGAAAAAGCCAATCAGCTTCAGTCACACCTTACACATTACAATTTATTTGAGAAGTTCCAGTCTAGTATTGTAAACGACATTCTGATATCCTCTGATGAAGGAAACTCCACTGTAATTATGTTGTTGGACGTAAGCACAGTGTTTGACACCATTGACCATTCTATTTTACTGCACAGGCTGGAAAATGTTGGGCTTACAGACACTGTGCTCGCTTGGTTTAGTTCTTATTTATCAAATCGATTCCAGTACGTACAGAAATGTGCTGACAGTACTCCATCATTATACACAGAAGTGAGATATGGTGTCCCGCAGGGCTCAGTACTGGGACCTTTACTGTTTTCACTTTACATGCTTCCACTGGGATCTATCATTAGGAAACATAATGTTAACTACCTATCTTTAAACACAGATAAAACAGAGATGTTGATTATTGGAGGGAATGACGCTGATCACAACAATATTTTGTCATCATTTAACTCAGTTGGAGTCACCATTAATTTTAATGAATCAGCCCACATTCTAGGAGTTATCTTTGATTCTAGCATGTCATTTAAAGTGCACACTGCAAAACTATTTGTAACATGCTTTTTCCATCTTAAAAATGTTGGAGAATTAAGGCATTTTCTAATATGCAGGATACTGAGAAATTAATTTCTAGTAGGATTGATTACTGCAATGCGGTGTTCACTAACTGCTCAAATTGTTCTTTATACAGCGGTTAGTTCAAAACTGCTGCAAGGATTATTAAAGAATACGAAAGTAGAAAACACATAACTCCAGTTCCTAAGTCCTTACACTGGCTCCCGGTTAAGTTTAGGGCACACTTCAAAATCCTTCTTTTAACATATAAAGCCTTAAATGGTCGAGGTCCGGCTTACTTGTCTGAACATATCATGACTTACAAACCAGAGCGCACATGAAGATCTCAAGATGCCGGTCTGCTTATGACTCCAAGGATTAATAAAATAACAATGGGAGGTCGAGCTTTTAGTTACAGGGCCCCTAAACTGTGGAATGGTCTGCCTGCTACTATAAGAGATGCCCCTTCGGTCTCAGCTTTCAAATCCCAGCTGAAGACTCAGGTTTTCAGTTTAGCATACCCCGAGTAGAGCTACCGATTAGCTGTGCATAGTCCATCTCTGTGGTTAGTCAGATTGACCATCCAACTCAGGGGTGGTGAACTCTAGGCCTGGAGTGCTGCAGTGGCTACAGGTTTTCATTCTGACCCTTTTCACTGCTAATTAACTTTTTCCCCATCACTTTAATAGCCCTGTTAGAAGAGTTCAGCCCTCTGAATTGATTCCTTTCTTCATTAAATGACAGCCAAGCAGAAATGAGATGTGAAACAAGCTAACAGATGACCAGCTAAACTGGGGCTTCAAACTCCAACCAATTTCACTCCAATCACTTTCTTAATGAGAAGCCAAATCTTGCTGTTAATTAAACCCGTTATTTAATTCCATGGCTTATTGCTGGTCTCATTCTGCCACAGCACACATTTTGAAAACTGTTGTTTTTCTGTTCTTTCTAAGAGCACCGTCAAAATGTTTTGGTGACCCGAGATCAGCCTTACCAAGACCATCACCTCTCTTTAATTTCAGATATTGTGTGATGGGCACAGGGGAGCTGGTCATGTGGTGGCTTGTTTTGTGTCTCATTATTGTTTGGCTGCTAATTAAAGAAAAAGAAACAACTATGGGGCCTGAGTCAAGTTAATTAAAAGAAGTAATCAGCAGCAAAAAACTGGTCACTAATTAAGAAGATGGTAAGAATGAAAACCTGCTGCCACTGCGGTACTCGAGGCCTGGAGTTCGCCACCCCTGATCTAGCTCTTAAAGAGGATTACTTACATTCTGTGTGTATTGTGTTTACCCCATTGTTTTGACACCCATTGCACTGTCCACCTACCTGGAATGGGGTCTCTCTCTGAATTGCCTTTCCCAAGATTCCTTTCATTTTTTTCCCCATAAGGAATTTTTTTTTGTTGAATTTTTCTTGTCCTCTTAGGGAGTCGAGGCTGGGGGGCTGTCAAAAAACTGGGTCTGTTAAAGCCCACTGCAGCATTTGTGTGAGTTTGGGCTGTACAAGAAATTGTTGTTCTAAAGCTTCAAAGCATATACTGTATACATACATATATCTCTGTTTTTATGATATTTATTCTTAAATACAAAATGGTCATTTTCACTTTACTGTTCCAGGCACTGTGTTAAGTACACTTGAAATGGTAAATTAATGTACAGCAAAGGAGGAACAGAATCAAACTACCTACTGCAATCGTGACTGAGACCTGCTGTTATCACTTTTTGTGGTCTTTCACTGTGCCGTAAATCTATAATTTGTTGCTCTAGGCTGCCAATTAATTTTAAAGTATTCAGAAAATATACTTGTAAATCTGACAATATTATGCCATAGCAGACATGACTCCTGCCCCAACAGAAAAGAAGACCAGACAAGCTAACACAAAACGGATTGTGCTTCTTTACCCAAACATTTATATGATTTTAAACTTAAGAGAGTTAGGACAGATGAGTTTCGGGTGAAACAGGCCCCAACAGGCAGTGCCCATCCATCCACCGAAGACCTCCTCTACACACCACTGTCACTGACACACTTCCCATGGTGAAGCTTGTGTGCTAGAAGCAGATTTGCTTCCTTCTCTCACTTTTGCCACTCTGCCCAACAGCAGCAGCCTTGTCCACTGTTCAGTCCATTTTCTCAAATATGACAAAGACAGCAGATTTGGATTGACATTCTCACAAAGTAACTGAACATTCAAGTGTGTCCCATAACTATCCAAAGAAAACCCATTAAAATGAAAAAGTACATTTTTATTTTGATAGCCAACAAAAAAATACATCAGTAGTTTTTCTGACTCCATCTACTAACTGCTAGTTTATACTGGTTAAGATGGTGACCAGTTTAGGACCAAAAAAAAAAAACAGACTAGCAAACTTATAGTTGCTTTAACTTTTAGTTACAATTCTGAACTCATAATATACACATTAAGGGGAGAATCAAATTGATTTACTTGCTGTAGGTACTAATTATCATTCTTAAAGGTTTCACTCCAAATGTAGAAAATTAAGCTAAAGGCCATGAATGCATTTTTGGCTTACAGTGAGGTCAGCTGAGATATCTTCCCCTACACCTTATCATACGGACATTATCTTTACTTGGGAGGGGAACACCAAAATACAAAAGTCTCTTATTGTGTGAGACTCCATTTGTCCACTGCTGTTTTCTTTAGATGAGTGACCCCTGCTGTCAACTTTCTTAATTTAGTCCAAGTTTAGTTTTAGCTGCACATTACACAAATACTACTCAACCATTCAAGGCGATTACTGCCCTGCTGTTCACAGTGCCATATTAGCAGTATAATACTGTGCACTGCAACCAACAAGTTTAAGTCAGCACTGGACAGAATAAACTTCTGATTGGTACTGAAGAAAAACTAAAAAACACCCCTGTCCATGACTGGAATTTTCAAACAAGAAAAAAAAAATCAGTTCTTGCTGCAAGCCCCTTTTCAGTATACAGCATGGTGAATTTTTCACATTTTACCACACAGACAGCATTCTATCTTAAATACTTCAACAGTTTATAACAAGACAAACTATTTTACTTAATGATTTAAAACAAATCTCCTCTGAAAGCCCAATAATTACAATTTGTTTACATGTCCCAATCACCTCTGGCCCTTTACCTACACCCATGTTCTTTGGACTGCCTGACAGTGAACTTGATTGATTGTGGGTAATAACTTGTGATTATTTGTATACAGAAGTGCAATAACATGGTGGTGTAATCTTATTTTTTTGACGACTGTTACTTACAGCCACTTATCAATAAAGCATTTAGTCATTTTTTTCCCTGTTAAGACTGGAAAGTGTTTTCTTTCTGGGTGAACTACTGGAAAAACCTGGGGACTGTGATAGTGTGCTAGTGTCTGCAGTATGTTCTGTGACATCCACGTTGGCATCCACAGCAGAGCTGCCATCCAAACTCAAGGGTGAATCAGACGTGACAGGAGCAGGACCCGACTCATGCAGAGAGTTAATGAGGCCAGCTTCATTCATTTCAATGACTTCAAAATCAGCGTCATTCCACTGTTCAGCCTCATCTTCCTCTTCATAATCGCCATTGAAAGCAGAGTCTGATGACAACAGGGCTTTGCGATCCTCACTGTCTTCCCTCAAATTATTGCCATCCCTCGATTTTCTTCCATCAGCACCTGAAGCAGATGCTAACTTATACATCACTGGAAAAATGATGGCAGTCATGGCAGATGTTCCCAGAGCTGTGTACATGAGCAATGGGTAATCTTGCAGTATCCCCATTAGGTATCCCACTACTGCTGGAATCACCATTTCACCCAAGGCAGCCCCAACCACAAATACTGCAGCAGAACGCCCTGTTACGGTGGTATACTGCTCTACCCATGAAATTCCACTTGGGAAAGTTGTGGCCATCGAGGCACCATAGATAGCCGTGAATATCCACAAGACTACAGAGTTATGGCAGTAAAGTGTGAGTAACAATGATGAGACTGTGCAACCCACCAAGCTGAGAAGAATCATGGTGCCTGGGTGTAGACATGCGGCAAAAAAAATAGCCAGGCCACGGGCAGCTGCAAAAGTACCCCAAAAAAGGGAATTAAGACCAGCTGCCCTGCTCTCATCCATACCAGCAAAGTCTTTAGTATATGTGAAAATGTAAGAGCCATAAGAAACCTCTGCTCCAACATACCAAAAGAAAAATAAAAATAGCAACCCAATGAGAGCATTATGATGCTTGGCCACCAATGGTTTTTCTGCAGAGGCTTTTGTTTTCTCTCGAGATGGACTACTTCTAGAGTACAGCAGGAAAAAAATCAGAGATACTAGCAGAATAAAAGTGCCAATGACGATATAGGCCCACATGGACTTCAAATAAGCAGCCTTACTGTTGTTTACAGTTATAAATTTTACAGTCTGATGCAGCTGGGGGTTTGTGACAGACTTTGGCGTCTCTCTGACTTCCACACTCATATTTGTGCCTAAAGTGGAACTCATGGCGGGCATGTTACCCAGGAGTAATTTGGCAAGGATTGGAGAAACAAAAGCTCCTAGGGCAAAGCTGAAGTGCAAAGCTTGCATATGTGGTCCTGCCTGTTCTCCCCAAGTGTTCAGAGTAAGAACATTTCCACCTGCAAAGAAATGCAAATATATACATATTACAAGTGTATTTTTTTTTATCAAACAGACACAACTTTGTGTAATATTAGTGTAAAATTAATTAATCAATCAAAACATAATCTAATGGACTAATGCTCCAATATGTCACATCAAAAGTTAGCTGCATTTTCCACATCAAACTTCAGCTTGTCAAGGTACAAATGTAGTGTGAAAGCTTAATGGCCATGTTGCCTTTATATTTTCAAGAAAACAAAGTGTAACAAATATAGTGTAGTAGTTACACAAGATTTTATATACCTATCTATAGCCATTAACTTTTATTTATTTAAGTGTATAAAAGTACTGGAATTAATGTAATACTATAATTGCCTTGCTTACAAACTTGTAATTTTTACACATTACGCTAAGCCATTTATTCGCAGTAAAATCACTACTGTACTACTATTGTGCCATTTTGTTTGAAAGGTAATGTACCATATTTCAAAATGTAGAAAACCCTATTTATCTCAGGAGTTTCTCATGTTGGCTTAGAGAGTTAAAACTTTGTAAAGAAGATCTAAAAGTTCTTGTTTTTAATTTTGAACATATTTGAAAATGTGGCTTGACAAGATAATGTACAAGAGTTTCAGTATGAGTTCACAGAATTACCAGAAGCAAAGAAATTAGTAGTAACAAAACCATAACAACACACTTTATAACAAACCTCACCATGTATTTTGGTAAATGTCATATGCTTTATATCAGGCTAGCAAAATACCCGTGCTTCACAGCGGCGAAGTACTGCTTTAAAATTTTAAAAAATAAACTGAGGGAAAATGTACCAATAATTATTTGTTAAGGATCTCTTTGTATACCATGTTGTCAGTTCACCCCTCCGGTTGTAATATGACCAAGCTGTGCGCTGAGCTTACTCTTGAGCATGCAACGTATAGTTGGCCATGTGAAAAGCAATCTTGCCTCAAATCAATGCCAACCTTTTGTAGGGTCTGTCCCTGAGACTTATTAATTGTCATTGTAAAGCAGAGAAATTGGAGGCTTTTGAATTGAAATGGGAGATCAGAGGGTATAACGGGGATGCGAGGAATAAAAACTCTCCCCTGAGCCACTGCCAGTAAAAATAGTTGCCTCAATTAGGTTCTTTTGCAGGCATGTGACCTGAAGTGTCGTGCCATTACAAAGTTTCGGTGGCTGTAAGTTTCTCAGTAACATTATTGGTGCCCCAACCTTCAAAATTAGATTATGCTCAGGAGTGCCTGGAGGATTCAGAGTGTGGACCGAGCTGGAGGCTATGGACGTATATATGTACGTAAGTAGGATTCAGTTAGCGTTGGGAACCCACGTACCAAATTTCTTGAAGATGGGCCCATTAAGTAACAAAGACTGTTGGAAAGTTCAATATGGCGGCCGACAGTGGTGTCATACCACCGAAATAAGTACGTACATCGGTTTCGGTTAGCGCAAGGAAGCCGCCTACCAAATTTTGTGAAGATGGGGCCATAAATAAGAAAGTTTAACATGGCGGACGTTGTCGACCGTTATGACCATTACGTGTAGAATTTTGAAATGAAACCTGCTTAACTTTTGTAAGTAAGCTGTAAGGAATGAGCCTGTCAAATTTTAGCCTTCTACCTACACGGGAAGTTGGAGAGTTAGTGATGAGTGAGTCAGTGAGGTCTTTGCCTTTTTATAGTATATATATGTGTGTATGTGTATGTGTATATATATATATATATATATATATATATATATATATATATATATATATATATATATCCATCCATCCATCCATCCATTGTCTCCCCGCTTATCCGAGGTCGGGTCGCGGGGGCAGCAGCTTGAGCAGAGATGCCCAGACTTCCCTCTCCCCCGGCCACTTCTTCTAGCTCTTCCGGGAGAATCCCAAGGCGTTCCCAGGCCAGTCGAGAGACATAGTCCCTCCAGCGTGTCCTGGGTCTTCCCCGGGGCCTCCTCCCGGTTGGACGTGCCCGGAACACCTCACCAGGGAGGCGTCCAGGAGGCATCCTGATCAGATGCCCGAGCCACCTCATCTGACTCCTCTCGATGCGGAGGAGCAGCGGCTCTACTCTGAGCCCCTCCCGGATGACTGAGCTTCTCACCCTATCTTTAAGGGAAAGCCCAGACACCCTGCGGAGGAAACTCATTTCAGCCGCTTGTATTCGCGATCTCGTTCTTTCGGTCACTACCCATAGCTCATGACCATAGGTGAGGGTAGGAACATAGATCGACTGGTAAATTGAGAGCTTCGCCTTGCGGCTCAGCTCCTTTTTCACCACGACAGACCGATGCAATGCCCGCATTACTGCGGATGCCGCACCGATCCGCCTGTCGATCTCACGCTCCATTCTTCCCTCACTCGTGAACAAGACCCCGAGATACTTGAACTCCTCCACTTGGGGCAGGATCTCGCTACCAACCCTGAGAGGGCACTCCACCCTTTTCCGGCTGAGGACCATGGTCTCGGATTTGGAGGAGCTGATTCTCATCCCCAGCCGCTTCACACTCGGCTGCGAACCGATCCAGAGAGAGCTGAAGATCACAGCCTGATGAAGCAAACAGGACAACATCATCTGCAAAAAGCAGTGACCCAATCCTGAGCCCACCAAACCGGACCCCCTCAACACCCTGGCTGCGCCTAGAAATTCTGTCCATAAAAGTTATGAACAGAATCGGTGACAAAGGGCAGCCCTGGCGGAGTCCAACTCTCACTGGAAATGGGTTCGACTTACTGCCGGCAATGCGGACCAAGCTCTGGCACCGATCGTACAGGGACTGAACAGCCCTTATCAGGGGGGCCGGTACCCCATACTCTCGGAGTACCCCCCACAGGATTCCCCGAGGGACACGGTCGAATGCCTTTTCTAAGTCCACAAAACACATGTAGATTGGTTGGGCAAACTCCCATGCACCCTCCAGGACCCTGCTAAGGGTATAGAGCTGGTCCACTGTTCCGCGACCAGGACGAAAACCACACTGTTCCTCCTGAATCCGAGGCTCGACTATCCGACGGACCCTCCTCTCCAGGACCCCTGAATAGACTTTTCCAGGGAGGCTGAGGAGTGTGATCCCTCTGTAGTTGGAACACACCCTCCGATCCCCCTTCTTAAAGAGGGTGACCACCACCCCGGTCTGCCAATCCAGAGGCACTGTCCCTGATGTCCATGCGATGTTGCAGAGGCGTGTCAGCCAAGACAGTCCTACAACATCCAGAGCCTTGAGGAACTCCGGGCGTATCTCATCCACCCCCGGGGCCCTGCCACCAAGGAGTTTTTTGACCACCTCGGTGACCTCAGTCCCAGAGATGGGGGAGCCCACCTCTGAGTCCCCAGGCTCTGCTTCCTCATTGGAAGGCATGTTAATGGGATTGAGGAGGTCTTCGAAGTATTCCCCCCACCGACCCACAACGTCCCGAGTCGAGGTCAGCAACACACCATCCCCACCATATACAGTGTTGACACTGCACTGCTTCCCCTTCCTGAGACGCCGGATGGTGGACCAGAATCTCCTCGAAGCCGTCCGAAAGTCATTCTCCATGGCCTCCCCAAACTCCTCCCACGCCCGAGTTTTTGCCTCAGCAACCACCAAAGCCGCATTCCGCTTGGCCTGCCGGTACCTATCAGCTGCCTCCGGGGTCCCACAGGACAAAAGGGTCCTGTAGGACTCCTTCTTCAGCTTAACGGCATCCTTCACCGCCGGTGTCCACCAGCGGGTTCGGGGATTGCCGCCACGACAGGCACCGACCACCTTACGGCCACAGCTCCGGTCAGCTGCCTCAACAATAGAGGCACGGAACATGGCCCATTCGGACTCAATGTCCCCCACCTCCCTCGGGATGTGGTCGAAGTTCTGCCGGAGGTGGGAGTTGAAGCTACTTCTGACAGGGGGCTCTGCCAGACGTTCCCAGCAGACCCTCACAACACGTTTGGGCCTACCACGCCTGACCGGCATCCTCCCCCACCATCGAAGCCAACTCACCACCAGGTGGTGATCAGTTGACAGCTCCCGCCCCTCTCTTCACCCGAGTGTCCAAGACATGTGGCCGCAAGTCCGACGACACGACCACAAAGTCGATCATCGAACTGAGGCCTAGGGTGTCCTGGTGCCAAGTGCACATATGAACACCCCTATGCTTGAACATGGTGTTCGTTATGGACAATCCGTGACGAGCACAGAAGTCCAATAACAAAACACCGCTCGGGTTCAGATCAGGGGGGGCCATTCCTCCCAATCACGCCCTTCCAGGTCTCACTGTCATTGCCCACGTGAGCATTGAAGTCTCCCAGCAGAACGAGGGAGTCCCCAGAAGGTATGCCCTCTAGTACCCCCCTCCAGGGACTCCAAGAAGGGTGGGTACTCCGAACTGCTGTTCGGTGCATACGCACAAACAACAGTTAGGACCCGTCCCCCCACCCGAAGGCGAAGGGAGGCTACCCTCTCGTCCACCGGGGTAAACCCCAATGTACAGGCTCCAAGTTGGGGGGCAATAAGTATACCCACACCTGCTCGGCGCCTCTCACCGGGGGCAACTCCAGAGTGGTAGAGAGTCCAGCCCCTCTCAAGGAGATTGGTTCCAGAGTCCAAGCTGTGCGTCGAGGTGAGTCCGACTATATCTAGCCGGAACCTCTCAACTTCGCGCACTAGCTCAGGCTCCTTCCCCTTCAGAGAGGTGACATTCCACGTCCCAAGAGCCAGTTTCTGTAGCCGTATGTATGTATGATTTAATTGTTGCTGTGCGTCTTCATAAACTATGGGAGGTTTGTAAGGAAACAAAGCATGAAGGAAACGAAGCTGCTCTTCAGTGAGGTTGAATTTTTTATCAGCGTTTAAACTGTCATAGACATGAATTACAGCACCATCATAACAGGTACACACCCAGTGAGTCACTCGTTCAGTAGCTGCAGAAGGTAATATTTGAATATGTTTTCCATTTTGTGGAATGGGCATTATAGGTGTGTCAGGAGTCCACATTAGCAAAACCTCTTGAGGTTGGAAAATTGTATGCGCAGCTAAAATTTCGTTGAATTTGCTCATGTGATCTGTTGATAAATAATCATTATTTACCAACTCATTCATTGCAAAATCTGACAGTGGTAAGATCACTGCTTCCATAACACTAAACACAACCACTAAGTAGACACTAACACTAAAAAATGGCAACACCGCCGGGAAGAACACTAAATGAGATAAAGTAAAAGTCTACTAAACTTCTTTATTATAACTGCTTTATTATAGCAGGTGAGGGGACGCTGGCACACGCTTGTTGTTGCCGCTCCTCCCTGTTAACAACACTTTTCACAAAATTCGCCTTAATTCTGCACTTTCTTACGCTTGTTTTATTTCGTTTATTGTACGTATAGTTCGTGGATACAGCTGACTCGAATTGCATGGATTTGGCTTAATATTTACAGATTTTATGGACTCCACTTTACTGAGAACAGCCGAGTCTGTGGATCACGGGACGAGACCTACGAACATTTCTTTGTACCTGGCGATCTAGCACCTCGGGATGATCTGTCTCCGTGATTATATTTGCTATGCTGATCTGCTCCCGTTTCATCTTACAGTACTCTACGACCGGGAACTGATCTGATGTTCATACTAACCTGGCTTATGGCTCCGGGGCGATCACGCCTGAAATTACCAAGCGTTACTGTTTACGGCTGTGTATTGGAACATCCAAATCCTGCTACCTCCTCCTGCTGTGCTTTCTGCTGCTTGCTATTGCTGCTCACCTACGCTACCACACCCGCCTGTCCTACCGGCTCTGTTGTGCTCTGCTGCTTCTACACTGTTATCAGCTAAGTATCACTCACTATTTTAGCGCTTTGAGTACTGAGAACAGCGCTATATAAATGTAATGAATTATTATTATTTATTATTAAACACTAAAGTACAAAAACGAAGTAGAAAGTAACACTAAACTGCAACACCGCTGGGAACACCAGCACACCGTGTCTACTAAACACTAAGAAACACTAAGTAGAAAAACTAAAGGAAAAAATACTATTCAGTAAGCACCGCGTCTACTAAACAGTAAATCAGTAAAGGAGAAAGGACGGCAAGACCGTGTCAGCTGCGGAGCTCAGCTCAGAGCGAAATGAAGTGAATGAAATGAGGTGAATGGGAGGGGAGATGATCACGTGACTCCAACACCCGCCTTAACTCTCCATCCCTCCACAAACACACAAACACAGTCTCTCGGATCCCAACTCTCCTTTATATATAAAAGAAAACTGACATTCTCTTAACATTCATACGGTTAGCGTTAGCATTACCACAAACTGTATCAGAGAGAAACCAAGAACAGCAGCCACAATGACAAAACACTAAGCACGTTTAGGGATGTATTAAGATATACAGTATGCAAGTAGTTCATTTCTGTTTTGATAAAATGTCAGTGTGGGCAGCAGCAAAGATATTACAGAGTACTATGGGACATTTAGCTTTATCAGCAAAACATCAGTATTACTTAGAGCAGTGTTTCTTAAACTATGGTTGCCACATGATTGTATAGTAAAATTGTGAATTTTGTGTAGAGTGATGAATCTCCTTCTATTTAGCATACTATTTACTGTTGGAATGTGTAAAACAATGCTGTGGACGTGTCACAGACAACTTTTGCTTCTATGGCAGGAAAATACCTTCTTCCACTTTCTTAACCTGCTCATCCATGGCAGGATTGCTGAGCAAATAGCATCCTACAACAGTCAAACAGAGGTAACTGACAAGTAAAACACATTCCCTCATCTCACCAACTTTCTTACATGACACAAATAAGCTTGTAAAGTGAAAGGACAGCAGTGCTAGCGTGGAATGAAAATAACAGATGCAGCATAAAATGTGACAATGTGTCATAACACCCAGGATGGAACAGTTGCAGGTTAAGGGCCTTGCTCAAGGGCCCAATGAAGTGGAACCACTTCTGGTATTTATGGGATTCAAACCAGCAACCTTCCAATTGCCAGTGCAGATCCCTAGCCTCAGATCCACCATTCCACCCTCTAATGATCATTGGTTTTAATAAAAATATCTTTTGACTTCTATTTTCTATTTCAGTGATATTTATATGAGAAATATGCCTGAAAAGAAACAAAAATGTTTACTTGTTTATTACAGTAGACCCCCGCGAAGTCGCGGTTCAGGGTTTGCAGACTCAGTCGTTCGCGGATATTTCCTTAGAACCTAAGTATTAATTGTTAGCAGAAAGCGCAAATATCCTCCACAATTTTTTATGGATTTTTTGTGGCAATACTGTGCTGTAGAGAGAACAGGAAGCAACCGCTGAGGGAAACGCAGGTTGGGATGGTGAAAGTAGCCAAAACGAGAGCGTTATTCATTTCTCCTTGCTGCTGATTGACTGCTGCCCTGTGACGCATCTCCAGCTGAATGACCTCGTGTTTTCCACTTTGTTGTTGTATTCATTTTGTTATTCTTAAACGCACAAGATGACGCTGAAACACCCTGCACCTTCTAAGGCTTCTGGCACTGAGCCTAAGCGCCAGAAAAAGTTTAAAACACCCCAGGAGAAGGTTGAACTACTGGATTTGCTCCGGGAACTAAAAAGTTATGCTGCAGTAGTGCGCCACTATGGCATTATTGAAACAACCACACGCTACATAAAGAAGAACAAGGCAGAGATCAGGAGTACCGTATTTGTAAGTTTCTGTGATAGTGCCAAAAAGGTAACTACCGTAAGGAATAAAAATATTGTCAAGAAATCTGCCTTGGCATTGTGGATCACTGACTGCAGGAAGAAGAACTTTCCCTTGGATGGTAACATAATCCGTGAGAATGCACAGAAATTGTACCAGCAGATCACTACAGGAGACAATGTAGCAACCTCCCATCACAATGTTCCTGAAACCTATAAAGAAAAGGCAGCACGAAACCCCACCAGAAGAAGATCCGTCCAAAGATACGACGACTCCTAAAGCAACCGAAGAAGAGGTGCCACCCGAGGAGTTTTAAATCCTCTGCATTGTACTGCACAGCTACTTCATCATCATCAATATCATTCATCATTGGTGAGTACCCGTACATTTTACTGCATTTTAATTAAATTAAATTATTATGCATTTACTCTACTTATACTAAAGAAAACGCACTTGCATGAATTACAGTACATATGGCGGTAACATTGGTATTTTACATTCTAGCACGGCGGGAGACATAGCAGTACAGTATACAGGTTTAACTTTACATTCTGTTTTTAGGTAATATATTAAGGTAATTTTTTAGGTAATCCATATTACTAACCGAGAATGGTAAACCGGATGGCATGGGCGCAGGTAACCGGATGGCATGGACGCAGGTACACAGCGATGGGACCATGAGACGTACTGCGCAGGCTCGTACAGCTCAACTAACGGAAATAGCAAATAAAACAAATGTGCTGCTTGGGATTGTACAAACCGCTGAACGCTTTACACCAAATTCAAACACAATACAGCTCAACTAACACACGGCCCCAGAGAACGGCCACAGAACAAACAAACACAACAGGATTCAACGCCCCGCCCAAAGTCAAACTGGAGAGAGTACGGATGCTGCAAATGTCCACACTACACAGCACAGTGAAACTCGAGATAGTACGGAAGGCGCAGGTGTCACCGCCATATTGTGAGTGGCACTACTGCCGAGTCAAGTTAGGAATAATGTGCTGCTTGGGATTGTACAAACCGCTGAACGCTTTACACCAAATTCAAACACAATACAGCTCAACGATACACACACGAGCACACCTGGATAAGATCAATGAACGCAGGCGCCTACAATGCGCGTCTGAAACTGCGGAAGCAAAGCAGGCACGGGTTCAAAATGAACGAGCTCGACTGACGGATATACAAACACGAGCCCGCCTGGATAAACAACGCGCCCATAGCTAACGACTAACGACATAGCCACACAGAAAAGAGGATTCTACACTGCACCCCAGAGTCAAACATAACACACTACGGGGTCCGCAAAGGTCCACAAAGATAGTATGGAATATATAAGAGCACACCCATCAAAAAAAAATCAATCATGTAAAAGCACGTAGTACACACAAATCATGTGCTCTCAGCGCATAGAAAGCGTATAAGGACAATACGGAGAATAGAGACCCAAAGGCATTGGAGAGAAAAAAAAGGCAGATAAGAGATCATGAAAGCAGTGGAATTCAAAAGGCTCAAACAAACGATGGAGCAATAAACATGCAGACAAAGGTACAGAATATGAAAGCAGTAAAATTCGAAAGTATTGTAGCGTCCCAGCCAGGTTGAGGGCTTTTTGGTTTTAAGTGACTGTTAGGTCCGATTGAGGGAAGGCGGAGTACAGCACGGAGGACTGATAGCGGGGTATTGATTTGATGCGGTAAGGGGGGGGGCGTTGGAGAGGGTGCTAGAAAGTTGTGTTTGGGGTTAGGAAGTCAGCGATTGTTCAAGTAAAACTTTTGTGACACTTTATCATGTCAGTCACTACAGTATCAAAGAAAAGATAGAAACGATTGCATTACCGCAAACAAAAGGTGATTAATAATCAGAACCAGGTATAATTGAAAAAA
The DNA here is from genome assembly GCF_900747795.2 of Erpetoichthys calabaricus. Classification (NCBI taxonomy): domain Eukaryota; kingdom Metazoa; phylum Chordata; class Cladistia; order Polypteriformes; family Polypteridae; genus Erpetoichthys; species Erpetoichthys calabaricus. The sequence goes on from NC_041396.2 coordinate 184,903,168, forward strand.
TACCAGGACAAATTGAGGTCTGAAAAAAGAGTAGACAACAAAGTCTTTTCGCATTCGCATCATTCAATGGACAAAATGTGGATTTACACAATAATGGACCATATGCTATGAGAATCTGTGGTCCCACAACAGTTAAAGGAACGACAAGTTAAATTTCAAAGAGTACACAATTCGGTCGGGTGTATATTGATGATCTCGGAGAAGCAATGCAAATTTTAACAGGCAAAGAGAAAGGTGATGTATATATTCCGCGAATAACATTACACACCAAAGGAGATCGTGATATGCCATTCGTAGTAAAATGTTTACAGTTTACCGTGAGAATAGCTTTTGCTATGACAATCAATAAATCACAGGGACAAACAGAAAAACACGGATTATTTATTACAGAAACAGAAACAATATTCACTCACGGGCAGTTATACGTTGCGTTGTCACAATGTGTCTCCAAAAAATATTGTTTTTAATGAACCTTTAAAGTAAAAGTGAAAATAATGAAATTGAAACAATTCCAAAAAAAAAACGTAAAATTGTATATCCAATTAACCAAACACAGGGGTTGGTGAGCAAAGCGAGCAGGGGGCGAAGCCCCCTAGTGTATTAATGTATTAAGCTGAGTTTGCAAAGAAATTAAAGTGCTTTGGGGGTATACTGTATTTAGGGTATAAAAATAGGAATTTAAAAGGCATTTTTTAACCACATCCAAAAGTCGCGGTTTTTCATAATTCGCGGGTGCACTAGGAACGTAATCCCCATGAATTTTGGGGGTGTACTGTATATGACCAATTGTTATTCATCTATGTATGGTTCTGCTGTCATTATGAACATCACCTTTTGGGTATGGAACCAATTTTTTTTTTTACTTGGGTCTTACTTAGGTACTTAGATTAAAATGTTTAAGAATCTTAGATTTAAAGCCTTTATGTATTTCCACTAGTGCAAATTTATGTGAGCCTAATGTATAATTGGTCCAAAGTTCCAAAAAAAAAAAATCACTATAGTTACCAGCTATAGTATGAAATTGGCACCTCTATACTGTAGCAAATAATCATGGACTTTAACAAGTTTATGTTTGCTTGACTTACAGCACATTAAAACACACATGTGTGCATTCACAGGGAATGCTTATTCTGTTCATAGAGAAAAAGCAGGTTAACAAGATACTTGTTGATATGTACAGTACAGAAATAAAGGCACAATGCTAGAATATTATAAAGAAATACTGTTTTCATTTGCATTGCATCTCTTGCAAATAGACAAGTCAGAGGTTGGGAATCAAACAATTTTCTGCTGTATTACTACTGTAACAACCATTATGGTTTTCATGATTTTTTACATTACATTCAATTGCATTGTACATTATACACAGACTAGGCAATTTGCTTCTGGAAACCTTTAAAAGAGGCACCATCTTCACAAGTGCCACTATCTTTTTTGTGCTAGTAAGTCAGGAAAGCATTTCAGGAACCTTTCAGTGTTTGCTCAAACATCTTTTAAGTACACAGGTAATCACATATTTTTTTAAGCTAAAAAGATTACCATACACACCTGTATCCAAAAAGCCCATAGTAATTCCAATGATTGACATTAAAACTGTCAAGAGCAGTGCTTTTTTACAAAAAGGAATAGCAAATAATCCAAAGGCTGTAATTAGCATTGCGAATCCTACAAAAAAGAAAAAAAAAATAGTTTACTTTTTCATTTGTAACAAAACTTTATAAAGATGTTTTCTTTAGTAAAAGAATATATTACTAGCCAGGATGTGTACAATTCCTTTAACAAAATGTGACAATGCTGTAACAACTAAATTATTCAGACATACTGGGTAAATACATTAGGCAAATGAAATATGTTGCACTTCTGTGTTAGTGCAAGAGGCAACAAAAATATAATGGGATGACTGGAAGCATTAGCCTTCCAACTGACATTATATTTCTTATGTGAAAAAATTGACTTAAATCTATAGCCGTGTGAACACACACCCCTTACCCAGCAGAAGATGGTGGTTTACACAGTCAAACAGGACTCCACCCACCACAGATCCACCAATGTAGCCCATGGATCTACCGACAAAGATGTAGGAAATGTTGCTGATATTTTTTTTCACATTAATAGCCAAATCTTCAAATGTTGGTCCCAATACTGCAATGCTCATGCCCTAGGATAAAAAAAAAATGTTTGTGCCATCATTTCTCTTTGGAAATGTAAACAAAGACTTGTTCAATTTATTTCAGTAACATCAAGAAAATTAAGCCAAGAAATTATAACAGCATGAATTTTTCTTGTAATCCTTATATGCATATATAAACCCCCCAGCCTTAAATTTCAACACTTGTGCAAGAGTATCTAATACACTTCATACAAACTAAAAAAAAAACAACCAAAAGCACATTATTTGAACCCAGACAACTGATTTTGCAGTCTGGTAGTAATTACAGAGGCTTTACAGCCTAAGAGTGTGGGACTTAGTCCTCATGTCTTACGATCCCCGAACATGCTCTCGTACTCATGCCACTTTCTAGGTTATCACAAGCCACCTCCTTTGTTCCACATTCATTTTTACTCTTCTTCAATTGATTCACGTTGAGCTGCAGTGAATTTACTTAAAGGTTATTTTCTAGAATAAAAGAAGCCTTAATTTGTGAAGGAATAAAAATCCTTAATAAGCTATATTTAAAAAGAAACATTACATATGCAATTTATTCAAATTCAGACTGCTCTACTTTATTATCACGTAAGCATAAGAAAGTTAATTAAAAGACAAAATATATAATATAGTCAAACACATGTTGAACCTTGGCCCCGTTTTGTGAATGTCAGCTTTGACATAATATTTATGCTGAGTTTAGGGTTACAATGACCTTAATACGTATTAAATTATTATTAATGTGAATAACTAAAACTATTTAATTTGGGGACACTTTTGCCTTGCCCCATAATTCCACCTCTGCCAGTCTCAAAATGAAAACAAAACCCACAATATAATCTTCCACCACCACAGTTCAGTGTGGGGGTTGTGTCTTTTAGGCAATGAGCTATGTATGCGGTAAGATGACAAGATTCATTTCCGCCTTCTTTGCATGGCTCCCATGTAGTTTTTTTTTTAGCTTTTTTTTTTCATTCCAAAAAAAGGCTTCCTCACCATTCTACTGTAAAACTTAGATTGGCGGGCTGATTCACAGATGTAATACACTGCACATCCTTAACAATTTACTTGTGGACTCTCGACTGCTGCTCTCACCAGTTTTCTTCCTGATTGGCTACTGAGCTTTAAGGGGATGACCTGCTCTTGAAACATCCTTGGAAACTGAGTGTCCCCCAATGCCTCATAAGAAACTAGACAGAGTTCCAGGGATTCTCTTTGTCTTTGATATCTTTTTATATCCCTCATATGATTTATGTCCGACAACAATTCTGCTCAGTTCTTGGGTAAATCGTTTCATTTTTATATTGCTTTGTATGTAATGACTAACATGGAATTTTACATAGACAGATGTATTTACCCTTATAAAAGCAAATTAACTGAATGTAAATGTTAATATGCATGTAGGAGGATTCCCATCAACTGACTATTCAAACTGTAATGGCACAACACTAAAACTGTGCTTTTTAATGATAGTGCTGTAAACAACAAATAGATTTTTAAAGTATTATAGCACATGAAAATGCCAAGTATGTTCTGTTAACCCAACAAAAACTAATATACAGTACATTGCATATTGTGGTAGGTGGGTGGGGAATATTTTTCTACATTTTTCTTCACAATAAAGGGTTCTTCACTATTACACTACAAGTGAAATTAAAATATCAATGAGTAAATAATTGTTACATTGTATATGGTGAAATGCTAAGATAAAATTTGGTAAGAATCAAATCAGTAATGTCAGACTGAAAATATACATTCTCAGAAGTTATCAAGCACATGTGACACCCTGGAGACTATACACACTAAAACCTGCTTGGCACAACTGAATATTTTTGTCGGTGCATTTGAAGGTCATACCCATCACACTCCACTACAAACGTTAGAAATGGGGTGATGTAAATGACCAACAGCAATATACCAGACTTTTTACTCCTCAGGATAGAATGAAAAAAACATCTAAGAACAAAAAGCAAACAATTACTGACAAAGCTTTGAGCAACATGAAAAGGTAATAGGAAGCCTTTTTTTTTCATTCCCACACCTCTAAATTTTTTAAACAACATTAATAAACAGAAAAGCATATATCATATGCACACATAATGAGACTGCAACATTATTAACAGTCTGATTGATTACTACAAATTTTCCTTGTATTGACTTTTGGCAAAATTTCACCAAAAATTTCAAGACTTCCATAATGTTGAATTAGGTCATGAAATAGCACATATATCAGAAAAATGCATATCCAAACAGATATCACAAAAATCACCAAGAACAGTTGAGCCAAAACATAATACAACAAAGGGTACCTTTCTTGGTTTTTAATTGTGAAAAACCTTGGTGATGTGAATGCAGGTTGTTTCATGGTTTTTGCCTCTCACAGGAGCGATCCCTGCTGAGTACTGTAGCTGGCTGAGCCTACATTGCAGCAACACTTTTGGTATATGATTCCACAACATAACAAGAAAATTGTCCTAATTCTTTTAGTATTTTGAAAACAATACAATTCCACTCTGTCTATTGTTTCATCTGTTCATCTTAGCTTAGCTTTGGATTTCTGAAATGATAAGCAAGGACCACATCTTAATCAAGCAGTAAGAAATAAGTAATGCAAAGATGTAACTGCACAGACAAAACAATGGTATCATCTAGACTATTCTTAAATAATAAATTAAGTATTTTTCAAGTTGGACCACAAAAAGTTATGCTGTTACAGTAAGTGAAGCACTTTTGAGAAATTTCATAAAATAATGTGCCTGTTCTTGTGGTTTGAAATGGCATCTATAGGATATAGGCACAAACGTGAAAATAAAAGTATTAAAACTTACCAAATACTTCCACTCTGAAGCAGCAAATTTTTTGACTTCAGAAAATATGTTTATGAGTAGGGATGATGCAAGAACCAATATTTCAGCACTAATCTGGTACCAAACTAATACAAATGTACCAGGAAATCTGTGCTGCGCTCATGAATGACAGCAATTTAATCTGGAATGTAACAATTAGAAAATTGTGAGTGAAACTACCTTTAAAAATGTCTCGCACTGTTGATGATACAGCACCGAATCAACACATCAAAAAGAAAACCAGCTGAGGTCATGTCTAGAAATGCTTTTGTGTTCTTGCAAGAAAATTTCAGCATGCAAGGGTAGGAACTGTACTTGTTCTTCTTCTTCTTTTGGCTGCTCCCGTTAGGGGTCGCCACAGCGGATCATCTTCTTCCATATCTTTCTGTCCTCTGCATCTTGGTCTGTTACACCCATCACCTGCATGTCTTCTCTCACCACATTCATAAACCTTCTCTTAGGCCATCCTCTTTTTCTCTTGCCTGGCTGCTCTATCCTTAGAATCCTTCTCCCAATATGCTCAGCATCTCTCCTCTGCACATGTCCAAACCAACGCAATCTCGCCTCTCTGACGTTGTCTCCCAACAGTCCAACTTGAGCTGACCCTCTAATTTACTCATTTCTAATCCTGTCCATCCTCGTCACCCCCAATGCAAATATTAGCATCTTTAACTCTGCCAGCTCCAGCTCTGTCTCCTACTTTCTGGTCAGTGCCACCGTCTCCAACCCATATAATATAGCTGGTCTCACTACCCTCCTGTAGACCTTCCCTTTCACTCTTGCTGATATCCGTCTGTCACAAATTACTCCTGACACTCTTCTCCACCCATTCCACCCTGCCTGCACTCTTTTTTCACCTCTCTTCCACAATCCCCATTACTCTGTACTGTTGATCCCAAGTTTTTAAACTCATCCACCTTCGCCAACTCTATTCCTTGCATCCTCACCATTCCACTGACCTCCCTCTCATTTACACACGTATTCTGTCTTGTTCCTACTGACCTTCATTCCTCTCCTCTGTAGAACATATCTCCACCTCTCCAGGGTCTCCTCAACCTGCTCCCTACTATCGCTACAGATCACAATGTCATCAGCAAACATCATAGGCCACGGGGACTCCTGTCTAATCTCGTCTGTCAACCTGTCCATCACCACTGCAAATAAGAAAGGGCTCAGAGCTGATCCCTCATGTAATCCTACCTCCACCTTGAATGCATCTGTCACTCATAGTCACACTTCCCTCGTACATATCCTGTACAACTCTTACATACTTCTCTGCCAGTCCCAACTTCCTCATACAATACCACAGCTCCTCTCGAGGCACCCTGTCATATGCTTTCTCCAGGTCCACAAAGACGCAATGTAACTCCTTCTGGCCTTCTCTATACTTCTCAATCAACACCCTCAGAGCAAACATCACATCTGTGGTGCTCTTTCTTGGCATGAAACCATACTGCTGCTCACTAACCATCACATCACTTCTTAACCTAGCTTCCACTACTCTTTCCCATAACTTCATGCTGTGGCTCATCAATTTTATCCCCCTGTAGTTACTACAGTCCTGCACATCCCCCTTATTCTTAAATATCAGCACCAGTACACTTCTTCTCCACTCCTCAGGCATCCTCTCACTTTCCAAGATTCCATTAAACAATCTGGTTAAAAACTCCACTGCCATCTCTCCTAAACACCTCCATGCTTCCACAGGTATGTCATCTGAACCAACAGCTTTTCCGCTTTTCCATTCTTCATCCTTTTCATAGCTGTCCTTACTTCTTCCTTGGTAATCCGTTGCACGTCCTGATTCACTATCTCCACATCATCCAACCTCTTCTCTCTCTCGTTCTCTTCATTCATAAGCCTTTCAAAGTACTCTTTCCATCTGCTCAACACACTCTTCTTGCTTGTGAGTACGTTTCCATCTTTATCCTTTATTACCTTAACCTGCTGCACATCTTTCCCAGCTCAGTCCCTCTGTCTAGCCAATCGGTACAGGTCCTTTTCTCTCTCCTTAGTGTCCAACCTCTCCTACAACTCATCATATGCTTTTTCTTTAGCCTTCACCACCTCTCTCTTCACCTTGCACCTTATCTCCTTGTACTCTTGTCTACTTTCTGCATCTCTCTGACTATCCCATTTCTTCTTTGCCATCCTCTTCCTCTGTATACTCTCCTGTATTTCCTCATTCCACCACCAGGTTTCCTTTTTCTCCTTCCTCTGTCCAGATGTCACGCCAAGCACCCTTCTTGCCATCACCCTTATTACATCTGCTGTAGTTTCCCAACTGTCTGGTAACTCTTCACTGCCACCCAGTGCCTGCCTCACCTTCTCCCTAAACTCAACCTTGCAGTCTTCCTTTTTCAACTTCCACCATTTGATCCTTGGCTCTGCACGCTCACAATATTGCCACTTTTATCCCATTATGAATTTAATACAGAAACAGACTTGTGCATGCTTTAAAAGAGAAATAATGTTATTGATCAAATGAGGTGTAATCGTTTTAACTTACATTGTTACACATTCGTTAGAGGAGATGAAAAGATGAGACTAATCAGTTCTAAATAGTGTCCTATACAGCCATGATAACTTAATGGAGGCTTTGCATTCATTCTCTTGATTGTAATGAGCACTTCTACAGATGACTCCTCAGTCGCTGGGGTGCAACATACACACATCTAAAGTTCTGCACAAGGGACTGTGGGATAAGGGTGGACTGCCAGTTCAAACAATAGCTGAAGCAAGTGAACATCGACGCAAGATTCACATAAAGGGAATATTTGGCTTTTCTACAACAGGGATGACATGAGTTGCTCCACTTGTTAATACCAATAGTGTTTCAATGTTTTGACAGACCAGGCACATCCCCCTATTAATACAATGTGTACTCGGTTAACAGAGATATGTAATTACTGAAACACGCAGCTAGTAGGACAATCAAAAGGGAATACTTCATTGATAAATATGAATCTGCAAACACTGAATTTATGTAATTTGTTTGGCTTTTGAAGGCGAACGTACCATTCATTAGTATAACCTACAAGTGAAACCACACGTCTTATGGTTAAATGGTACATTAAAAAATGTAACACTGTGTTGAAGTTAAAAACTTGTTCAGCACAGATAACGACAGCCCAAGTAATTTTCCAATTCTGGATTTGTACACAGGCATAAGCAATAACAAAATCTGATCACTCACACAAACAGCAAAACAAAGGCTGTTTAACAGGAGTTCTGAAATAAAGGAATAAATGTAAAACTGACAAGTTTGATTTTACGCAGGGAGTTTTAAAATTGGGACAAATTTTAAAAAAGGGAGAGACAGATCTAGAAATTAAAGCACCATGAATTTTCAGCATTTGGAATCTTGTAATTCACTAATTCAACAGTACATATAAAATAATGTTTAATTTTTTATATTTATTATTTTTGTAAGTTGTACTTTTCAGTTACTGGACAGAAAATGCCTGAATAAATTTAGAAAGCACATGGTAAGATAAATCATTAAGTTCACGATGATATCATTCTTTATAAACCCTATGCTGAAATCCCCCGAAGATCACAAACCCCATTTGTTGTTACACTATGAGGATCCCCATTTCTGCCATACATTAAAATTCAAAGCTTGCACTGTATTTTGATATTTATGAATGCCAATATTAGTTTAGTTAAATGATAGCTGGGTAACTACTTAATGGATATGCCAGTATTTTATAGCTGTTGTTACTGTTAATATTTTATATGTTTTATATTGCATTATAGAAAAAGGCACAATCTTCTTCTCCTCAATAAACAGAGGTTACTTTAATAAAAAGCTGTGTTATTGAAAGGCATAAAAAATTGTAAACTTTCACTGGTATTGGTATCGGATAAAAAATTTTTGGTTATTGTGACATCCCTATTTCTGAGGTATGTTTATAAGAAAAAAAAAATGATCATACACTAGCTGTGTTATCTGGCTTCGCCCAGAAAATTTTGTAAGACAATGGGCCTCCGTTATAGTGACATCAGTTAATCAAGTATATCAGAAGTTCTATGTAACTAAAACCAAGTGCTTTTTAATATATAATATCTGTAGTTTTTTTTTTTTTTAACCAAGGGCTAATATTATTGGCAGGTAGTGTGGTGTACTAGTTAAGGCTTTAGACCTAGGACTTTAAACTCTAAGGTTCTAGTATGAAATCCTGCTACTGACACTGTGTAACCAGGAGCAGATCAATTCACCTGCCTGTGCTCCAATGGTAAAAACAAAAGAAAAGTAACCAATTGTATCTCAGACATTGTAAGCTGACTTGCATAAAGGCATCAGTCAAAAGTAGACCTCTCAGCAAGGTCGACACTCTCTCCACAGACAGACTCACTGCTGATGGCTGTGCCCAAGAAGTCATTAAAGGCCTGGATCTTGTTTTTTATCCAGGACACTCGCAAGCCCAGACACTCAGATTCCTCACTCAGTCTCTCAAGCTCCACGATCAGAGCCTCCATTGACTCCGCGAAGATCACAGCATCATCAGCAAAGTCAAGATCCGTGAATCTCTTTCTTCACCAACAGATGCCCCACAGCCGCTTGACCCCACAACCTTGCCCAACACCCATTCCATACAAGCATTGAACAGAGTAGGAGCAAGAACACACCCCTGACGAACCCCAGAATCAACTGGGAAAAACGCAGAGGTCCTGCCTCCACTCTGCACAGCACTCACAGTACCAGTGTACAGGCCGGCCATGACATCCAACAACTTCGGTTGGGATCCTGCCAAGTCTCAGGATGTCCCACAGGGCAGCTTGATCAACTCAATTGAACACTTTACGAAAATGAACAAAGACTGCAAAGAAACTCTGCTGATATTCGCGTTTGCTCTCCATGAGAACCCTTAGTGGCAGGATGTGGTTGATGTTAGACTTCTTAGGTGTAAAACCAGATTGATCTGGTCGCTGGTAGGTGAGCAAGTGATCACAGATCCTTGATGATGACCCTAACAAGGAACTTACCCGGTACGGAGAGCAGTGTTATCCTATTGAAGGAATACTTTTTTATTTACATTAAAGTTCTGCTATAAAACCATACCTGTGATACCAACAACATACAATGTTTGTTCATCTTAATATCTGCCTAATGTATTTTACAAAAATGGCAAGTAAAGATTTTCTAGGACGGCTATTCCTTCAGGCTACAAAAAAAAACAATTCTTAAATTCTAATCTTCTATTATTATTCAGTATTTAGCAGGTTACTGTACCCAAGGCAACTTACACAAACATGATTTAATATATTTACATGTACATGATATACCACATTTTCAATTTACAACTGGGTCAAAAGCAGAATAGATTACTTTTTCAGAGTCACACTGCGAGTCAGAAGCCAGGCAATAACTAACTGCCCTGTACTGTAAAATGTAATACACTAGCCTCTAAACAGACAGACAGATATACAGATACATAGTAAAACACCACTCTACCAGATTACAGAAAATGAACTTGATCACCATATTAACCTGTGCTTAACACTCAGTATTGTTTAATGTTTTAGAATACAGTTAGTTGCAGCTTGGTAGTAAGCTTCCCCAAATGGATGAAGCATTAGCAGAACAGACTTCTTAAAATGTGGAAGTATACAGGGGGTGTACTGAGAATGACTAGCAGATACCTCGGTTTGGAATGGTGTCAGCATGCACTTTCAGAAGAAATGTACTCTTGCATATCAGGAATGGACACAGACATGGAATCTGAGTGGGCTTTGTTTAACATCACACTGTTAAGCCAGCTGGAAATAGCTGTGGAAAGCCACTGCATTAGAACCATTTAACAGATACCAATGGATAGAGAAGCAGGTTACAAAATACTGGCTTTCCAACCAGTATTAGATAGATAGATAGATAGATAGATAGATAGATAGATAGATAGATAGATAGATAGATAGATAGATAGATATTAATAAAACAATTTCCACATTTTCCTGAAATTGTGAATTCAGCAGTGCAAAGAAGTACACAGTAGTGTATGTTGGGACACAATGGAAAATGCACACTGAGAAAATAATGAGTAGAACCCAAGAAGGTAAATATCTGAACAGTAGAAACAGGTTAAGACTAAATCTTGGATTCTGGGAGCCTATAAATCCTCTTCTATATAAATGTAAATGCGTGGAAGTGTGTCTGTCTGTCCAGCCTGGAAGTGCGAGGCTACAGCATGAAGCTGAAAGAGTCCGCAAGGTGGCCCCAAGTTAACGAGTCAGAAGAAGAAAGAAATATCAGGCTACAGCATGAAGTTGAAATAAAGCGACTCCATCGCCAAAGTGAAACCACCAAAGAAAGACAAACGAGAAAGAAACTCTCTTAGTCACTGATAGACAAGGGGGGCGAGGACGTCCACAAAACGAAACTACAGACTCTGCATTCATTTTTTTTCTGATGATTTCAATAGTTTCTAGGAGCCCAGGCTTACACAGTCTAAAGATTCTACCATTTTCACAGAGTTACACGTCAAATACAGCAAAAACAAATCCATTAAATTAAAAAGTATTAAAAAATAAAAGGTATAACAGCAAAAAAAAAGGAGATAACTTTATACATGACCCTTCAAATACTGTACATCCTTTTACCCAATTAATATAAACCATTCTTTTTTGCACCGGTCAGGGAATCAGAAAAGCATAATGAAAACAATCAAAAATACAGCAACTCAGCTGTCATATTCTTAAACACACATCACCATTGCTGACCATGTCTGAAATAAGCAATAAATTAGTATCACCCACAAATCTTTGAATTTACATGCTGAAAATGCAGTTAACTGCATACTAAAGAAGAGTATTTTGCCTTTATAGTTTATTTAAACTTTCTCTTAATATGTTTAACTTTTACAGTTTAAACTTATACCTTTATTCTAACACAATCATTTATAACACAGCCATTTGGCCACTAACATGAAGCTGCTTGTCTAATTAGCAAGTTTTCTTCCCAATACTATTGTGAGAGGCTCAGTTTTGGATGTCTTTTTGACATATATTACCATATTGTGGATACTGTATAATAATTTGGGAGAATAATAGGAAACAGCATTAATCCATACTGTCTGCACTGGACACATTTTAAGGGAGGACCTGTGTTGGTTCTTGAAATGTGTTGTGCACTTGCAAAGTCACAGAGAGGAGTGCAGAAGGAAAGGCGTCATTTTCATGCAACTCAAACTATTAATCTACAGTGCTTTATGAAATTCAAGTGTATCGGGATGTTTGGCAAGTGTGTGGGAATTGGAGTTGTGAATACGTGTGACTATTAATGGACTGGTGCCCCATCTTGCTCCTACAGCTACTAGTACAGGCTAAGGCTCTTTAAAATACTGTACTGGAAAAATCACGAAGAGAAAACAGATCATTCATACTTTCAATATGACCTGACAAGTCTTGATATTCAATGTTACTTATGGACTACAATTTTACATGATGTATTAGGTTTATATATGATCACTGTAAATTTTTAGTCCATTCAAAAAAAAAAAAAATCTTACAGCACTTCAAAGACATTTACTTGTTCTCCCCAACATGCTTTTGCATTCACACTGAGGCACAATTTATAAACTCATTAATTCCAAGTAAATGAACTGTCAACACCTTAATTATATGGATGTAGAATATATTCTAGATTGGAAACAATAGCATGTTAAACAATGACCAAATGAGACAGTTTAGCTTGTTGGCAACACTCAAGAAAAGAAAACAAACATTGTACTTTTGTGTATTTTGAAAACACTATTCTAAAGTACAGTACACAATTTACACTTGCAATGGCCTGATGTGGAAAAAGGGCGCCTCAAGTATCTCTTATAATCATATAATAAGGGGCATTGTGAAAATCCAAAAAGCAACAAGAGTGGCTTACTTCATTTTCTTTAATTTCTTTCCTGCAATTGCTTGTTTGACATTCAATGGGAAAACAACTATAATGTAGTTAGACTGTACAAATTACAGATTATTTCAAATGCACCATTCTGCTTATTTTTATCGCAACTGGAATTAGTATTAATCAGCTTTCCTTTAGGAATACTAATTTTGAATACACTGTACTTAATGGCTTTCTTCCATGTTACGAAATCCTCTCTTCTTAAAAATTTATAGGTTTGAAATAGCTGATAAAAGTCTATTTTAAGAGATGGTACTTAACACACCTGGTTGTTGTATACGTGTGTGCGTCTAACCTAGGCAACAACCCCTCTTACCTTTCAAAGTAAGCACAGCTATGAATTTTAAAATTACATACATAATAAATCAGATATCCTTCTCCCCATGATGATCACACATTTTTTCTACACATTATTACTGCAATAAGGCACTTGCCATTTACTCCAGAGTCAAAAGTCCCACAATGGGTTACATGCACAATTTTCTGCTTCTCAGTTAAGCATTCATTTCATCCAAATTTCACTGTACTCTGTACAATTCACAACAATGACACCACAAATCTATAAATAGACATTTCACATACATAATCAAAAATCTCCTGTGGTGCTTTTTAAAAGTTTCATATTTTTCTGATTTCTTAAATATTCTTAACATCTAAAATTACTGCATACGGAGTAAAAATTTAGTGTGTTCACCATCATCCAGAGATGAGAAGGTAAGAAAATAACACCAGGCAGGAACCAACAATGACTGGCATGCCAGTCCATCACATTCTTATTCATGAACTTATCCATAATAATGTATACCTGGCCATTTCAGACTTATTAATTGACCTAACAAATGCATCTTGACATGTGAAAGGAAAACTGGAGAATGAACACAAAAACTAGAGTACAGATGTACCACAGGCAGAACATAACAGGCTGGAATCTGAACTTGGTGTCATGAAGGTGTGATTTAGAAACACTAACCACAGTGCAACCACTCATTCAATTCAAGATCTAGTTGTAATATTTTTAATAACTGGGCTTTGGACACTCTTTGACAAATAACTGTCTCTAGGAACACATTACAAATAAATAAAAACAGCAGACTATATGCTGGACTCAGTGGATTCAAAAAAATAAAGGATAAGCCACAAATACCTTCCTGTAGAACTGGTTTTATTTTCTCTTCTGTATCTGTCTAGTTTTGACAACACCTGTCACAATGCACTATTAACTTAAAGTACTGTACCAGCTCAATCTCGCTCCTATCAATCAACAAGGCACAAAAACTTCCAATGGTTCAAAAATTTTCCTTTTTTTTCCCTGATGAGAGTTGCAAAAAGCTACTTTTAATTGGCAAACATAAGCATATCGTGCTTCTGAAGGCCACAGGGAGAACAGTATGGCAGGTTTACTTTTTGAATCTTCAAATGGCAATAGGTATGCTGCTAATAAGACCATTTCGCCCCATTACAATGTTCAGTTAAAAGCAAACCCACTTGACGAAAGTCTTAAAAGCTATTCGACATGGTAGCAGAGTAATGAATGTTACTCAATATTCCTGTAACACTCAAAGTACTGTTAAAATACAGCACGCAGCAACCAAAGCTTTGTTACACCCAGGTAACGTGGGCAACTACAATACAGTCGGTACGAAGGCGAGATCTTAGTAATTAACGTGAAATGTGTGATCAGAAATCTCGTTTAAAATATAAATGGTAACCACTTGGAAAAGCGTGCCACTTTAACAGATCGCAAGCTTTCGCGGAGAGATGGCGGACTCCGACCAGGCATTTGTGTCGGTGGGAGAGCGCGCTGCGTCATTTGATGCAGCCAGGCCAGCGTCACTTTATTTTCAGGCTCTCTAGTATTTCTTTGAAGCTTACCAGCCCTAGGAAGGAGGCGCACAGCGCCAAGGTCGTAGGCCATTTGCTAGCCGTAGAGCTGCCACCCCTCCGGATTACTGTCGCACTGCTGGGGCCGGAATCGCCGAAGCCTTTCGCGGCTTTCTGGAGCGCTTTCTTTCTGCCATCTCTCCACTTGTCAAAGAGCGTGTCCTCTTCCTCCTCCTCCTCTTCCCCTTGATCCTGCTGCTCGTCATCTTCCTCCGTCCTCGCGAAGCGCACTTGCTTTTTCTTCACCACGCCGCCGCCAGCTGTGGTGGCAGATGGGGCGGCCAGAGACATGTCGAGCCAACGCAATGTGCGCACAGCAGCAGGCAGCAACTGGCAAGCAAGGGCCGCTAGAAGCCTTGCGCCTGAGTGAGCTTAGACCCTAAGCGTTGAGCCTGGCTGCATGCCGCCGCCGCCGCCGCCAGGGCAGACGCTGAGTCGTTCTCCGTTTAGAGTGAGGTGTCCAAGTGCGACAGCCAGAAACGGGAAGCGGAGCTGCAGCTGTGACGGGGAGGGGTCACCCAAGGCTGTCACCCGGCACAAAGCCACTGGAAGGTGCAGTCGAGCTGAGGAACGGCTCACTTTCACGGTGGGCGAAACGGCAATCAGACTGAAGTCTTAAAGCAAAAGCAAGTCTCCCTCGCCGCACGAAGTGGAACTGTCATGACATTGTCTGGTGACGTAGTTTCAGTTCATGCCCATTCTGCTACACACACATATTATATTTTGCGAAAGGTTATCAGTGGCATATTTCTACAGGAGATGCGAGTGTACAAGACAACTCCGAAAGTGCAACACGAAAAAGCGCCGCGATTCCACGCCGGTGAGCCTGCCAAAGTCCCCGAGGCTGAGGTATGAGTCACGAGGGCGTCATGCCTGCTTGCTATTGGCTCTGAAATGTTCACGAAATTTTGGCGAGGTCCATAAAATGGGCGGGCGTTAGTCAGGTAAATCTCTGTGGAGTCTGACCGTAGCACGGAGCCGATTGGCTGACTCTAGTTGTGTAAAGCGCCTCTGTCTATGTGAAATAAGCCTAACGCCAAAGCCGAAACGACCGCTTCCAGCTTTATTTTATGTGATGTGAGTTGTTCAAGGTTACAGCCGCACTGTTGTGGTCCAAATGGCACAGAACGTCTGTGTATGCTACCTTTATAGTTCATTCATTCAAAGACATGAGGTAATTATAACTAATACAGTATAACGATAATAATAATAGTACACATCGTTACGTGTTTCGAAGCAAATGCACAACTGAAAATATATGAATGTGGGAATAATTTAAAGAACACAATATCTCTGCAATCAATCTGCAATATATCTGCAAAACACCACTCGGGTTCAGATCGGGGGGGCCATTCCTCCCAATCACGCCCTTCCAGGTCTCACTGTCATTGCCCACGTGAGCATTGAAGTCTCCCAGCAGAACGAGGGAGTCCCCAGAAGGTATGCCCTCTAGCACCCCCTCCAGGGACTCCAAAAAGGGTGGGTACTCTGAACTGCTGTTCGGTGCATACGCACAAACAACAGTTAGTACCAGTCCCCCCACCCGAAAGCGGAGGGAGGCTACCCTCTCGTCCACCGTGGTAAACCCCAATGTACAGGCTCCAAGTCGAGGGGCAATAAGTATGCCCACACCTGCTCGGCACATTTCACCGGGGGCAACTCCAGAGTGGTACAGACTCCAGCCCCTCTCAAGGAGATTAGTTCCAGAGTCCAAGCTGTGAGTTGAGGTGAGCCTGACTATATTTAGCCGGAACCTCTCAACCTCGCGCACAAGCTCAGGCTCCTTCCCCTTCAGAGAGGTGACATTCCATGTCCCAAGAGCCAGCTTCTGTAGCCGAGGATCGGACCGCCAAGGTCCCCACCTTCAGCCACCACCCAACTCACACTGCTCCCGACCTCCTTGGCCCCTCCCATAGGTGGTGAGGCCATGGGAAGGGGGACCCACGTTGCCTTTTCGGGCTGTGCCCGGCCGAGCCCCATGGGTGTAAGCCCGGCCACCAGGCGCTCGCCATCGAGCCCCACCTCCAGGTCTGGCTCCAGAGGGGGGCCCCCGGTGACCCACGTCCGGGCGAGGGAAAACGGCGTCCAAATTTTGTATTCATCATAGGAGGTTATGTTGAACCGCACTTTGTCTCATCCCTCACCTAGGACCAGTTTGCCTTGGGTGGCCTACCAGGGGCATAAAGCCCCGGACAACAGAGCTCCTAGGATCATTGGGACACACAAACCCCTCCACCACAATAAGGTGGCGGTTTGAGGAGGAATGGCCCCCCCGATCTGAACCTGAGTGGTGTTTTGTTATTGGACTTCTGTGCTCGTCACGGATTGTCCATAACGAACACCATGTTCAAGCATAGGTGTGTTCATATGTGCACTTGGCACCAGGACACCCTAGGCCTCAGTTCAATGATTGACTTTGTGGTTGTGTCGTCGGGCCTACGGCCACATGTCTTGGACACTCGGGTGAAGAGAGGGGCGGAGCTGTCAACTGATCACCACCTGGTGGTGAGTTGGCTTCGATGGTGGGGGAGGATGCCGGTCAGGCCTGGTAGGCCCAAACGTGTTGTGAGGGTCTGCTGGGAACGTCGGACAGAGCCCCCTGTCAGAAGTAGCTTCAACTCCCACCTCCGGCAGACCTTCGACCACGTCCTGAGGGAGGTGGGGGACATCGAGTCCGAATGGGCCATGATCCATGCCTCTATTGTTGAGGCGGCTGACCGGAGCTCTGGCCGTAAGGTGGTTGGTGCCTGTCGTGGCGGCAATCCCAGAACCCGTTGGTGGACACCGGAGGTGAGGGATGCTTTCAAGCTGAAGAAGGAGTCCTACCGGTCCCTTTTGTCCTGTGGGACTCTGGAGGCAGCTAATAGGTACCGGTAGGCCAAGCGGAATGCAGCCTCGGTGGTTGCTGAGGCAAAAACTCGGGGATGGGAGGAGTTTGGGGAGGCCATGGAGAACGACTATTGGACGGCTTCGAGGAGATTCTGGTCCACCGTCTGGCGTCTCAGGAGGGGGAAGCAGTGCAGTGTGAACACTGTATATGGTGGGGATGGTGCGCTGCTGACCTCAGCTCGGGACGTTGTGGGTCGGTGGGGGGAGTACTTCGAAGACCTCCTCAATCCCACTAACATGCCTTCCAATGAGGAAGCAGAGCCTGGGGACTCGGAGGTGGGCTCCCTCATCTCTGGGACTGAGGTCACCGAGGTGGTCAAAAAACTCCTTGGTGGCAGGGCCCCGGGGGTGGATGAGATACGCCCGGAGTTCCTCAAGGCTCTAGATGTTGTAGGGCTGTCTTGGTTGACACGTCTCTGCAACATCGCATGGACATCAGGGACAGTGCCTCTGGATTGGCAGACCGGGGTGGTGGTCCCCCTCTTTACGAAGGGGGACCGGAGGGTGTGTTCCAACTACAGAGGGATCACACTCCTCAGCCTCCCTGGAAAAGTCTATTCAGGGGTCCTGGAGAGGAGGGTCCGTCGGATAGTCGAACCTTGGATTCAGGAGGAACAGTGTGGTTTTCGTCCTGGTCGCGGAACAGTGGACCAGCTCTACACCCTTAGCAGAGTCCTGGAGGGTGCATGGGAGTTTGCCCAACCAGTCTACATGTGTTTTGTGGACTTGGAAAAGGTGTTCGACCTTGTCCCTCAGGGAATCCTGTGGGGAGTGCTCCGGGAGTATGGGGTACCGGACCCCCTGATAAGAGCTGTTCGGTCCCTGTACAACTGGTGTCGGAGCTTGGTCCGCATTGCCGCCAGTAAGTCGAACCCGTTTCCAGTGAGAGTTGGACTCCACCAGGGCTGCCCTTTGTCACCGATTCTGTTCATAACTTTTATGGACAGAATTTCTAGGTGCAGCGAGGGTGTTGAGGGGGTCCGGTTTGGTGGACTCAGGATTGAGTCACTGCTTTTTGCAGATTGTGTTGTCCTGTTTGCTTCATCAGGCCGTTATCTTCAGCTCTCTCTGGATCGGTTCGCAGCTGAGTGTGAAGCGGCTGGGATGGGAATCAGCACCTCCAAATCCGAGACCATGGTCCTCAGCCGGAAAAGGGTGGAGTGCCCTCTCAGGGTTGGGAGCGAGATCCTGCCTCAAGTGAAGGAGTTCAAGTATCTCAGGGTCTTGTTCATGAGTGAGGGAAGAATGGAGCAGGAGATCGACAGGCGGATCGGTGCCGCGTCCGCAGTGATGCGGGCTCTGCATCGGTCTGTCGTGGTGAAAAAGGAGCTGAGCCAAAAGGCAAAGCTCTCAATTTGCCAGTCGATCTATGTTCCTACCCTCAACTATGGTCATGAGCTATAAGTAATGACCGAAAGAACGAGATCGTGAATACAAGCGGCTGAAATGAGTTTCCTCCGCAGGGTGTCTGGGCTCTCCCTTAAAGATAGGGTGAGAAGCTCAGTCATCTGGGAGGGGCTCAGAGTAGAGCCACTGCTCCTCTGCATCGAGAGGAGTCAGATGAGGTGGCTCGGGCATCTGATCAGGATGTCTCCTGGACGCCCCCCTGGTGAGGTGTTCCGGGCACGTCCAACCAGGAGGAGGCCCCAGGGAAGATCCAGGACACGCTGGAGGGACTATGTCTCCCGGCTGGCCTGGGAACGCCTCGGGATTCTCCCGGAAGAGCTAGAAGAAGTGGCCGGGGAGAGGGAAGTCTGGGTATCTCTGCTCAAGCTGCTGCCCCCGCGACCCAACCTCGGATAAGCGGAAGAGGATGGATGGAATATCTCTGCAACTGTGAACATTATACATCATGTCACTTGCATATTCCACAATAATTGCCGGGATTTCACAACTGACAGTTAACAAAATTTAAGGACTGGCGTGACATTGTCCTGGACACCTGAGGATGATGTGTTTTTGAGGTGCCTCCAGATCAGGGCTATTTAGTTAGTTCTGAATAGGGGACAGATTATGAAATGGTACTGGTCAAGGGGCCCTTTTCATAAGCTGAAAAAATATTGTAACTTATTCTTTCACTATTTTAGTTACTTTTGTAATTGAAATCACTAGAAACCGCAGAAGATTTGGTTTACAAAATTGCTTTGTACATACTTTCTGTCAGTGTTTCACATATTCATTTCACAAACAAGAAACATACAAATAATTTGAACAGCCCTGTATATGACACATCAGTAAAGTGCCGTATAAACACACATACAGTGGTGCATCCGGAAAGTATTCACAGCGCATCACTTTTTCCACATTTTGTTATGTTACAGCCTTATTCCAAAATGGATCAAATTCATTTTTTCCTCAGAATTCTACACACAACACCCCATAATGACAACGTTAAATAAGTTTACTTGAGATTTTTACAAATTTATTCAAAATAAAAAAGTTGAGAAAGCACATGTACATAAGTATTCACAGCCTTTGCCATGAAACTCAAAATTGACCTCAGGTGCATCCTGTTTCCCCTGATCATCCTTGAGATGTTTCTGCAGCTTAATTGGAGTCCACCTGTGGTAAATTCAGTTGATTGGACATGATTTGGAAAGGCGCACACCTGTCTATATAAGGTCCCACAGTTGACAGTTCATGTCAGAGCACAAACCAAGCATGAAGTCAAAGGAATTGTCTGTAGACCTCCGAGACAGGATTGTCTCGAGGCACAAATCTGGGGAAGGTTACAGAAAAATTTCTGCTGCTTTGAAGGTCCCAATGAGCACAGTGGCCTCCATCATCCGTAAGTGGAAGAAGTTCGAAACCACCAGGACTCTTCCTAGAGCTGGCCGGCCATCTAAACTGAGCAATCAGGGGAGAAGGGCCTTAGTCAGGGAGGTGACCAAGAACCCGATGGTCACTCTGTCAGAGCTCCAGAGGTCCTCTGTGAAGAGAGGAGAACCTTCCAGAAGGACAACCATCTCTGCAGCAATCCACCAATCAGGCCTGTATGGTAGAGTGGCCAGACGGAAGCCACTCCTTAGTAAAAGGCACATGGCAGCCCGCCTGGAGTTTACCAAAAGGCACCTGAAGGACTCTCAGACCATGAGAAAGAAAATTCTCTGGTCTGATGAGACAAAGATTGAACTCTTTGGTGTGAATGCCAGACGTCACGTTTGGAGGAAACCAGGCACCGCTCATCACCAGGCCAATACCATCCCTACAGTGAAGCATGGTGGTGGCAGCATCATGCTATGGGGATGTTTTTCAGTGGCAGGGACTGGCAGACTAGTCAGGTTAAAGGGAAAGATGACTGCAGCAATGTACAGAGACATCCTGGATGAAAACCTGCTCCAAAGCGCTCTTGACCTCAGACTGGGGCAACAGTTCATCTTTCAGCAGGACAACAACCCTAAGCACACAGCCAAGATATCAAAGGAGTGGCTTCAGGACAACTCTGTGAATGTCCTTGAGTGGCCCAGCCACAGCCCAGACTTGAATCCGATTGAACATCTCTGGAGAGATCTTAAAATGGCTGTGCACCGACGCTTCCCATCCAACCTGATGGAGCTTGAGAGGTGCTGCAAAGAGGAATGGGCGAAACTGGCCAAGGATAGGTGTGCCAAGCTTGTGGCATCATATTCAAAAAGACTTGAGGCTGTAATTGCTACCAAAGGTGCATCGACAAAGTATTGAGCAAAGGGTGTAAATACTTATGTACATGTGATTTCTCAGTTTTTTAAATTTTTAATAAATTTGCAAAAACCTCAAGTAAACTTTTTTCACATTGTCATTATGGGGTGTTGTGTGTAGAATTCTGAGGGAAAAAAATGAATTTAATCCATTTTGGAATAAGGCTGTAACATAACAAAATGTGGAAAAAGTGATGCGCTGTGAATACTTTCTGGATGCACTGTAACTGATTAGTACCATATCAGTAGACATGTATGTGTGGCATGTTGTCAAGACACAAATCATTTTCATTATCAAATGGCACTGTATATCCTCAGAGACAATTTACTCTTTTACCTAGCAGCACACATTTTGTTTACATCTGCCATGTTTGTCACCTAATGTGGACAATTACATTTTGTAACACAAGTAATTCAATCAGGCACATATGCTTTAAGCATAATGCACAGGCAGCCATACAGTTACTGGCTGGTGATAGATGCTTGATTACTTGTCTTAATGGCATTCATAAGTAAGATTGCTGACTCACATGTACAGTATACATCAAGCTGAACATGGTGTATTCTTCTTCTACAACGAGGTAATATCTTCTGACTAGCCCCTGAAATTTCCAACGGCGAGCATGAGAGCCCAGTGGCAACTTGGTGTCGATGTCAGAGTGGGCTGTGTTGAACTATCTCCAAAGTTAATATTCCTTCATCACTGATAAGGCCTCATTCCAGAGTAAACACATAGCTGTGCTTTCACAGGAACAAACATATATTTCTGTTCTCATTTTGAGGATATTATTTCTTTTTTAGTGACTAGTTAAAACTGACTGTTTACACTGATAAGGTAGGACAAGCATGAATAATCAACACATTTTTAGACCTGGTAAGTGCCTACAGAAGTGAAAATTTTAAATAATTTGTCTCTTTTAAAGTACTCATGAAATTGCCTATAAAATCTACTTCTGGAGCCAAATCTGGTCCAAGAGCTGCTAATTGAATACTGTAGTCCTTCTCTGTTGTAAAAGTGCATCAGAAATTATATAAATGACAGGGCCATAAAATACACCTCAATAGTTGCCCCTACTACCTTTTATTATGATAATACTGACATTGATTGTAGCTATGTGCCCAGTTTGTGAATTCTGACCATAGACTTGTTGTTGCTACTCTTAGGATCCAGCTTAGGTCCAGTAGGTTACCACTTACTAGGAAAATGAGCCTGGACTTGGCCAGACTCCAAGACCAGCCTGTTTCTAATGAGTTTGCACACAGTTTGTGTGAGGAACTTTCATATTTGGGTATGACTGCCAATCCTAATGTGATGTGGGAGACCTTCCGTGACAAGACCCTGAAGGTTGCTGAGGGTTCTGTTGGTGTTACCGGTGTTCCCAGAAGGAGGTGTTTCATCTCGCAGGGCACCCTGGATATCATCGAGAGGAGTCACAGCACACGGCTCAATGGCAACTCTGGTCTGTACCGGGACCTGAGAAGGATGGCTGCAAGGGCTCTGAGAGCAGATAAAGAGGCATTTATTAGAGGAATCTGTGAGCAAGTGACACACCATCTGTGTTCTAGCGACCCACGTCCTGCTTACAGAGGAATCGAAGCATTACGCACATCTGAGTCTGTTCTCGGAGAGTCGCAGTCAGGGCGACTGATGGAATGGTCCTTTGGATGACACTGCAGTTGTGACCCGCTGGTCTGGCTACTTTGAGCAGTTGTTCAAAGCTGATCCTCTGGCTAGGACGTTGGATATTTCTGGGTCCACAGTTCTTGACACTGATCTTCCAATTAGCTGTGACCCACCCAATCTCACTGAGATTACACAGGTGGTGAACCATTTGAAGGGGGGAAAGGCTGCAGGGATCTCTGGTATCCAGGGTGAACTTCTCCAGGCAGGTGGTAAGGCTGTCCTCTTGGCATTGCAAGCAATCTTTGCCTCCATTTGGGAGACTGGCATCATCCTAACTGACTGGAAAATGGGACATGTCGTCCCTATTTGGAAAGGGAAGGGTGATCACCTGGATTGCAGCAACTACAGGGGGATAACACTGCTCTTGGTTCTGGGTAAGGTCCTTGCTAGGGTCGTCCTCAATAGGATCCGTGATCACTTGCTCACCTACCAGCAACCAGAACAGTCTGGTTTTACCTTAAGAAGTCTACCATCGACCGCATCCTGACACTGAGGGTTCTCATGGAGCGAATATCGGCAGAGTTTCTTTGCAGCCTTTGTCGATTTTCGTAAAGTGTTCAGCTCATTTGATCGAGCTACCATGTGGGACATCCTGAGGGTTCGCGGGATCCCCTTGAGGTTGCTGGATATCATGAGTAGCCTGTACACTGGTACTGTAAGTGTTGTGCAGAGTGGAGGCAGAACCTCTGTGTTTTTCCCAGTTGATTCTGGGGTTCATCAGGTGTGTGTTCTTGCTCCTCCTCTGTTCAGTGCTTGTATGGACTGGGTGTTGGGCAAGGTCGTGGGGTCCAGCAGCTGTGGGGCATCTGTTAGTGAAGAAAGATTCACGGATCTTGACTTTGCTGACGATGCTGTGATCTTCGCAGAGTCAATGGAGGCTCTGATCGGGGCGCTCGAGAGACTGAGCAAGAAATCCAAGTGTCTGGGCTTGCGAGTGTCCTGGATAAAAACCAAGATCCAGGCCTTTAATGACCTCTTGGGCACAGACATCAACAGTGTGTCTGTTCGCGGACAGAGTGTCGACCTTATCAAGAGGTTTACTCACCTTGGCAGCGACATTCATATGAGGTCGCTGGAAAGGGGTGTGTGGTGCTCCCGATATCTATGCAAAAGGATGAAGGTCCAAGTCTTTAGAGTCCTGGTGCTTCCTGTCTTGCTATATGGTCGTGAGACATGGACGCTATCCAGTGACCTGAGACGAAGACTGGACTCCTTTGGTACTGTGTCTCTCTGGAAACTCCTTTGGTACAGATGGTTTGACTTTTTGTCGAATGAGCGGTTGATCATGGAGTCCCGAATGAGGCACATTACCTGCATTGTGAGGGAGCATCAATTACGGCACTATGGCCATGTGGCGCATTTCCCAGAGGATGATCCAGCTCGTAAGATCTTCATTGTTGGGGACCTGAATGGATGGACCAGGCCAAGGGGTCGCCCACGTAATACCTGGCTGCGACAGATAGAGGGTCATTTCTGGAGGGTGGGACTGAACCGCGTGTCTGCCTGGGGGGTTGCCAACCGGGATCCTGAGTTGTTTCGTCGTGTAGTGGGTGAGGCAACACACTGTACCAGTGCATGCTCCCCAACTTGACTTGACTTGACTTGACTTGATTGTAGCTATTAAATGATCAGGGATATAAACACAATCAAACCCTCAGGTGTATTCACTGTTGATTTATTATGGCCATGGAGGCATGTTTAGGTAGTATGATTAATTAGATAATTATTATGACTTTACAGTAACTTTAGGCTGAATGTGTGATTTTTTCTTAAAACTTTTCTGACCACTATTGAACTTGGTGATGCCTATGATGTCTAGATAGCACCGTTATGCATATCAATAGAAAATTAAACATAGAGAGGTGAGTACAAGCAGGTAGTTAACATCTTGCAGACTAACGTTGCACACCCATTATCTAGAGTAGTATAGTTATTTGGCTAACATTTTTGCTTATAGTGATAGTGACACCATTACACTGTATGAATTTAAACAAAATAAAAACACACACACAAAGTTTGACAATGACAGGATGTTTGTACATCTGTGTTTAGTTTAACTCTCCTCTTATTTATTTTTCCTTCAGTCATCATAAACATTTTCTTAACCCAAATTTAAAAATTTGGCAATTATTTTCTTACCTGTACAAGCATCTCTTTACTTTGTTAAATTATAATTGTTGTCTGCTTAAATAGTTCTTGTAGAGTAGGAGCAGCATGGTGGAGTAATGTGTGACAGAGACTTTAGGTAGATAGATATAGCAGTGGTTCTCAACTTTTTGGCATTGGGACCCCTTTTTATTGTTTTTAGTTAATGATAACCGTGGACAACATTTTTCCTTTGAACACTCTATACCTTATCACTGTTTTTTTTAATCACAAGGTAGAGGGGGTTCCCCCTTGTAGTTTTGAATGGGATGATAAATTTAAGAAATATCAAAGAGTTTTCCCCTTGATGTAACAAATGCAATGCTATACTGGTAAATGGAATATAATATGGATGAGCCAAGGGTTGACCCTCCTTGGGATACAGTGAGAGGTGGAACGTGTGAGCTACTAGGCCAATGACAAGGCTTTGTTTTGTATTTGAGTTGGCAAACCAGCGACGGAAACTTGTGACCCACTGAAACACAACATTACAACATTGCAGATACTGTTAAATTCAAGACAATCACTTAGAGTACAAATTTATGATAAGTGTAGGTGCATTACTGAAGTGATAATACAATACAAATCACACCACTGTCTTAAAAGAATACAAAGGAAACACATCATTCCAGTCATTTTACACTTAGCTTGTACTTAAGAACCATCAGCCTACAGTCCACATCAGGCTCTGTCAGGAAAACCCAAATGAATATTGGCAGGGAGAATTTTGCTACAGTGGTCAGGATACTTACTCTTACTTTCGCTTTGTTAACTGAAGTGGCCTCAGTACCCTGGCTGTTGTCTTGTCTAGATGATCAATGCCTGGGTTTGGTAACACTTTTTTCTTTGACTTTTGGATTATACCTTTTTGGTATAATATTGTACCAGTGCAAAGGATCACACCGATTTACTGGATATCGGGTGACCTTCATGGCTGCTTACAAATTATTTGAGGACCCACTGAGCTTTGAACAGAGGTAAGAATTACCTGAAAATCGACAGAGGCTAGCAAGTGAGTGAAAGAGAAAGAAAACTAAGTGGCAAATGGTGTGGGATAAAATGCCAGGTTGCCTTCCTTGACAGAGTGGTGGAACAGTGCAGCAGTACTTGGTGCTTGTTTTCTGTTTTACATATCAGTTACATATTGTTTATGGCAACTGTTGTGGTCTGGCACTTTTATTTTTGGGTCAGCCTGACTCTCATAGGCCAAAGCAAACCTAATGTCACATAGGTAATGCCTATTGTCAAGAAACAGCTAAACTACTTAGGCACCATGCAGGCACTGAAAATATTAAGAGGTGAGATAGAAAACCACATGACATTCAGAGAGGTGACAAACGGTGACTCAAATAACTGAGAAACATAAGCACTGATATAAAAATCATTTAACATTTGTCCTTCAGATTGTAAAAGTAAAAAACTAACTTTGATTTGTAATTTGAATTTGAGTAACTATTTGCTTGCTGTTTAAACTAAGTAGACTTTTAACCTTGGAGAGGTTCTGTAAGGTGTCATTTAACAAAATAAAAAAAATATGTGTCCTCATTGAGTAAAGAAATATAGGATACTAGATGACAGTTCTGTTTTTTGGGCACAACATAAATCAGACTTGGCCAACTACAAAAGTGTGGCCTTGTGACTCTCCTAAGGGCCAAATGGTCCAGACAGCACTGCACACGACAGTGGTCAGATCAGTACATTAGAACAATCTAAACATTCAGCCAAACAAAGATCATCAATCCTATGCTCTTAATTCTTCCAGAATAACACCAAGTTGAGTTTTGAAGGTCCCTAAAGTCCTAGTGTCTGCCACAGTACTTGGTAGCCTATTCCAAGTGTCTATCGTTCTCTGTGTAAAGGAAAACTTCCTAATGTTTGTGTGAAATTTACCCTTAACAAGTTTCCAACTGTGTCCCCGTGTTCTTGATGAACTCATTTTAAAATAACAGTCTTGATCCACTGTACTGATTCCTTTCATAATTTTAAACACTTCAATCATGTCACCTCTTAATCTTCTTTTGCTTAAACTGTAAAGGCTGTTAATGTTTCCTCATAATTCAACCCCCTTAGCCCTGGAATCTGCCTAGTCGCTCTTCTCTGGACCTTTTCTAGTGCTGCTATGTCCTTTTTTTGTAACTTGGAGACCAAAACTGCACACAGTACACCAGTCCTAGTTTACCACTAAATTGACACTGCAAAATGTGACAAAAAAGTAAATGAATTGTAAAGCCTGATGCTACAAATTTGGTGTTTTCCCAAAATCTACATGAATGTTTAAAATAAGTTGTGTCTTGCAAACACAGTGAGTGAATATTCCTGGATTTTGATATTTGATAAATGAAATCACACAAGCTAGCAGACAAAAGCCTGTTGCTATTACATTTGTTAGGAAACAGAACATTAAGTTTAAAGTTTAAGATGAAGCCTGAGGTCAGTCCTGAAAATCTGTTACATAAAACATTTATAGCATTAATTACCAATTTAAAATAAGACATGTCAATTCAAATAAATAACATTTATGCAAGATTCCAAGTTTAAATCCTCAAATTCAAAACCTGAGGAAATAATTTTGAAATGTGTGATTGCAGTTAGCATGTCACCTTAATTAAGGAGTTAATCCATCCATGCATCCAATAAATCCAGGTCCAGGATCATAATGAGCTTGAACCTATGTTCACTTGATGTAGAATTGACTGCTGATTTCTATAGAAAAGGAAATCACTTTCAAGGCAACAATAAAAATGAATGTGGCTATCTAAACCACAAGCAAGGAGGTCGAGGTCATTCCCACATGGAGAACAAGGACCTGAGACTATTGTGATTCTGACATCTTAGCTATTAGCTAAGCACAAGGGCTTTATGTATTGAATGGTCTCCTCTTGTTTGTCAAATTTCTTATGTTTTAAAATTCTGGGATTCACTTTTGCTAATTTTTGTACTACTTATTTTTTGGGTTATTATTTATTTGTATTATTATGACAATGACTTCACCCAATACCATCTTAGAATTCATTTTATTTGTGGGTGTTTCTACTTAACACTTGTCTTGCATGGCTGTGGCCACTTATTGCTAGCTGCAGGATCATTAGAATTATGGTAAGATCAGTATCCAAGCCTTTGGATAAATTTAAAAACATTTCCGATTTGTTCTAGTTAGGTAATTGTCTTGTTCACCTGATTTTGACTTCAACAACAACAACAACAACATTTATTTATATAGCACATTTTCATACAAGCAATGTAGCTCAAAGTGCTTTACATGACAAAAAAAGAGAAAGACAAGATAAATAATTAAAATTAGGGAACACTAATTAACATAGAATAAAAGTAAGGTCCGATGGCCAGGGAGGACAGAAAAAACAAAAAAAAAAACTCCAAACGGCTGGAGAAAAAAAATAAAATCTGCAGACCACAGACTTTCATTTATTTCCATTTGTCTTTTCTGTCTGCTTTAAGATAACTGTTAGCCTCCTCTACTTAAACTGAATGGCTATTTGGCTTGTCTACATCATCGATGATATGAGCTAGTGAGAACTTGGTGCTCCCAGGTGCCTCTCTCTTCCTTGTCTGCTGCTCAAAATCCTTTTAAGAAGTATACTTAAACATGTAAATGCTTTGCAAGGTGAAATTGAGCTGATGTAGAAATTTGTTGGTAAGAAGCCAGCAGCAGCTCTAACATCATTAGACTACTGTGTATATGCACCCTAATGCAGTATTTGGAGTGTTTAAGTCATGCTGACTCTTGTTCTCACTTCCTGAGAATGGTATATGTGTTACCGGTGGGTGTGCACTGGTAGAGCTAACTCCAGCAGTCCTACAGAGGGATATCACACACAGGGAACCGCTCATCACTGATGGATAGGCAGGGGGTGACCTTTGACATTGTATTCATTTACTTCAATTCTCCAAAAGAAGACCTCCACTTTAACTACAGTAGAAAAAAATTAGTCTGAACTAAATTAGGGGAAAGAGAGTAGCAGCAATATGTGGAGTGCAGAGAATGGACAAGTAGGTTTTAAGCAGAGTTTGTAGTTGTCATTATCAAACTTTTAGTGAAAGGATGCTGAGAGCAAGTAGAAAACAAAATCGTATGCAAAGCAAAACTTATCATGATAACTGTGACACCCAGCGTTGTTTACTCATTCTCTGTTGCTCATGACATTGAAAAGGAGCCTCTGAGGGCCCCTTTAATCTAGATGTCACCACAGTGTAAATATCTGGATAGGAACAGATTGGGTTGTGACTCCATGACAAAACAAGAAATGACAGTCAATGCAGTGAAACCGGAAAGAGTGCATGTGATATCACTGGAAACAATAAAAGAAGTAAGCAAACATATTAAAGACTGAGTGGGTGAGTATGAAAAGCAAATCCATCAGGGACTGAAGAAAACCTTCATTTAAACAAAATAAATCTATGAGAATATTTGATTTATGGAAGAGTAGTTCACTACTGTCATTATACCCTTGTGTCCAATGTATTTCTTTAATTTCAATATGCATCCCTGTCATCCTTGCTGTGATGAAAGTCTTGAGAGGCTTGAGGGTTTAAATCTGTGTGGATGATGTTATTGCCTATCCATCCAGGTGAACAGGCCAGAAGTGTAAAGCCACTGTTGCTTTGGAGGTTTTGTGCACACCATGTTCAGTGCTAGGCACAGTTTCATCCTCCCCTCTGGAAGCATTTTGTGCATAGTCTTCATCATTCTCTTAATGTCAAGGAAACCATTTCAGTCAGCATAACCATGAGAAGTGTCTGCACACCAACTATTGAATATGGTCCTTGATTATTAATGACAGTTTTTCTGAATTGTTTGTTTTTAAATCAATCATAAATCCTGGATGCTGGCAAGTCATCTCCTGTCAGAGTTAGCCAGATTATTGGTATTGTCTCTTCAGACTCTCAGACTTATTTTGCTTTTGTATTTTGCACAATGCAGATTTGTAGTTTGAATTTGATTTGAATGCAGCATAGCATAAAAAACAGAATTAAAAGAACCCTGTGTTGTGAATGGTTAAATAATGCTTCATATTTGATTGCATGTTCAATTTTTGACTGTCTTACCGGGTTGTCCAGACCATATTTGAGTTTTTATCATCTAAATAGAATGCAACAATCTGGTTCTTAGGTTCTGTGTGAATGCCCTTATTAATTCATTGCCAAAGTTCCCTCTGTCTGTCTATCTATCTATCTATCTATCTATCTATCTATCTATCTATCTATCTATCTATCTATCTATCTATCTATCTATCTATCTATCTATCTATCTATCTATCTATCGGATCTTCATAGACACTCTTAAGATCTTCATAGAGAGTCTTAACCAAGAGGAAGATACAAATCTATCCAGATAGATAGATAGATAGATAGATAGATAGATAGATAGATAGATAGATAGATAGATAGATAGATAGATAGATAGATAGATAGATAGATAGATAGATAGATAGATAGATAGATAGATAGATAGATACTTTATTAATCCCAAAGGGAAATTCACATACTCCAGCAGCAGCATACTGATAATGAACAATATTAAATTAAAGAGTGATAACAATGCAGGTATACAGACAGACAATATCTTTGTATAATGTTAATGTTTACCCCCCCGGGTGGTATTGAAGAGTCACGTAGTGTGGGGGAGGAACGATCTCCTCAGTCTGTCAGTGGAGCAGGACAGTGACAGCAGTCTGTCGCTGAAGCTGCTCTTCTGTCTGGAGATGATACTGTTCAGTGGATGAAGTGGATTCTCCATGATTGACAGGAGCCTGCTCAGTGCCCGTCGCTCTGCCACAGATGTCAAACTGTCTAGCTCCATGCCTACATTAGAGCCTGCCTTCCTCACCAGTTTGTCCAGCCGTGAGGCGTCTTTCTTCTTTATGCTGCCTCCCCAGCATACCACCGCATAGAAGAGGGCGCTCGTTCTCGTCTGGTAGAACATCTGCAGCGTCTTATTGCAGATGTTGAAGGACGCCAGCCTTCTAAGGAAGTATAGTTGGCTCTGTCCTTTCTTACACAGAGCATCAGTATTGGCAGTCCAGTCCAATTTATCATCCAGCTGCACTCCCAGGTATTTATAGGTCTGCACCATCTGCACATAGTCACCTCTGATGATCACGGGGTCCATGAGGGGCCTGGTCCTCCTAAAATCCACCACCAGCTCCTTGGTTTTGCTGGTGTTCAGGTGTAGGTGGTTTGAGTCGCACCATTTAACAAAGTCCTTGATGAGGTTCCTATACTCCTCCTCCTGCCCACTCCTGATGCAGCCCACGATAGCAGTGTCGTCAGCGAACTTTTGCACGTGGCAGGACTCCGAGTCATATTGGAAGTCCGATGTATATAGGCTGAACAGGACCGGAGAAAGTACAGTCCCCTGTGGCACTCCTGTGTTGCTGACCACAGTGTCAGACCTGCAGTTCCCGAGATGCACATACTGAGGTCTGTCTTTAAGATAGTCTACGATCCATGCTACCAGGTATGATACTACTCCCATCTCTGTCAGCTTGACCCTAAGGAGCAGAGGTTGGATTGTGTTGAAGGCGCTAGAGAAGTCCAGAAACATAATTCTTACAGCACCATTGCCTCTGTCCAAGTGGGAGAGGGATCGGTGTAGCATGTAGATGATGGCATCCTCCTCTCCCACCTTCTCCTGGTATGCGAACTGCAGAGGGTCGAGGGCGTGGCGGACCTGTGGCCTCAGGTGGTGAAGCAGCAGCCTCTCCATGGTCTTCATCACATGTGATGTCAGAGCAACAGGCCGGAAGTCATTCAGCTCACTAGGACGTGATACCTTTGGGACTGGGGTGATGCAAGATGTTTTCCAAAGACTCGGGACTCTCCCCTGTTCCAGGCTCAGGTTGAAGATGTGCTGTAGAGGACTCCCCAGCTCCAACGCACAGGCCTTCAGCAGTCAGGGTGATACTCCATCTGGACCCGCTGCTTTGCTGGCACAAAGTCTCCTCAGCTCTCTGCTTAACTGGGCTGCTGTAATTGTGGGTTGGGGAAAACTCTCACCTATGCTGGTATCAGCAGAAGGATGGGTGGAGGGTGCAGTACTCCAAGGTGAGAGTGGGTTAGGGTGGTCAAACCTGTTAAAGAAGTTGTTCATCAGGTTTGCTGTCTCCACGTCTCTCTCGATGGTGGCACCCCGCTTCGAGGTGCAGCCAGTGATGATCTTCATCCCATCCCACACTTCCTTCATGCTGTTATTCTGCATCTTCTGCTCCAGCTTTCTCCTGTACTGCTCCTTCGCCGCCCTGAGCTGGACTCAGAGTTCCTTCTGCACGCACTTGAGCTCATGCTGATCACCTCCTTTAAAAGCCCTTTTCTTCTGGCTCAAAAGGCCCTTGATGTCACTTGTAATCCATGACTTGTTGTTAGCATAGCAGCATACTGTTCTTACTGGAACTACAATGTCCATACAGAAGTTGTAGTCAGTAGTGCAGTCAACAACCTCCTCAATGTTCTCACTCTATGACCCCTGCAGGATATCCCAGTCCATAGTTCCAAGGCAGTTTCTCAGAGGGTATTAATCACTTTTAATACAGTGTCCTGCACAGTCTTGATAAAGGAACAGAAGCTTCACATGTTCATCCGTGCATCCATCCACTTTGTAACTGATGGCTAAAGTTCAGGGTTATGGGTGAAACCACCTCACATGCATCAGTGCATCATACAAGCACAGTGGTAGTGACAATAACAGTTGTAGCAATTAAAAATCAAGGCAAGTTTCCAATGAAGTGAAGTGAATATTTGGCTTGTCACCATCAGTTATGAAATGAGCTGCTCCATTTGTTAATACTAACATAAAATGTATTTAGGATTTCAGTGCTTGAAGCACATCTCCCAATTATTATGATATGTACATGTACCATATGGCAAAATATGACTGTAAATTTGTGTTAAATTTGTCAAATCAAATTTTTGAGGGAAAACTAATATTTATGAGCATAACCGCTAAAATGTGAAGAACATATGCCATGTGAAGCACTTATGTCATGTATTAGAATGGTACATTAGTGAAGGTAATGCAGTCTCTCAGTTGTGATTAATTGAGTACAAGTTACTTTTGTAATTGTGGATTTGCACCAAGGCTAAGCTATAACACAGTCAGCTTGTTGGGTTGTCTTTTTAGGCATTACTTTTTGCTTTTGATTTTAACAAAGTCTGATCACTCATGTAAAACAGTTTGGAAACAGCGCAGCAATGGCTCTTTTATAAAAGAGTTCTGAAATATTGGATTAATGTAAAAAAATGGTTTCATCCATTAAATGTTACTCTTTAGTGAGTTATTTAACAAGCTAATGATGTAAATATAAATCTTACAGTAGTAAATGTTGTAAACCTAACTGAGGGATTATCTGGGAAACCAGATTTTAAAAGTATTTTGTTACAAAAACAGCTTTTAAGGGTTTGTTTAAATGTAAGTATCCTAAATTATTTTGAATTTACTAATTCAACAGTACAGACATCATAATATTTGAATTTTTATTTTTAGTATTATTTTAAGCAGAATTTTTCAGTTGCTGGAAAAATGAGAGAGCAGAGCTGCCATTAACTGACTAAGATCTGTTGGAGTAAATCCTTTGTACACCTACCCTTCCTTTTATATTTAATAATCACTATGTGTTGTTCGGCTCATTCATGTACATGTTTGTATAATAGTTTAGAGGTACAGCATGTTCTGTGCGTATTCATAACAAGGTATCTATCTGATTTTGACTATTTGAAAATTTACTTCTACTTTTAGTTGACTAAAACCAATTTACTTTTTCTTGACTAAAATGAATTTATTTTCTTTGTCAACTGAAACTACACTAAAACTAAAAATATTTAATTGACTAAAATGTGACTGTAACTAAAATGCAATTTATTTAGAAGACTAAGACTAAACCTAAATCAAAATGTATTGTCAAAATTAATACTGATTGCAATGTGCCCCCTCTAGCCATTAACGGTAAGTTTGGACAGTAAGTTCCTTGCCTTTCATTGAATGCACTTCAGAAGTGTATCCAGCAGGGGGCGCTCTTTCTCCCTGGGAGGTGTTTCTTGATGCAGTACAGACTAGGGCCAATATCATCCCTTTTGTAACCATACTGGAAATAAGTAACAAGAGAGAAATATGGTTCAAAAAGAGATATATGTATTTAACTTGCTTTAAATGATAACTTCCATTCCCATAATATAAAGTATAATTATGTATACATACATATTCAGACCAGAGAGAAGCCAAGGAACAATACAGCCATCACAACCTGTTCTTCGGGTGAGAAAACACTACAGGAATGTTTGGCATAGAGGCGCTGCTGACTTTGTGCTGGATCCTCATCATTATAACCACTCATATATTTACATATTCATAGAATTCTTATCAGATATGAGGATGGGCTGTTTATTTTCTAGACTGAACCCAAATAACACATTCATCTGTTTTCATCATTTATGGGAGACTGTGTTTTTTAACCATATTGGTCAAGCACACATCAGAACATTTAAAATAGCCTACTTGTGTGTCCTTCACACATTTTCTCCATCTCTCTAACCTGCCCTCCAGTTGTCATTTGTTCATCTCTCTGCCAGTCTCTCTCTTTCAGCTAAATTGCATGACATTGAAATAAATTCCACAGATTAATTCTTAAATTAACAAATAATAGACCAACTATAGTTTAAAGTAGTTTCTATGGCAAGGCACATGAGCCACAATCCCCTTTACTGACACTTGACATCAAACCTCCAATTTAGCCAAGTGTGAGTTACTCAGTGCAGCCTGTTTTTGGTAAGCTACAGAAAGAATGCTGTAACAGTGCAGGGAAAAGACTTGTTTTTGACCACTCTGCTTGTTTTAGAAAACTCTAGTTTTGATTTAGAATCCCTGCACAATCCCTGTAAGCTGACAATCTCTCATTTAATCGTGCTTTGATCTTGGCAATGCCTTCCAAACACCCCTAAATCTGTGACAATTATATGAAATGAAAGGGTATCATTCAGGGTCATATGGATAAATTGTGATGGTCCCACCTTTAGAGCGAGCACACCACTTCTTTAATCACTGGGTTCCGTCTCACTATTGTGGAAAAGGTAAGTGAGACTTTTAGATTTTTCCTCCACCCATAACAATCTTCAGAGCTTCTAGTAAAAAATGTCATAATAATAATGGCACTTAAACTGTAAGATACATCACTTTAACCACTTGACATTAGATTTCTGTAAATTCATTTATTTGATGTAGCACAGTGTTTCCAGTAATTGTGGGTAACTCAGGAGAGTTTTGTTTCAATTAATGTTTTAATGAATGAACTTCACCAAATCCAATTCCATGAACCCAGAGGCGTTACTGCAGTAAAGCCTAAATTGTTGAACAGCACTGTACAATCTTTTCTGTTGATGGTGTACTTTTTTACGTTTTGCTCATCAATGGTAGATGTTAGTCGAGAAGTATTTTTACACTTCACAAATGTGCCCAATGGAGCGGTGAGAAAAGTTCTTTAAGTATGGAAGACCAAACATGTAGAAGTGCTTCTGGGGTGAGTTGATTATATTATATTATATTATATTATATTATATTATATTATATTATATTATATTATATTATATTATATTATATTATCCATCCATCCATCCATCCATTTTCCAACCCGCTGAATCCAAACACAGGGTAACGGGGGTCTGCTGGAGCCAATCCCAGCCAACACAGGGCACAAGGCAGGAACCAATCCCGGGCAGGGTGCCAACCCACCGCAGTATATTATATTATATTATATTATATTATATTATATTATATTATATTATATTATATTATATTATATTATATATGTTGAACACAACTGACGAGTGCTTGATGATTTGTGAAATTCGTTCGATGCCAGGCTGCAGTTAGCTTGCTGCTGTATACACTCTAAACAGTCATCATGGACAGTAATGGGGGAGAATTCACTTGAGCTCTTCCTAAATTTCTCAGAATGTGTTGACATATTCACACAAAATCTCAAAGTCAGTGCTGACAAGCTTTCTATGCATGGATATGTGAATATTTGGATTCCACTGCTCAGCAAGACAACTAAAAACCGATATTTACAAGAGCAGTCTGACAATATAATTGCAAGGGAATTAAAAAAATATTTTTGTCGCACCTTCTGTGTTGGTGCTGTCTCTAGTAGACAGATATCAGCTGGCAGTGAAGATGTTTTGAGAACCTACAGCTGACAACTCAGTTGGAAGTCAGTTCAGGTTCAAGATGAGTATCTGCTACATTTTTAGAGATGTCAAACGCATCATGTCTGAATGGTCCTGGGCCTTAGTAGACGAGTTACTGTACATGACGTTATGACATAGCTGGATCTTTTTACTATGTATTATTAATTGTTTTAGTTTTCTCTCTATGTTTTGTAAATTAATTTTGTTGTATTTTTGAATTAAATTTATTCTGTTATTGTACCTTTGCACATTGCAGATTAACGCCACAAGTAAGAGACTACATTATTGTGAACAATCCCATTTTGGATTGGATTATGAATTTTGCTGGATTTTCATGTATTGTAAGCACTTCATATTGTCTATTGTCAGAGTATCCACATCGACAATAACATCTCCAGCACCAAAATGCTGGTTGCTGGAGCCCCACAGGGATGTATGCTTAGCCCACTTCTGTTCATGTTCTGTGATGTATAGTTCCAACAGCATTTTCAAGTTTGCTGATGACAGAACGGTATTGGGTCTTGTCAACAATGATGATGAGACAAAGTACAGAATGGAAGTGGAGCAGATGCAACAACCTGTCTCTCAATGTTGATAAAACTAAAGAGATGATTGTGGACTTCAGGAAGACCCTCCCTGCCCACACTAGGCAAAGTAGAGAAAGTGAAAAGGACCTGGTGGAGGACCTGATATACCTATCAATACCTTTTCCTTGACCAAGACAGCGCAGCAGTGACTCTACTTTCTGTGCTGGCTGAAGAGGGTAAGCCTTCTATGTCATATCCTCATCACATTCTATAGGGGCTTGAGTAGATGTATTTCTGTTGGGTATATAATACATCCAATCGCAAGTCCATACAATGGGTAGTGTGCACTGCAGAGGCCATCATCAGGACCTCTCTCCCTTCCATCTCATCATGGACATGTTTATGAAGAGCTGCATCCGTAAGGCCTCCAGCTCAGTGGGGGATCCCTCTCACCCCTCACACAGTCTCTCTTCTCTGCTTGCATCAGGAGTCTGCGGACCAACACTGCAAGACTGAACAACAGCTTCTTCCTACATGAGATCAGGCTACTGAACACAGTGTTACCCCCTGATCCCTGTGTGTGTACCCCTATTATAGGCTCATAGCTAACTACTGTTCTGATCTGTGTGCCTTTGAATTCCTTTGCCATTATACATTTCCTGTTTTCACTGATTGTTGTTTGTCAATATAATATTAGTGTACAGAGTTTGTTCCTTGTTCTGCATTCCCTTATGTAAAATTACCCTCCCCTCTCTATTGTTATATTTTCATATTTATTTTGTAAATATTACACTCAGATAGGCTTAGAAGGTGTGAGGGATTGCCGGCCATATATTCCGGCCAACACCTCCAAGCCGCCAGATGCAGCCCTCCTTGCAGCATGGAGGTGCCCCGAATGCCAGCAGGGAATCATGGACCTTGGAGTTTTTCTTCACAGCCCCGCTGGATACCATGGGGGCCGCCAGGAGTCGCTGCAGGGAGGCCCAGGGATTTATGCTTTCCGTATAGCCCGGAAGT
Organism: Erpetoichthys calabaricus; assembly: GCF_900747795.2. Lineage (NCBI taxonomy): Eukaryota > Metazoa > Chordata > Cladistia > Polypteriformes > Polypteridae > Erpetoichthys > Erpetoichthys calabaricus. The sequence continues at coordinate 184,941,073 of NC_041396.2, forward strand.
ATTTCCAAGTCACGGGAACAGAAGAAATGATATACTTCCGGGCTGAAGAAAAGGAGAAGTTTTTACCTGACCCAGAAGTGATAGAAAGTCACATGGACTGAGGGACAGAACCACTTCCGGGTCAAGGACTATAAGAGGATTGTGGGAAATCCCAGACGTTGAGCTGAGCTGGGTGAAAGGGTGGCAACGCGTCTGGGAGTGGAGGATTAATTATTGATAGTATTATTGTGTATTATATGAGTATAGTTATTATTATAAAATAAATTCACATTGGACTTTTATCTGGTGTCTGGCGTCTCAAAGAAGGGTTCAAGGGAGCGATAGCACCTTCTATCTGTTACAAAGGCCATATCGTACTGCTCTTTTGCTACGTTTTGCTTAGATGCTGTGACAATCTGTAATTGAACTCTGGAACTTTACTCACAGATGTTTCATTCAGATCAGCGCCATGTGAATTTGTTTTTCTGTTTGGCTTATACTTCTATGCATTTGTCTAAGTCTACATACATTTTCTTTTAGTTTATCTCAGTGTACAACTCACATCATAACCTTGGATTAGAATGACCTGTCAATTTATGACTCAAACAGCAGGTGGAACGTTTCTGTATCAAAGGAACTGGACTGGCATAGTTAAGCAATCTTGACAAGGTATTTGAACAAATTTGTATGATTATGTTTTCGGGACAGGCTGTCCATCATCAGAGTAGTATTTGGCATTAAAAAGAGACCCTCTGAGGGTGAGCGAGAGAATCATCCACCTGGACATCAAAGCCCCTGTTCATGCATCAGCCTGACTTAGGAGTCAAGGTAAGCCATTTGAAAGATGCACTTTCTTTCTCTTGGTGTCCCACACAGATGTTTCTCTTGATGTTATTCTTGAGCTTCGATATTCTTCCAGAAAGTATTTGATTTTGGAACAAGGATGTTTTATAGGGCTCTATGGTCAGACTTTGCAATGATTATCATTTATGCTATTATTCATTTTCACTTCTACTATCCAATTTTAATAAACACTATTTTACTTTAAATTTATATTCTTTGCACATCTTGAGTGACTTTAGTAAATACTTGGCAAATGGTGTGGGTAGATTGCCATTTTTTTCCCATAGACTTAGCAGCTGAGGAGGGACACCTTCAAAATTAAGTAAAATGGAAAGAAGTAATGTGACATTGGCAAGTGTCAATAACCAGCCAGCCTTCAGTGTCTAGAGGACATTCAGGAACTAAGGTGTACCAGTCTTCAACATTGAGGGGATATCCAGAGACCCAAGTTTGTCAGCTTTTAGTGTTGTGGGGACATCTAGGGAGGGAGGTGTGTCAACCTCCTGTGTCTGGAGCAGTATTTCTCAATCACTGGTCAGTAAACTTGCAACGGTCTGTTAGGAAATTTGTTTCAGTGAAAAATCAGTAAATTTCCAGGTCATTTTTTAACCACTTTTGTGATAGCATTTCCAAAAGAAAATTCTGTCCTGTTCAATATGGATGCTCAAAACTCCATGGGGAAACAGCCAAACCACTTTCCGTGCTAATGTTGGATAATCTGGGCGCTTGAAACGCCAAGGAAGATCAATGCCTCGGATCTAATGTCAATAAATCTGGATGTCCAAAAATCCAAGGGAGAACACCCCCCAAGATCTAATGCTAGTAGATCTGGATGGTAGAATCACTGCTTTACGGAAAAAGAGAGTACCAAGACGTTATTTATTTCCACCTCAGGCCCTAGTTGGACAATTTATGATACAGAGTAAGTTGTATATTGTCCATTTCCCCAGTGTGTGGAGATTTTTTTTTCTAATGTTAGTCTACAAATCAAAACGGTTGAAAACTGCTGGTCTAGTGAATATCCAGGGACCAATGTATACTATCCTCCAATGTCTAGGATACATCCAAGAATATGCTTGTGGATCTCTCAAGCCAAAGCTAGTGAGTCCTTATGTGGAGCGAGTACATAGGAGTGATAGACGGTGCAGGCATGTTTCATTATCAGTGCTTAAGATCAAGAACGAATTGGATTCTATGTATGTGTGCATGAGTTCAACATAGGATATGCAAGAGTAGGCCAAACCATAGTGAACTTGGTGAGTCCCACTCACCCAACGATAATACAAAGCCTCATTTGAAGCCTGAGGCTACATTTCAAAAGCAAAGCCTTATTCTGAGTAGAGCACCAGGCATGAAGCACAACCTATGAAACACTGCCTTATAGACAAACTTATTCAACTTATTTTCTATACTAATAAAAGGCAAAACCCTCACTGACTCACTCATCACTAACTCTCCAACTTCCCATGTAGGCAGAAGGCTGAAATTTGGCAGGCTCATTCCTTATAGCTTACTTACAAGAGTTAAGCAGGTTTCATTTCGAAATCCCACACGTAACGGTCATAATGGTTGGCAACATCCGCCATGTTAAACTTTCTTATTTATGGCCCGATCTTCACGAAATTTGGTAGGCGGCTTCCCTGCGCTAACCGAAACCGATGTACGTACTTATTTCGGTGGTATGACGCCACTGTCGGCCGCCATATTGAACTTTCCAACGGTCTTTGTTACTTATGGGCCCATCTTCAAGAAATTTGGTACGTGGGTTCCCAACGCTAACTGAATACTACTTACGTACATATATACGTCCATAGCCTGCAGCTTGGTCGCCGTGTGAGGTGGTGTTGGGTCCCCCATCCCCACGCCTCCCACGTAGTTGGCTGCCTGCCTATATAAGGCCGTCTGTTGCTCCGGTCTCTTCATTCCTTTCCTTGCTTCGCCACGGTATTCACATCTCCCTGCTGATAACTGCAGCCTTTTTATTTAATCCACGGCTTCTCCGCTGTTTTATTGTTTGTTTATTATGATTATAGTTATTGTGTAGGTATTTTAGACTTAGTTTACATTGTTCAGGTGCCCATTTCCTTTATCATTCCAACTGTACCCCCATTATCGAGGTGATCACCATCGATCAAAGAACTATCACTTACCGAGTGGTTTCCATGCCCGGAGATGGCAACTGCCTTTTCCATTCTCTGTGTTACATATTGCACGGCCATGTCAGACTCACTCTTGATATCCGGAGGAACATTGTGTCTTATGTATTGAATGACTGGGACAGGTTCAAGGTGTGGACTGTTGACGGTACAGGAGATAATTATACTACACAGGAGCACTATAAGAGTGAAATGCTTAAGCCCTTCACCTATGGTTCTGCATGTGAGTTGATGGCTGCCGCTGAATTGTTCAGTTTTCACTTTCAAGTGTACCGAAATAGCCAGATATTTTACACCTTTGGACAACCGCCAATGCCTCTTAAACATCTTAGATTCACAGCTGACGATTTGAGTAGTGGACACTTTGATGTTTATGAATGTTTGTTTAACTCTTTGAGGGCTGAATATTTTTTTCCAAAAAAGTTTATGAAAAGCAATGGTTTCACACAGAAATCAACATAAAACGTCTGTTGCTGCATGCTGTGGCTGCCAGTTTGTGAAGAATGTGCAGCAGGTTTGCTGCCAGGCTGTCTTCACGTGGCTGGGGCAGCAGCAGCAGCGATCACGGTGGTTTGTTAAGTGGCAGTTCTACCTGGTGAATATTGTCAGTACCACGATTAGCTGGGGACCATTCAACTGAAGCTGGAGCCTCACATTCGTTTTCGATCACTTGTATCAAAATCAGAGTCCAACAAGTCATAGTCCAGTTCAGAGATAATAGGCAAAATGTTGTCTGCGGAGTATTTTGCTTTACGCATTCGCTTTGATCTCTCGCCAGATTTCAGTCCTATTTTTGCCGTTGTTTGCGCATTGCTACTCACGCGAGCGCAGGAAATCTCGGTCAAACCAATGAATCTAACGTTCCTTCAGACAACGAGAGTCCAACTAAAACATAACAGTTGGTTTTGTCAAAGTTTCCAGTTGATTACCATCATCAACTCCTCCTTTTGACAAAAGTCAACATCAGCTCTGAAAGAGTTAAACTCTCAAAAGCTGGATGCGAAGTTATCGATGAAACCCATTTCAATTCAAACGCCTCCAATTTCCAGTAAGGCTCTGCTTCACAATGACAATTAATAAGTCTCAGGGACAGACCCTACAAAAGGTTGGCATTGATTTGAGGCAAGATTGCTTTTCACATGGCCAACTATACGTTGCATGCTCAAGAGTAAGCTAAGCACACAGCTTGGTATTATTACAACCGGAGGGCCGAATTGACAACGTGGTATACAAAGAGATCCTTAACAAATAATTATTGGTGTATTTTCCCTCGGTTTAAAAAGGTTTACTTTCTTCTTAATAAAAATTTTAAAGCAGTACTTCACCGCTGCGATGCACGGGTATTTTGCTAGTTATAAATATTCGCACAGCTTGCAAAGCTTTGGATTGTGCATCTCCTAAAAATCTGCTGAGACTATAAATGTGTAACCTTTGATTTGCTCTTCCCACGGTTTTTTTAATTTTTATTTTTAGTTAATAAAAAATCAGACACAATGTGGACACCAGAATTGAAAAAGCAAATTTTACTTTGAAAATATTTTGCAATATAAGCATATATATATTTTTTCATGTCTCAAAGAGACCTTTGCATTTCATATAATCAGATTTAATATAAACATGCAATTGGCAACATATACAAGGAAAATAACGCATATGCTCTTAAATGAATGAACAGCATGCATACTCAGGGTGGCGCACTTACCCATTCACTCTGTTATTAATTCATATTTGTACTGCACATATAATCCAGCAATGGAAAAAAAATCAATGAAGACAAACATTAATATTAATTAATTCAACAAGGAAGATTTTCACCTGCATTCCTGAAAAGGTTCCATTTTTAAATCTGTACATTGAGACTAAAGTGGTTCAAGAGAACTCACAGAGAGCTTTGCTATTTAATTTGAATTCACTGAGATTTTTTTTGATAAGTCTCCATGCTTTCGCAACCTTAGTGAGGGATTAATGCTTGAAATGGTTTATACTTCCCTCATTACTGCACCCAACTAATCTCATTGTTAGGGTTGTAGAGTGTTAGCACCTGCCCTGGCAGCAGTGGGCTTTGGTTAGGGCATTGCCAAGGGACAGTCAAAATAAAAACAAATGTATGTTTGCCAAAAAACAGTGACAGGCATGATTTATTTGGTGCTTTTTTCCACTGCCGGTTATGCACTTGCACAATGAACGGAATGCACAACTTTACATTTTATGTGCCTGAGCCACCCTGTACAAAAACATAAGGCATACAAGCAAAATGATCATAAACAATACCTCCATCATCTCATAATATTTAAAGACTCATGATAAGCAAAAAATAAAATACAAACTTCAAAAAATAAGGACAATCAAGAGAAGAAACTGTAATGGCAAAATACTTCAAATGAAAAGTGATTATTTAAGCAACATAAACGCAGCACCACTGACGCTTTCATGGTCCTGGCTTTGTATTTTTTTTAAGAGGTGCAGAGAAAAAAATGGTGAAAACATGCGTGACTTGTCTGTCTCTTGAAATTAGACCAAGCAAACAAGCCTCTGCCAGCTGCATGCTGACATGATTTGGTTCTTAGCATTTAAAAGTAAAAACAAATGATAATTGTAGAGTAAAATTACAATAAAAAGTTCATCATGAATCACTGTTCTCTCTTCTCCCACAATTAAGACCATGTCAGTCATTGGGCATTTGAGGTTCCTGATTTACAATTGACTGCCCTAATGAAATAAATTATTTAAAAAAAATATAGACGAAAACCTGACTTCAGGATATTAAAGAACACTTTTGCTTTTGAAACACTGTCGAGCAAACTGCAATTTAACTAAAAACCCACAGCCTCAGCAAAGGAGAAGATACAGTGCAGATCGGTTTTTCCTGAATTTGGGGTGTGAGTGACATTAGCAAGAGTATCTTCAGAGAAAATCTTCCTTCTACCCCACCATTGTCATTTTAGCAAACAAACCTGCTTGATAGTCTCAAAAAGCAGATGCAGTGTTGTATGCTGATAAAATCTCTGTGCGTAATGAGTTTTGTGATCATTAGGGTTACCGATTGAAAGCATTTCTGGTTCACATTTGAATCGTTCATCTTCCATCCATTCCTGCACTATCCAAGCAGGCCTGTCCAATTTGGAGTCTCCAGTCTCCCTTATTCTGTCCGCATTTAAACAAAACAAAATAAAAATGGTGGCTGCAGTTCGATTAGATCTGCATCCTCCCACTCAGCTCCCATCATCCTGAACATGAAGGCTTCAATTTAATGCTTACTTCAAGCTTATGCATTTCTTACACCAAGTTATTTAAGTTATTAATGTATTACTTATCACACATTTAAATTCTAGTAATGATTTGAGTATTGTACTTTTACATTCTTCTTAAAGGCACAGTCATTAGAGTTTAGCAGCTAAGCTTTTCGCTCCATATTGTTCTGTATTTATAATTTGTACATGACAATTACAGTTTGAGTTGATTTTTTTGATCAGTCTAAGGCGGGCATCGAAACAGAACTCAATCGATCAGTGATATTACCAATGGGCAACTCTAGAAAAATGATGGGGTAGAAGTGATTTTTGGTCTTTTCTAGATAGTGAAAGAAGATTTGCCTTTACTGGACCAAAAACATGACAAAAATTTTTATTCATTATACTGCAGTTCTAAGGTTCATAACAAAGCATGTTGTCACATAAATACATGTCAGCATCACCTCAGTGGAGCTCAGTCTCTCCTTCCAATCTGCACTTTGTATCTTCTTGCTTACTGCTGGTGGGGGCTTTTCATTATTTTTGCCTCTTTTGAAAGCCTTTCTTTGGTACTTCTTCATCCCCTCTGATCATTGATATTAGAAGAGGATTGATCTTATCGTCAATGAGATGCCCTTGGTTGACTGCGGCATGCCACACATCATCCAAGGCCTGTACAATAAAGATGTCCGATTAATCAACTGATTGGCTTACCAAAAGAAACCAAAATCTACAACCCTAAATAATCATTCATCTGTTCTCATATGTCACAAAAACGTCTATTGACTAAAACAGGATTCACAAGCAGCTTTAATACAACAAAGCAGTAGAACACCACTGTGAATAAAACATTCTTTAAGAGTGAAATGTATATTTTTACCTTTGTGATTTACAAAGTAACTAAGACAAGATAAAAATGATCTTCATTTCTTCGGTCAAAAACAAATAAAAAAAAAAATATATAAATAAAATCTGCTGGTCCAGACAGTCATCCATAATTGTCATACGGAACAAAGAAGAAGAATGCTACATGCATTTGGCCTCACCGGAGGTGATTATGCTAACAATGCACTTCAACAATGATTTAAATGAAGCAAGAAAGACCAGTCAGTTTCAAAACAAGGCAAAACTGGAGAACAATTACAAAAAAACAACTTTGAATTGGCTGGACTTAAATTCAGTCATCTGTTTCTTTCATTCGGCACAACATGGCCTTTTTTTTCCTGTGCTTGTTACCTTCACAGTATTTATTACCTTGGCTAGTTTTCATATTTGTGCAAGTTATTATAAGGCAACCTTGGTTCGAAAGGAATGGACTGCAGAAAACTAAGACAGACAGACAGACAGACAGACAAATAGACCATGAGTTGAACTGCCTGGGACATTTCTAGGTTTATCATTTTATTTCTGTCCAGGACACCTAGACTATGTTGCACACCAGTTTTCAGGTGCATCCTTCATCATTATGCATTATCTTAAATTAAAAGGCTTGTTCAACAGGACATGCTTTTCCCATCCAAGAAAAGAATCTTCCATGTCCTAACCCAGGGGCGCCCAACTCCTGTCCTGGAGGGCCGCAGTGGCTGCAGGTTTTCATTCTAATCCTTTTCTTAATTAGTGACCTGTATTTTGCTGCTAATTAACTTCTTTTGAATTCATTTTATTTGATTTGCTCTTGAAGACTCAGACCCCTCAGCTGTTTCTTTTTCCTTAATTAACAGCCAAACAATAATGAGATACAAAATGAGCCAAAACAGGAGCAGCAAACTGTGACCATCCTACAATATCTGGAAATAAAGAAAGGTGAAGGTCTCAGGAATGTTGATCTGCTCATAGAAAAGAGAAAATCCACAATTTCATAAATGTCTAATATTGTACAATGAGAGCACTAACAAGCCATGGAATTAAAGAGTTTAATTAACGACAAGAATCTGCGCCTCATTAAGCAACTGGTTGGTGTGAAATTGGTTGGAGTTTGAGACCCTTAGGTGGTCTTCTGTTGGCTCCCTCACTTCACATTTTACTTCTGTTTGGGTGCCATTTAAGGAAAGAAATGAAGCAATTCAGAGGAACGATGAAGAAATTCAGGGAAAAATTTCTTAAAAACCAAGTCGAATAAAATTAATTCAAAAGAAGTTAATTAGCAGCAAAAACAGATCACTAATTAAGAAAAGGGTTAGAATAAAAACCTGCAGCCACTGTGGCCCTCCAGGACTGGAGTTGGGCACCCCTGTCCTAACCTAACAGACACCTTGATAATCTGCTTGACTGATTAAAGTCATATATTCTCCTGTCTGAAGGACTGCAAAAATATTAAACATTACAAGGTCATGTGAAAAGGCAATTTCCCCTTTGGGACTAATAAAGAATATCAAATCAAAATCAAAAATTACAATTATATTCACATCCCATTAGAGGAGCATCCTCCAAACCTCTGAAGCTGGTATGTCCTTCCTGGTGATGCCAGTTAAATAAATGGCCCACCAGTGCGGCCGACGTAGGGGAGTGCAGATGAGGGAAATCTTGAGCTGTTTTCAGACTCTCACAAGGTATGCTGGACTGACATCAACGATGAGACCATCACAGCCAGCACAGTCACAAACATGTCAGTAATATTTCTAGTAAACAGATACAATTATACAAAATATGATTTAGGTTTCTGCCTTCCAGTCCTTAATGAGGTAAAGTTACATATAGCAAGCAACACACACCAAAAATAACATACATTAATAAGCCATGTTCCCTTTGAGAGTAAAACAACAAATCAGTCTAATGCTGCCTGTTAGATAAACGAACAGAGAAAGGTAAAAAGTAATATGGCGTTGTTAGTAGTGTGCTTGTATTATTTTAAAAGCAGTAAGGGCTCCTCCTGTATGGACGCAATGCTAATTCCAACAGCGCCTACCATTAGTGCCACACTGCACAACAAGCTGTCAAATTGTTCACGCAGAGAAACCTCTGAAACACGTGTAAGAGAAAGCCGGGAAGATTACTGAGTAGCTGAGTAAGAGTGAGCGCCACTTAGTGATTTGGAATTATTGGGAAAGAATCAGTTCTTTAATGCAACAGTGAGAAAGCAAATCATGTACAAACGGAAACGAAATTGGCCAGGCGATGATTTCTGAAGTGACAGATACATGAAGTCATATGCAGCATACTATTTAACATGGTAAATTCCATCTGAAATTAACTTTACGGAATAGCAATCGGATTCCTTACAGACAAACACGAGTAAGGAAATGAGAGTGCTAATGGAAAGTTATTATAACTGGCGAATAGGGCTGGCAATACAACTAAATTGTTACTAATAAAAGTACCATTATTAGTATTATAAAGAATATACTTAAAATTAGGATTCTCATTCTTCCAGAATATAAGTACTGTTTAGAGTTATTGGTAACTGATACTCTGCTAATAATAAAAGAAGGATTTTCAAAATATACTGTAGTTATTCATTGACCCACCTTTGGTATTCTGCATAATTCAATTCAGGGCTTCAGGAAGCCCAAGCCAATAATGGCGGAGTTGAAAGAACTAACCCATTATGGGATGTCAGCCCCATTCACACCAATTTGAAGTCACCAATTGGTTTAACACAAGGGAGGAAACTGGAGCACTGGGAGCGAACTACACATAGACTGTGTCCGGGCCAGTGTTAACCACCTTATTATTATTAAACAATATCAATAAAGTTACTATTGAATAAGGTTTTCTAATAAAAGTACCACTATTATCATTAGTAGTAGCATTATTCGATCATTACTAGTAAAAGTACCATTATTTTAATTATACAGGATAGGATTTCTGATTTTTGTTTTCTTTTTCTGATCCCATATGAACTAACATCTTCTAATGGACTGAAGCACAGAACGGCTCGTTGTTTTTTTTTTCAGATTCTCCCCATCTAGTAAGTGCTGCTACAGATTATTGTGAAGAAGACACTGCCTGCGTGAACAGAATTCAGATTTATAGTAAACTCCGTCTGCTTTTATGAGCATCACTGCCTGTCAATACTGCAAATTCTGAAGAAAAAACTGAGGTAGGTTTGTAGTAGCTGGTAAATTGTGATTAAAGTAAGTCAAGAGATCTGTATTTGCAAACATAACAGTAATAAATTAAGCCAAAAATGCATCACATGAGCACCAACCAAAGCACAAATAGATGTATTTTTCCTGACAGAATAAAAGTGATGTAAAAATCACTGAAATATTGAAAGCGACAATTGACAAATGAAGTAATAAAATGGCCAGTCATGCCAAGGGTTTGAAGGGAGCTCCAGAAGCGCACGTCTTTGAGAGGGTCGAGGCAGAATGTTAATACGACGTTCATGCTGAGCAGCGATTGTACACAAAATAGAATAACAGGCAAAAAAAAAAAAAAGTAATTCTTAGTCACAAACTGAAAATGCTGGGGCTCACTTGGGGTCTCTATTTACATTTCTGCTGTAATGTATGACTTCTATAAACACAATATTGTACTCTGCGTAGACAGGACGACTTGTCCCATGCTGCTGGGTGGCTCATCTGTTCATATAATCTACCCTTTTATTCAGTAATGTGAGCAAAACAAAAAGAGCTATCTTAAACAGGATACATGAGGTACAGTCATTCCGCTTCACGAAACATGAAGGAAGAGAGTAAACTGACACCAGAAATTCTGTGCCAGGTTTGTAAGTCTGAGTAGCCAAAGAACCAAAGAAGAAATATTGCTTCATATCCTACTTATAGCTCCACATTACAAATGAGGCACTGCTGCCAGTGAGATGACCGCTGACTCAGTGGCAGGAGTGATCTCTAACACTGTATATTGCTTACTAAGCCAAAGCTGGCCTAGCTTAGGACATCATTGTACTTTATAGGCCAAAAAAAAAAAAAATCACAAAAAAATGATGCCAATATAGCCAGATTACTAAATATCCTCAACAACCTCTGAGAAAACAATGTCTACCTAAATGCAACATGTCCTAAATATTTTAATAAATCTGAATGCAAGGCTTCTTCTTGGCTGCCAGACGGATTTTTAAGCAGCTGGCATACAAAGAGCGTAATCCTATATCCTCGTAAAAGACAAGTGCCATCATGGACTGGCAAACATGAGGAGACATAAATCACGTCAGTACATATAGGGGCTCCTGTCTTCTTTACCCCCTGTCACTGTTTAGCCTGCATGGCCGTGCTTTTAAGAGAGAGATTCATATTCTGTTAGAAAAAATGGGGCAACTTTCCCAATATTGTGCTTTCATTCCCTCATGTGTGGCACCTAGAAATGTTATATGCACTTGGTTCCAATTTTATGTGTGGCTTTGTCTTATGCACAAAATATAAATTATTTTCTTGCCATGCTCAGCATCTTATTTAAATATACTCTAGAAAGACAACAGCTCCCAGGTAACTGTCCATCCCAGATTGAGCTGAAAGCGCTGTTGTGTTTCTTTTGTTAAAATACACAAGGCAGCCTGTCGTGACTTTTAAGGCAGATTTAAGAAACTCCTATTGTGCTTTATCACATGGATGTGTAAATACAAATTTCAGATTATTTCTACAAAACAAGCAGCAATTTTGGTCAACTAAATATGAAGATTTTCACGTAAATAAGAACTTTCTGAATAATCGCCAACAGTGCCTGCCTTTTACTTAACTCATCATAACAGCATAATAGAGATTAAAAGGAATGCACTTGCACAGGATGGATAGAAATATTGAATCCCTTTTTGAACTATACGTCTGACCAAAGCTAACATCTAAAGTAAGGTCATAATGCACTAGATCACACAATCCGTTGTGTGCCTTCTCCCCCCTCTTACTCGCAGCATCATTCAGATTTGTTACATTTTCAGCACACACACTCTTAAATTCTGCATGTGCTATACTTGACGTCATTTTCTACTGGTCAACATTTATCTGAAGGCTCATTGATTTTTTCTTTGGCTTCTCCTTCTTCTGCTTGCTTCTTCCTCATATTTCGATGATGAACCCAAGGGATGAAGCACAACACTGCTCCTCCAATGATTGGTGGGATTCCTGCCAAGTAGAAGGCCACGTCGTAGGAGCCAAGTCTGTCACGTAGAAAGCCTGTGAAGAAAAGTAATAAAGACATTGTTAAAAGATGCCCCCTTGGTGGCCTATGGGCAAACACTTACAAAGACCTAGGGATGAGGTGGACGAGGGATGAAAAAGCTGGTATGCAGGCAAAACACAGAAAACAGAGCCGTGTGTTTCAGCCTGTCTGTGAGACACCATCGGTTATATCAGTTTAATTATACACTTACCTCCCATTTTAGATCTGCTGCCTGCACAAGTATCTATCTGTTTACTTGGAAGTAGAGAACTACAGCCTACCCTGGAAGCACTGGGTGCAGATCAGCAACCAGTATTGTCCATTGAGAGGCAATTTAGAGTCAGCCGTTAACTGAAAACACGCATTGATTTAGCATGAGAGAGAAAACGTGAGCACCTAGAGAGATGATGCCCTCATACACATAGAGGGAATGGAGCTGTAAAGTGGCAGACAAACTTGTGCGCTATCATGCCACATTTATGCGCCTGCTGATTCAAACTCCTTCACACACACCACAGTGATGATGACCTCCTGTAATCCTGCTCTCTGTGGAATTGTAACAGATAACTGGCTTTGTATTACATTTAGTGTATTTGCTTCATACTTTTAACTTGATCTAAAGTTTTCATTAACAGTCTCTGTTTTTCTGATATTTTCATAGTTGGCCACACTGAAGAAATGCTCATCGCAATTCTAGCTGTTTTTACCCTCACATTTTAGTCTTTATGCTGTTTATGCTGTACTCAACGCTTGTTTCTTATTATGATCAAAATGTACAGTTTGTCTTGCACATTTGTCTGATCTCTGGGCACACTGTCTTACACAATCATAGGGGACAAAACTAATTTAAACAAATAAATAGAAAAAGCAACTAGAAGAATAAAGGTATTCTTGTCATATACAGTAAGTGACATCAACATGGCCTTGTTGAGATGACCCCTCTCACTACAGGTTCTATTACTGCCACAAATTTTGGATGAGTGGGTCAATGCAGATAACATAGAAGCCAGGCTTTGCTTGTTCCTGACACTTGTTAAAAAGCAGAACGTTAAGTTCTGCATTTTTAAAAATGACACACTTCATTGGCTTGGTGGAAACTTTCATCTAATCTAAACAGATTGTTGTACACTCAGTCGCAGTTTGCCATTCCTTCTCCTAATTCCTTGTGATGTAAGAGCTGGAAGAACAAAGAAAAGCCATAAGGAACTCTGGATGCCTCAGATAATGTTCTTCTCTTCTCCCACCTGAAGACCAGAAACTGGTCAAGGAAGGCCATGCTCAGGTGGAGCACTGGAATCTCAGGTTATGAGGACCATCCAGTGAGAGAAGTGAAGCCATCTTAAAGGTCACATGGCCCAAAGACCAGTAGTAAAGGGGAGGACCAGAAATAAAACTGTTAGTTCACCTTTGATTCTGAAGCGGGAGGAGAACTCTGCCGAGGGTGCAAAGTGTGCACCAGGGGACTTGTGCCTGCCTCTCCAAAAAATAAGGGTTGAGGTCTCAGTGTGGGCTAATCATAATTCCAGGGAGCTGATAAGCCAAGCCTCGACCTCCATGACTGGCTAAACTTAAGGATTTAAAAAAAGGAGGACTGTAGTCTCTGTGTGGACTTCATGTGATATCAAGGAGTAGGTAAGCCGAGCCTCAAACTTCATGACTGCCTGAACTGACACCAAATGACCGATATGATTGTTTTTCCTTACGGGAAATGAAATCTTTTTTTTTACATATTAAGTAGTGGATCCCTTATGCTACACACCCCACTGTGGCTGCGCCTCCCACCTTCACATGTACACCTTGTCATTGTTATTGTGACAGCTCTTTGTTTTCATGGCAGAGTCTGATGCTCCCTGTTAGTTGTAGGACCATAGTGTTTTTAAATGAAATAGCTTCACTCAGGAAATTTTGGTTGAAATTGTTAGAATCGGTTTTTAATTATTGATATATATTAATAAGGAACAAGTTTGAATGTACATGGAAAAGCTAAAATCTACAGTATAGTTTGACGGATGTTGACAACTAACTTTTGCTAAATAAGATATGCCTTATGAAATAGTAACTTTTGCTGAATGTTTGTTCTGAACAATCATTAGCAGGGACTTAATAATGAAATAGCTCTTTCTAAATGATATAACTCTGTGTCACTTATGAAACAGGTTCAGTACGCCCATAAACAATGGTGCTCCCATCTGCGTACTGATTCCAAGTAACTTTATATTAATTTATTTCTTTAAATCTGTTTATCTACTCCTCAGATTCCACTCATTCCTTGGTCCAGTTGATCTCCTCTGTCATAATTTTTTAAACCCGTCTCCAGACTGCTTGGTAGACAATGGGGAACCTTTTTTGACTTTCATTGAGAAGAATATGTAATTGTTTCTGCATGGCTGATTAGAATGTCAGAGCAAAATGGGAGAATACTGTATAAGTAAAATTAAGCCATTATTGATTTTTAACTAATACTAGCTGAAATACCCAGTGTTGCCCAGGAGGAAAATAAAGTGTGTTTTTTTTTTAATCGTTTGAGAAAAATATAATTAAAAAAAGCACAACTTTAAAAATAAAAATAAATGAACAAACAATGAAAACTCACTAATGTGTTTGTCTTGTGGTCTTGTATGTATGTTATCGTCCATTTGATACTCGGACCTGGCCAACTCTATTTAATTTCAAAAGCAACACGCGGTGGTGCTCAAACATAAAGAATGCTGGCAGTCACCTCCAGTTCGCCCTCTGGTGGTCGTTCCGAGTGTCAACTGGATGATAACATGCATACAAAATCGCAAGATTACCCCCCACCCTACCCAGAAGGGGGTGGGTTAGGGTTGATTTCACCCTACGGTATTTGTAGCCAACCAATGAGAAACATGTGTACCAAGTTTCATGAAAACCGCTCCAGCTGTTCGGAAGTGATGCTGGAAGATACATACAGTACATTGATTTTTATATTAACTAAAATTACCACATATGTAAAAAAAAAAAAAAAAACAAATCAACCAGTCAATCTATTTATTATGTCCACTGGACCCCAGGCACAAAGAGCACAGCCGTCTATTCCACACTCTCGTATAACATACAGTGGCACTCTGAGGCCAAAGAACCGGCATTGAAGCTTGAAGTTTCTTAACACTTACGGTGTCTTTGGGTCAAATGTGCCCTAATTTTGTGTTTGAGATCAATAAAAGTCCATTTGTTAAATGTCATTTGTTCAGCCCATAAAAACATCCTAAATGTCATGTGTTCTGAAAGTTGGGATCATCTGTGCTACATGTGAAGATAGTCAATTAATATAAAATAAGTTTGGGCACCTAAAGGGAGGTGTAAGAACTGGGCTAAAAAAAGACCTATACGGCACATCATGGGGTCATCACGTGAATACTTTGTAAGGGTGAACTTAGAGAGTATGCACATCTTCTAAAGGTACAAGGCACTGGGCTGACTTCTATGTTGTTTACCCTCTCTAGTTCTTTTTAAATTCAGTTCAGTCATTATTGTTTTAGAATATTCTATTTCATCTGAGCTATACAGCCTTATTATTATTATGATTATTATGAGAGGTGAGCGATAGCAATTTGTATACAGTACAGTCAAGTTGCAATATAGCCTTGATTTTGTTTTAAGGTGCCTAATGAAGAACTGGATGTAATTTTCATTGGGGGTGCAAGAGCACATTTAGAGAGGCCAAGGGCTACTGGCTGTGGAAACGTTTAATAACCACCGCTCTAGGAGGAAGGCATGCAGACTGTGAGATGAGAAGGCAACACATGCAGCACTTAACATCTCATTGTGACCAGACACAGGCTACAAAGGTATAATTTGATAGAAAAGAGATACATTATTAAATTCATTGATTTGTAGATCAGCAATATTATGAATACCTTTACCTGTGCAGAGAAACACCACATAAAAGCAATGGCCTGAAACAGTGCAGGTGCTGAACATCATCTGCTTTGAGTATAAAATCAGATCTTAACAAAAGCAAGCCTTTTTGTGTTATGTTTCTTTATTCATCTATCCATCCATTATCCAACCTACTATATTCTAACACAGGGTCATGAGGGTCTGTTGGAGCCAATCCCAGCCAACACAGGGCGAAGGCAGGAACAAATCTTGGGCAGGGTGCCAACCCACCACAGGGCTTACACACACACACACACACACACCCACACCAAGCACACACTAGGGACAATTTCGGATCTCCAATGCACCTAACCTGCATGTCTTTGGACTGTGGGAGGAAACCCACGCAGACACGGGGAGAACATGCAAACTCCACGCAGGGAGGACCAGGGAAGCGAACCCAGGTCTCCTAACTACTGTATGAGGCAGCAGCGCTGTTTCTTTATTCATTCATTTGAATGTAACTTTTCAAATCAATTGTTCCACAATTCAGGTGACTTTGTTGACTTGGCTTTATTGTTTTTCTGTACAGCTGCGAATTTCTCCCACAAGCTGTTAAAAACTGCTCACGACTCGCCATCCAGCACTAGAAACACAGCACTACAACTTCAGTGCTGTAAGGTAAAGGATGTGCTCGTCTAGCTTTGTTCACAAACAGCAGATGTTCATTTTTCACTTTTTACCACATGATGGCAGTATAAACATGCCAAATAGGGTTTTCAAAATTATACCATTAAAAAAGAACATTTTTCACTAAAAAAAGTTTACAGCTTGAAAACTTGCTGGTTGAACTTCATGTACATTTATTTTATGATGATCATTTTTATCATTTATGTATGTGTTGACCTTTAAATTCCAAAAATATTCTCAGTGGGCGTACCATTAAAATAAATAAAATCCCAGCACCAGTAAAAAAAAAGAGCTAATGAGCTAAAATCAGACTTGTTATTTTGTATAAACCCTTCCAGAGTTGGCTTTTGCCTTATTTTTAATGCTCTCGCCTAATCTAGGGTTGACTTTGGACTGGCATCTGGAGCTGGAGTATTTTATGCTTTATGCCTGATTTTAACCCTTAACTGGATTAAACGGGTTTGAAAATAGAGGAATGTAATGGATGGATGGTCTTTTGTACATACCTGTCTATATTCCTTATGTTTAGTTTGTATATTGAGATATAAGTTGGACTCTTTGGATTTAAAACGTTTATACAGTATATGTAACCCTTTAATCAGTGCTGCTGCTATTCAAGGCAAGGATCTGACAAATGCCCAGAGTCACAGATGCATTCGCCAGTCCTAATTCCAAAGTTGCACTTTTTGATTTGTTGTGATTTCCCTTAGTATCACTGCTTTAAGTCAGTGCTTAACTTGGAGATATTCTTCGGAAATTAAAAAAAATTTTCATATTGTATTCCATGCTACTACGTTTTAATCAGTCCTGCTTATAAAAAGGTTAAGTGTGACAGTTGTCCACTCTATAACATCTGCATTATCTGGTGTAAAGTTCATCATCATCACATATTAGCTATAATAGTATTCACCACACTTTCCAATCAAGGCTTTATGCTCAAACTGGTAAAATAAGAATGCACAGCAGGGGGCAATAGACTTTGATCTATCTGGTGCTGTAATAAATCAGTGTGTGATGTCTTAGGAGGAAGCCTGCAATGTTTCTCCAGGATGACAGAAGGTAGGCAACCCAGAATGTGCTTGAGATGCCTGAATTAAGAATGAGAGAGAAGCCATGAAGGGCTGGTAAAAGGCAGCAAGGCTCCCAGCTCACTAGGTTGAAGGGGTGGATGTCTCCTTACAAAGGAAAAGTGCCAAGATGCCATCTTAGAGAAGAGACTGGCACTATGGTGTTCTGACAGACAGCTCTAGGTCTGTAAGGGTGCAAGAGGACATCTGATCTCAGGTTGGAACAGGCAGAGCCATGCTGTTTCTTGGAATGTGGTCAGCTGAGGAGCTACATTGGAAATGTTTAATGGACACCGAGGCATAATAGAATACAAGATGCCACTATAAGAAGTTTTAGCCTGGTGTCCCTGTAACCAAACAAGAAACAACAATGGCTACAGAAGTGATTTGGGGGCTTAGCCAGAAATGACAAATGGTAAAAAACAAACCAGGGCCATGGGAGAGAGTTTCAGTGCTCCTGGAAAGGTGCAGAAGAAATGGGCCAGACACTCCACCTGACAGACAGCAGTTCAAATATCTGTATAGACCTGGCCTGTTGGTACTTTTTGTTATTCCTTTAATGTTTCTCTCTGTTGTGTGCTTGATTTAATGATATAAAACACCATTTTTGATATCTCTGACTCCTTGTCATGGAGAAACATTATGTTTCTTATGTCCGAAAAAAAAAACCTATTCCCATCTCCCACTGCCCACTCTGCATCCCACTAATCAGTTAGAACAAAATTAAACAAAAGCCTTAATATCTTACCAGCAATTGGTGGTCCAATAGTCATAGGTAAAGACATTAATCCCAGAAGAAAGCCGATGGCCTGCGACACATTTTCAGGGCCAACCAGCTCAAAAGCAATAGGAGCCATTATGCAGATGAAGCAGCCATCAAAAAGACCCATGAGAAGGCAAACGGCAATAAGACCTCCGAAAACATTGCACAATGGGATCATCATGGACATCAGGCCAATCACAAAAAATGAAGATACCTGGTGAATAAGAAGATTGTGCACTCATTTATGTAATTAAGCAAAATGGTATAAATTACAAATGAGAGGAACATCGCGATCCACTTACAGCAACACAGTCACAGCAACAGAGGAGAGCAATCCCTGCAATCATAACTAAATTTCTTTTTGATGACTTTTTAAAACTTCTGTTTAAGAAAGTATTCTACTTTATTGGTTGTGTATTAAAATTAAACTATTAACTTGCTTTCAAAAGGCCAGGCTGCCATAATTAAAGTCAATACAAAATGACTATACCTGAAGGTAAACTTTGTTCACACCAGGAATGTAGTCAGCCACTCTTCCAAAAATCAAACGCCCGACACCCGAGGTGATGCCAATGCACATCAGTAGAATTTCTTTGTTGACATCAGGACCAAACCTTTCTTTCACGTGCTCCATCTGTAAGGTGATAAAACACACACTAAGGACAAACATAACTCCTAATGCAGTGCACAGTGTCAACAAGAATCCATGTGCAGTTTACATTTCCTATTGCATTCTTCTCCTGGAGATGTTAGATGGAAGGGCAGTTAAATCTGCTGTGATGACTTCAGTCTGCAGTCTCAAACAAGCCTGCTTAATCTGTGGAGTTTGAATTTGTGGAATAATGAATTTGCCTCATATGGTTTTACTTTAGTGGCCACATTTTTAAAAAGTTTAAATCAAAAGCAGATATATTTTTGCTTCGGTACTGATAATGCAATGGATGGGCCTGGTCAGTGTTTAGGAGCACTAGTGCCTGTGGTCTGCTGTTTTTAAGTACTGCATGCTAACAAGGGGCCTGCTAAACCTTTTCCATTCATGGTGATTCAACAGATAGATAGACAGATACATAGATAGGCTTTATTTGTCCCCAAGGAAGACATTGAAGCCAATTTTTAACTGGTAACTGATAAATGAAATAAAAGGCTGGAAATCCCAACTTCCATCTGTAAGAGAATCTACAGTTTTAGCGTATGCTAAGAGAACTAAATCTCTTCAGAGCTGAGCATAGAAAGATCTGTGGAAGCCTAATTCAGGCCTTCAAAATTCAAAAAGGCTTCAATTAAGATGTCCTAGCAGAATTCATTTAATTAAATAGCGAATCATGTGATCAAAGAATCCGGAGGAGGCATAAAGGGTTGTGGGAATCTGAAACAAACCACTGAGTCAAATAGATGAAGCAGGAACTTTACTTTTAAAAAAGTTGGATGAGATAACTGGGCAACTTAATTGTTAGATAGACAAAGGTGCATTATGGACTGAATGGTTTCTGTAAAAATTATTATGTTCTAAATCTCCAACTTATAATGCTTTGCCCTTTCCTGGATGATGTCACTATTATTCACCATGCTTTCAGTGATGTATTTGCTCCAGATAGCAGGTCATCCCTAAACTGCCCACGGGACCCCTTCCTGCGATAATGATCCATATTACTAACCGAGAATGGTAAACCGGATGGCATGGACGCAGGGACACGGCGATGGGACCATGAGACGTACTGCGCAGGCGCGTACAGCACGCGTCTCATAAACCACACGCGAAGTCTTATCCACCGCGCACGAAGGAGTCACAGCCCAAAAACGAAAGAGCTCAACTGATGTGAATGAGTAATGATGCAACAACGCGCCTATGGCTAACGACTACCGACACAGCCACACAAATAAGAGGACTCTGCGCTGCAGCCCAGATTCAAACGCAAGAGGCTACGGAGTCCCCACGGGTTCCATAAAGTATGGAAGGCGCAGGCTTCACCGCCATATTGTGAGTGGCACTACTGCGGAGTGAAGGCACAGGCGTCACCGCCATATTGTGAGTGGCACCACTGCGGAGTGAAGTAAACGCGCTTCTGAAACTGCGGAAGCAAAGCAGGCACGGGTTCAAAACGAACGAGCTCGACTGACGGATATACAAACAATGTATTTCAGGATACCCAACGCCGGGGGTAGGCGAGCGAAGCGAGCAGGGGGCGGAGCCCCCTTGTAGATAAATAATGTAATTAAATTAATAGCAACAAAAAGACAAAGAGCAACAGACAAAGTGGGGAACACATGTATTAAATCAATTATATAAAAACACAAACATAAATGGCAGCAATCGAATCTGAATATGAACCCCCCCCAACATATACAGTACACAAGTAACATGAACTGAAAAAATCTCTTTGACCACAGGCAACACACATAGTCCACGCCGTTCTGTCACTTCTTAAATGACATTTTAGTCCTTTTTTCTCTTTCTTTTTTTAGCAGAGTCTCCAAAACGTGCTATCGCAGAAAAATAAAAATTGCTTTTGGCTCACCCAATCTAAACCCTCTCGACTGTCCCGTCAGCTACTTCCTGGACCGTGTTGGCCGATGAAGTCTTTGAAGCAGCCACCTCCAAACTGTAAACCTTTAAGTGAGGCAATCTGGCCGTGGGTAGACTATGTTTGTATTCTCCATCACAAAGACTGTGCTCAGTCTCGTTCCTCCATCTCCTGCCTTTTCGTGCTTCTTTTCAACTGTAAATTAGCGTCCATTTACCATGGCAACTACACAGAAATTACTGCAACAGATCCTACCCCACAGAGGTCCCTCCTTATGGTCCAACTTGCCTGTTTTTTCCCTCCACTTTACTATAGGTGCTTGGGTGGTGACAGGGTTTACATTGAGGACGTCACAGAGAGACAAAAGACAAACCAGAAAATACATTATGTGGCAGTGCTACAGATGTTTTGCTAGAGGGCAACGACAGAAGAATGAAAGGTTGCAATTGTGGTGTTCTTGACTGTTTGAAAAAGGTCAAACCTCTTCCTGTACCTACCACAGGTTGGCCCAGAGAGGCTTTTTTAGGTGCTTGTTTTGAGCATGCCACAAAAACAAAAGATGAAATAATGATCTGTGACCTCTGTGGTGAAAGTTATCCGTAACAGAATGTGAGAAATAACGGAGGTATCAGGTCATAATTGAAAATAGACAGTCATTATATTTTCAAAGATGTGCAAGTTCCTTTCAAGTATTACTATTTAGACATTTCAGAGTAGTGAGGCCCCGTGTGCCCTCTAAAGTTTGGTTGTCTCCTGAAACCTGTATGCCAGATGTTTTATTTAATCATGACGAGCTGCATTGGCCTCACTTGATCTTGCAGTGTTATATCATAGCACCATTTGGTACTGTGGAGCTTGTCATCATCCTACACTGAGTTTAGCTAAAAGCCAGTAAATTATAGCGTACAAAGCAACATTTGCAAAACAAGTAGGGCTGTGTTCAACGGAGACAAATATGTTCACTTCTGGAGGCAATTACTGTATTTGCAGTTGCACATTTGATTTCGGGCTTCACAGTGTTCTGTCAAAATGCCTTTTGTTAATAGGTGATTCTGGGATTACACATTTAGCATTTTCTACAGGACAGAATATAATTCACACCTTGGAAACAAAGCACACCATTTGTTAATTTCTTTCTTGACACTTGGTACCTAATAAATAAACCGCAAACTGACCAGGATAGTATCAGCTTATTTGTTGTTCCAGCATGTGAGCAGGGCTTGGCAGATCACCTCTAAGGTGGACATGAGCTGTGTTTTATTTATATTTAGAAAGCTTAAGCTGGCTTCCACTGTTCTGTAAAAAGTGCTCCATTCATCTCTTTAAATAAACCAGTAACTATTATAAAGTCAACCCTGACAATGTTCAATATGACACAACATTTGGATTAGCCACCAACCATGGCATACGCTGATGGTGAGGCCAAAATTTGAACTGTGAGAATGATCTCTGAAGGTGACCGTTACTGTGGATGATGCTATAAAGTAACGGCAGGTGGGGGGCACTGTCTAGAAGTGTCAAGCCAATACGTTCATCAAGCCAATATGGTGCATGGCTACACTCTACAGTGATCACAAACCTGCAGGTATGTCTGCTCCGTACATTCTATCTGTACAGTATACTGGTCCACAACTGCAGGAATACCTGCACCTGCCAGGGGGAACTTTTCATGGACAGCATCAGGAGTTCATGATTTTTTACTATTTCAATTTTTCTTCTTGGGAGTTACTGACTTTATTTTCTCAGTTGTTTTTTGTGCTATGGAGGTTTTCATAGTGAGGAATAATTTTTGAGATATTGTAAAATGTTCTGAAGATGTTACAATTACTTCATGTCTTGATACAACACCATCTTGATTTTCTATTGATGCCACTGTTAATTGGGTTTTGCGTATTGTTGCAAGCTATTATGATCTGAAATTTACTTGGTAGAGTGGTAGAGTTCTTTTTTGACATTTCTGCATCCATTTTAGGGTTCTATATATTCATTTTGATACTAATTTGTCCATTGAAGGCTCATGGGAAAATATATATTTTTTATTAATTTTTAATTCACAATTTTCTCCCACAGCACAACTGTTATGATTTAGCCAGGGTTCCTTCCCGGCTGGGGTTCAAATTCCTCATTTACGAGTGTTTTGTTAATTTTTTATGTTAACACTGTTGATCAGTTAGTTGCTATATATTTATGTATCTTTTTTATGTACCATGTGTTTTGTGAGTGGTTCCCCAAGAGATGGAGCCACCTGCTCATCACTGTCAAGGGACTGCCCTCAGCTCTGAGCAAAACCCACAGTACCTTCTAGTTCATTGAATGGACCTGTGGTTTGGTGAGTTTCCATTTTGATTTCTCTTTGCTTTTGTGATTTTGTGGATTTTTGACCTCTGTGCTCTGTGTTTCTACTATGCATGTCACCACATATAAAGTTCAGCATCACACACTTCCTAGTTGCCCAAGATTCTGGATACATTTAAATCCTTTATCAGAGTTTGTATTGATTACTTAGGAACTCTAATTAGCATGTTTTTTTTTTTATTTCTGGAAATATCCATCTCCTGGTTCATCTTTTTCTGTCCTAGGCAGAACAAGAAGTGATTTGAAGTCAGGAACTTGATGAGGTCCTCAAGTTGGTCCTCAAGTTTGGTCTCTGGACCAAAAGAGTTTATATTTGGGAGCCAAAGAAAGGCCATTGTTATTTAAAAGAGAGATAACTTTCGAGCATAACTCGAAAGTTTGCGAGCATAACTCGTTCCGGAAACATGCTCACAGTCTAAAGCACTAGTGTATCAAAGTGAATTTCCCCATAAGAAATAATGGAAACTCAGATGATTCGTTCCACAACCCAAAACTATTCACATAAAAATGATTAGGGTAAGAAGGTAAGAAGGGACACATTGTGTGGTTTTTGTTATGGCAAAGTAGATCATAAAAATACAATTTTAAATACCAAATATGAGCTAATTCGACTTGTTAGAAAAATGGATTTCCTGAGCACTGTCTACATAAATTGTACAGTATAAAAACATATATTGGTCCATCCTTTTAGCCTGCTTATACAGTTTAGGGTCACAAGGAGCCAATATCTTATTCTCAGCAATGGGTGCCAGATGGGAACCAAAATAGGAGGTCCATTTTTGGCACACTCATATGCACATCCTCTCTCATTAATCACCACAATTTTATCTATGTGAGTTGTAAATGACAGCATGCAGCACATCATTCTAATCATTTCTGGATCAGAAGGGAGGTACAAGTTAACCCCTCATTAATGGGCACAAGGCAAGTACCAGCCTTATTTACACACTGGTCATTTATAAAAGATAGGTTCATGTTTTTAAAAATTACTTTGCTCTCACGCCTTACTGCTGACTAGCAAGAACCAAGTACCAAGAACAAGTATCTGCAGTTTTTGGTCTTTAACCTTCATGTCTTTGAACTGTAAGAGGAAACCAGAGAGAACTATCAGCAAAAAAAATTGTTGACTGTTCATGCCAGCTTAAGTTTTTATTTCCTCATCAAGAAACATCAAATATTTTACATCTTAGGGTTGTTAATTCTGTGCCAACAATTCAGATTGTCATATTTGGACATCAAAAAGTGGGACAATTCAAGTGTAGTGGGAGCTTTTCACAGCTAGTTAAGTTTGTTAAGTTTACTTTTATTTCCTATGCTTTACTGTTAAGTGCCCTATAATGAAAATTCAAGTGCATGAGTTACGATAACAAATAACGTGTTACAGACTCATTGCAGCCATTACAAGATGGGTACTAGTACAAAGTGAAAACCTTATCAAGGGCCATTATGCTCAGACTGCCAGTGAGGCCACATCTGGAGTTCTGTGTGCAGCGCTAGTCACCACACTACAAAATGACCGCAGCAAAGGTCAGCGACCAAGTGCATGCTGGGATTGAAGGGCATGTCCTTCTCTGACAGGTAAGGAATTTAAACCTCTTTAGTTTCGAGAAAAAAAGGATGCATGAAGGCCTAATTAGGGTCTTCAAAATGCTCAAAATTTATAGATAAAGTTGATCTAGTAGTTAAAGTAATTTATTAGTGACAGATTAACCATTGTGAATTAAGTTTGATGTACAATCTTCTTGGGATTAGAACAATTAATTTACACTGAATTTTAAGACATTTAACACACAATTAGCACTAAAAACACATGCTTTTGAAGGGAATGACACTGAAGGTGACACAGTTACACCAGAAGGACCATGCTTCTTGAGGAGACATATGCCATAATAGAAATAGGTGCCCTTTGATGTTTCTCATCATGTCAAGCTAATTACTACTTATCTCTCTTTCTCATCTTGGAGCTTCTCTCTCCATACCTGAAAGTCACTTTAAGGGTTCAGATTACCTTGTGCCAAACTTTATTAGGACAGACACAAGAAGAAGACAACAAAGTGCCTCCTCTGCTTTTTAGTTTGTTTTATGAAAGCCCTTCAGCCAGTAAACTTTACAACTACCCTGGGAGATCTGAAGGTCAGTATATATTAAAAAGGCGGTCTTATTAGTTATGGTAGATGAAACAATAAACACATAGTTAAGCAACTGCTAATGTCTACACAATTCACTACACTAATAATCCAATTATTTTTTATGCCCTAGCTTATAACTATTGCTCACTCAGATACTATTTATATCTCTATATATATATAAAATCCAACATCTGTCTGTCTATATGTCTGTCCACTTTTCACGAGAGAACTACTTAATGGATTTAGATTGGGTTTTTTCTATAATTTGCTTGAACATTCCGGTTGATTTGCAACTTCTCTTATCGCGCCAAGTATCATAGTTCACTATCGGTACCGATTCATTTGCGCGAATCTGAGAGAGACACAGCGGGCCGAGAGAAGGGGTGCGGGGCCCTCCTCACTTACGCACCATCCTTGGGGTGTAACCTTAACTTAATTTAGTTAGCGAACAAGAGAACTACTTATCAGATTTAGATCAAGCTTTTTTCTAGATTCTCTCATCACGTTAAGAATCATAGTTCACTTGCAGGAGCAATATATTCTTGCTAATCCAAAACAGAGGCTGCGGGCCGAGGGGAGGGGGAAGCGTGACGTCAGGAGTAGGGAGCCATGCAGGGCTCTCTTCATTGTCCTGTTTCACTTCTACACCAGCAAAGCTGTGGGGGACGGCTAGTAAGAGATAAACATAACAACCAGAGGAATTTAAATTTCACAGACACCTAATGTGGACTTGTAATACTTGGTCAATTTGAAGTCTTTCATTAAGGTGATCCCACATGTTTCGAACTGTGACATGGATTCTGATGAAATCAAACAAAGGCCACGTGCCTACTGTGGAGAACACATAACAATAAGGAACTAAACTCAGGTTCACGTATTGTAATCTGGTAATGACACTTTGTTACTCTTCTTTCGAACATCTCAGAAAATGAGTCATATGTTTATCGCACAAAAATTGCAAAATTGACTAGGTGGCTATTGGTAAAAATGAAGAAGCTGTGTCTGAGGTGGGGAATACTTCTAAGGCAGTGCTTCTAAAACTTGGTTTCTGGAGACCCACTGTGGCTGCAGGTTTTTGCTCCAACCAGCTTGTGTTTTTAATTGGATCTCTGGGCTAATTAAGTGATGTGTTATTTCCCAAGTTCTGTGTCATGCGAACAATGTAGAAATTAGAAAACTAAGTTTGGTAAAAAATATATATACAGTGGAACCTCGGTTTGCGAGCATAACTCGTTCCGGAAACATGCTCACAGTCCAAAGCACTCGTGTATCAAAGTGAATTTCCCCATAACAAATAATGGAAACTCAGATGATTCGTTCCACAACCCAAAACTATTCATATAAAAATGATTAATACAAACTATAAAGTAAAAATACATAAACCAAATTAACACGGTGGCGCAGTGGGTAGCGCTGCTGCCTCACAGTTGGGAGACCTGGGTTCGCTTCCCGGGTCCTCCCTGCGTGGAGTTTGCATGTTCTCCCCGTGTCTGCGTGGGTTTCCTCCCACAGTCCAAAGACATGCAGGTTAGGTGGATTGACGATTCTAAATTGGCCCTAGTGTGTGCTTGGTGTGTGGGTGTGTTTGTGTGTGTCATGCGGTGGGTTGGCACCCTGATCAGGATTGTTTCCTGCCTTGTGCCCTGTGTTGGCTGGGATTGGCTCCAGCAGACCCCCGTGACCCTGTGTTCGGATTCAGCGGGTTGGAAAATGGATGGATGGATGGAAATTAACCTGCACTTTACCTTTAAAAAGAATCATGGCTGGTGTGAGTGAGTTTCTAAACTCTTGTGGGATTCCACCCAACGGGACGACATGCTGAAGAACGTCCCAAAGCAATCGCAGTCTCCCAGCACTGTAGCAGTTCGCCGTAAAAGCGAATCCGGAAAGATCGCGGACATGCTATAAGCGCCTGCCGTCGAGGGGTGATACAAGGAACAAGGAACATTATAAATGCTCAGGGCACAGTACTGCTTGGCCATGACCCTGCCTGACTGCTGTGTCTGTGTATACGAGAGCGGCAGATCCCGCTACAATAAATAACTGCACTGTTGCTGTTTCAAGCTGAATAAAGCTGGTGGTACTAAAGTACTGAGACTCAGCTTCATGTTTTGGGGTGCAAGACGGGGACTCGTACGTCACAGCACACACACACACACACACACACACACACACACACACACAGTCACAATGCTGTAGTAAACAGTATACGCTCGTACGGATTTTGACTATATGAGTGAGGCATGCCGACTCAGACGGAGAATAGGAGACAATTGCCCACAA
This sequence comes from Erpetoichthys calabaricus, assembly GCF_900747795.2. Lineage (NCBI taxonomy): Eukaryota > Metazoa > Chordata > Cladistia > Polypteriformes > Polypteridae > Erpetoichthys > Erpetoichthys calabaricus. The sequence continues at coordinate 184,968,987 of NC_041396.2, forward strand.
TCCCACAGCGAGAGAGAGAAGAACCATCAGCTCAGTTGTGATCACGTCACACTCGGCAGACAAAGTGTATACATACTACTCGTATTGCAAGACCTCGCTCGTTTATCAAGTCAAAATTTATTAAAAAATATTAGCTTGTCTTGCAAAACACTCGTAAACCAAGTTACTCGCAAACCGAGGTTCCACTGTATATATTAAAATGTACCAAGCAGTTATATGGGAATAATATATTTTTTTCTTTTTAACAATATTTTCATCTTGATTTTCATTCTACTTTTCTAGGTGTTCTGATTGTTTAATTATATCCATTATTTACTAATTAGTGTGTCTGACTCTAAAGTAGTTGCAGCCTTTGATTATTCAGTGTTGTTTGCCAGTGTGTCTGCTCTGCTCGTTTTAAATTGTCATTAATAAGACAAAACGAAGGGGAAAAACTGCACAGAGAAAGGGCAAAGTATAATGAAATCAACAAAAGAGAGTTAACACTAGAATTACCAGAGCCTACGAAAAAACTCGTAGATCCGGCCCACCTTAAATCGCTTCTTAAAACCTTTCTCACCTCTCCGCCAGTGTCTTTTGTCATCTAAATGTACTGATAAAGACAAGCTGCCAGCTGCCGGCTATTCCATCCCCCCAACGACTTAGAACGTAAACGAGCTTTTCCCAGTGAAGTGGAGTTTTAGAGTAGAAATAATAGATTGTTATTTGGAACACACGCATTTCATATGTGTTGCATTTCTACAGTAATCTGTGTAAACACATTGTTAAAACAGAAACGTTTTATATATTCTAGTAGCAAATGACAAAATGTAGGCATAAACTATATAATGTATGAAGCCTGAAGTCCAAATATCAAAGAAACACTTTCACAAAAGGTACAAAAAAAAAGCCACCGCCAAAAAAAGCCGCCTTAGTGTGTGACATTGACACTCATTGGCTATCACTGCTTCCGTGGCGCAACAATATCAGTCGCTGACTGGGAATCAGAAGGTCATGAGTTCCATCCTGCACAACTCCCATTTGAGAAGTGTTCTTATTTTCACTATTTTAGAATAAAAAGATACATTTGATTTCAGTCTATAACAGCCGGTGTAATTTATGATATTTGTAAAGGTTAGCTATATTTTTTTTTTAAATTCACTTTTCATTGTCTCAGTCGCGTTCAGGATCCTTCCCTACCGCCCCCCACCTGACACTGCTGTTTTTACATAAAGACGCACTATAGTTCTGCAGTGTATCATGATACATACGACCACGTGTTTTTTTTCCCCCAGTATTGCCAGTCCCCACATGTTGCTGTATGCTGTTTCTTTTGTACTCCAGGACATGCAGAGGAAAGCATAGTAAAGAGCAGTAACTTCAGCACTATATGCAATCATCAGACACTCCCCATCTGACACTGCTGTTTTCACATAAAGACGCGCTAAAGCTCTGCAGTGTACTTGTGACTGCATTGTCGTACCAATGCTTGCGAACTGAAGTGTCTGCATGCACTTTTCCTGGCATTATACGTGTATTTTTTGAGCATGCCCATGTAACTCAAACACAGGAACATATGTTGATGTAAAAGTATAACAAAACAAGTGCAATTTTATTCAAGACTATAACCAAAGAAAAAAGAAAGCAAGTTACAGTAGGCGGTTGATATGACAGCTTGCGTGGTGGAATGCTAAGAACTGCTGATTTCCATTCCGTGCTATATAACTTAACATTTGAATCTGATGATTGCATATAGCGCTGTCTTATTCAGTGTGCACAAGAACATGCAGGTGGCCAGTTGCTGAGTGCTACAACGCACATTTTAAAAAAAGAAAGAGACAAATATATGTGACGTTTTGAAGAAATCATTTTATGACGCGAATAGTACCAATCAGAAAACATCGTCGAAGTAATTCAATATTATTTGAAAACGAACAGCGTCAGGTTGGGTGTGAAGTTATACTGGCGCTGTTTGAGTCAGATCAGAAGCTGAATAAGCTGAAAAAGCTCCTGTTCTGACTCTAAGTAAAAAAGCATGAATTAATCAACAGAAATAACCGCGACTGACATTTTAAAGTTAACGATTTACAGTGCATACCAATTTATAAATTTAATGTCCGTTTGAGGAAAAAAAACCCACTTTCTTCAAAGCTGAGAATCGAACTCACGTCTCTGTAGCATAACAGGGCTGCTGTGCCCCAAGTCAGCAAACCGTAGCGTTAAGCAACGGAAGCTGTTGTATCATCCTTGAACCTTTTGTGAAAGTGTTTATTTGATGTTTGACTTCAGGCTTCACAGATTCTATAGTTTATGCCTACATTTTGTAACATTTATTACTAAAATATGAAAATGTTTCTGTTTTAGCAATGTGTTTACACAGATTACTGTAGAAACAGAACACGCATGAAATGCATGTATTCCAAATAGCGATCTATTATTTCCATTCTAAAACTCCAGCAGTTCAGTCACTCCCAGATAATCAAACAAGGCATGAGCTGGGAAAACTTAGTGAATGTTCTGCGACGGTGAGGGATGGAATAGCCGGCTGCCTCCTGCTCCTCTTAATCGGCACATTTAGAAGACAAAAGAGAGGTGAGAATGGTTTTAAGGTGGGCCGGATCTACGAGTTTTTCTACGACTCTGGTAATTCTAGTGTTAAGCGTTTAAATCTATAGCAAAAACAGAAATATTTCTAAATGTCTTATCAATGTAAAAAGCATGCTGCTGTGCTTTTCTGACTGTAGAATAAAAGAAAAAAAATAGCAGCTAATGAGATGAGCTCAGTGCTATCAGGTGTTGTCACTGATTAGGAATCTGGTTGGAACAAAAACCTGCAGCCACAGGGGTCCCCAGGACCGAGTTTGGGAAACACTGTTTTAAGGCGTTGTGTGACCTGCCTGGGCTACTGCTCAGTTTTAAACATCTATGGGTTTAAGGAATGCTGTATAGCGAAGAAAGCCTGATGAGTTCCTCAGGAGGGTTGACTATGTTTCCCAGAATAACAGAGAGTACCACAATACACTGGGAGCAAAAAAGGAAAATTCTTGAAGCAAGCAAAAAGTGTAACAGCAATAAATGTGACTCAGAAATCAGGGCTATAAGGCTGAAGAACATCAAGAAATGTTAAAGGATGCTGTTACTTAGTGGCAAGAGTATTTTGTAGCTCCAACCTTGACGTAAGTGGAACTTTTGAGGGTTTAAAAAGCTGCTCCCTGCCAGAGATCACTGAACTTAGCTGAAGAGTTTTTCCTGGAAGATGAAGGTGTTTTCGAGAGCAAGTCAAGGGAAATACAGCTGTCCAACTCCCATTAACCCTATTATTTTATATTAGAGTACACTGGGCTGACGCCCATCATGTTTTCCATTACTACAACGCTGTATAATAATTATTATTGTAGCAGCCAGTAGATTGAAGCAATTTTTAATCATGTGAGGTCAAGTATCTGCAGTCTTTGGTCTTTAACCTGTAAGTTTGTGGACTGTGGGAGGAAACCAGAGAGAAACCCACACATACAAGGGGAGAACATGTAAACTCCACACACAGAGCACCTTCTTGTTTGCATGTGCTAATCATCAGGCAACGCATCACCACCCTTTAGCGCCATGAGTAGTGAGTATAATTACCTTCTCTTGAAACGTTTGTCTTCCTTATTTGAAAGAATTACCGTATATACCCGCGTTCAAGTTCTCCCGCGGATAAGTCGGACTTGATTTTACTGTATAATTTCTGGTATTTTATAATGTTGGTCGTATAATTTGAATGCGGAAAACTCACGCTATTGGTCCAAGAGATTATGATATGCTAACGCCCACCTGAGAGAGTAACCACGCAGCACACGCCCCTTTTTCTCTATGTATTGTGCTTACGTGACCCCACGGTAATATCCGAACGATTCCGAAGCAACGTTTGCACTGATTTGTGTTTTTTGTGTCTCACACCCTCATACACCTTTATCGTAAGATCATCCCTTATCTACAATGGAAAGTTTGATCAGAAGAAAATAAGAAGCTGGTTTTAAATTAAAAGTCATTGAAGTAGCAAAAGAAATTGGTAACTGCGCTGCTGCAACAGAATTCATTGCGTCTGAGAAACTGATGTGAGATTGGAGGCAAGAAGATGTAAAAAAAAAAAAAATTAAGTGTTGCAATTTTGAACAGGCGTATAAGTGGGGCCTGATTTTATGATCAATTTTTCGGGTTTCAAGACCCGACTTATACGTCAGTATATATGGTATCTTGTAAATAGTGTATTTTTAGAAAGAGGGATATGTCCTGTTAGCAGTAATAATATGTGTGTGTCCTAATGATTCCTATAATTTGCTGCAAACTTATCAGTGGCGAATGAGTTAGCTGAAACAGTGGATTTGAAAATTTTTTTTAATTTGCAAAGGTGAAGTCAAGCAAAAAAGGCAGTTTTGAATTTCAGGGATTTTTATTTTTATAATTGTAAAAGAATTTAAATATATTATTTACTTTTTAAAACTGGTATTTTCTTTCTAAAACAAAGCTACTATCAAGCAATCAACCCATTTATAAGTATTCTATAAAAAATGTATTTACACATTTTTAACAAAATATACCCAGAACTAAAAAAACTAAGTGACGTTTACATTCATTTACTGTACCTAATATCTATAGTAAACTGCTAGTTTTCTTTGGCATCATTTACCAAGAATTGTAAAATTCATCAAAACAAATATACCCCTTTGGCCCACATAAAGTGCATGTTTGAATGTGGAGGTCAGGTAATGTGGAGGCATCATTTACAGCTTCGCCGAGGGCAGCAACAATGCCGGCCCTGCAGATATCTGTCCGTTTGTCTGCCTTGTAAGCAGCACACCAAAGCCCTCCCAGCCATTATTATTGTAGTTAATTTATATTTTTATACTACTTTTACTTGCTGTTTCATTTGTTGTTTAATATTAGTTTAGGTTTGTGAGGGCTTGACAATTTCTATTTTAGATTTTATTTTTAATGACTTACCTAATTTTTTTTTTTATTTTGAAAGAAACATTTCATTTTAAAAAGTCTATTCAATAAAGATTAAGAAACACACACTGTTCCATACTGAGCAGAGGGACTGTAGAAAACTATAGATATGACCATAAGAGATGCAGTGAGTCCCCTTTTGTTTCAGCCATCTGTACAGAGAGCTGTCTTGTGAACGTTTTATAATGTGCGTCTCACTTGTAGCTTTGTCCATCTGCTCAGGCTGTTTACTTTGGCAGCACTGGGCATTTTAAACTTTGTATCAACAGCACCTTATGAAGGAAGGCAATCCACACAACCTGCTAGACAATCAATAAATATAGTAGCTGTGCCAGCACACTTTTGTGTTTGACCAGACAGCAGTTAAAGTTCGTTGACCAGAGTCGCCTGTCATTTTCCCTTCTTTGGTACTGTTTTTCAGCATATTATGGTCCTCAGCCTCTTTGCACACTTCATTATGGAAGCAGTTTAAAATAGTCATGCTGTTCCTCTTTAATTGAGTTCTACAAACTCAACCACTACATCTTCAATTTCACACTTGCTCTTGTTACTCTCAGTGTCATCACCAATGTACTTCCAGACAGGAACTTTCCATTTATAACCCGTTCTTTGCTGTGTGTCCATTGCCATGCATGGGCGTCGGAAGACTCCTCTAAGGGCCGTGGAAAGGTATACAATAAACCGCCGAGACAAGAGGGGGGCTACTGCTGACTTTATCCTGTTCTTCCCTCACAGCTCCGAGAAGCCAACCCGGTAAGGGCACTTAACTCCATCCCTTTCGGAAGTTGTGCTATAAAAGAAGTACCAGCAAACAGAAAGGCGTCTTTTGCCGGGAGACTGGAATGAGCCGCACGGTGGGGCATGCAAAACATTCCTTAGGAGAAAGAATCCCTGATCGTGATAGCGCATTGGCACTGTTTTTGTTACTTTTCTTTATTTTGCTTGTTTCATCTCGCGACAATTAAAAGGGACGACCCGGTTGGCATCCTAAAATGCCCGACCACACCATGATGAAAACATGTTCTGTTTAAGAGGATAACAACTGCCAAGTTCATTACACTACATAGCTATACAGTACATTGTATGGAGGGATAGGCAACAATATTGTTTTAAGGACTAGGTTGGCATAAGCAAAATTTTTCAATATATTCATTTATTTATATGTTATAAATCTGAATGTTTTATGTATTACATCACACACTTATTTATTAAAGTGGCATGTTTAAACTATTTATGTATTCATTCATTCATTAAGCTGAACAGATATACTGAATATTGCTTATGACTGGCGACTATAAAAAAAAATTGTATGGGCAGTTTAACCGCATTACTTTTTAAAAGCGAATAATGTTAACATTACATAACAATAAATTATTCAATCTTGATTTCAAATTGCTACAAATCACATCTCAGTATTTTCATCACAGGAAAAGCATTAGCAAAAATGACTGTTGGCTAGAAATGCAGTGTGTTACATGCAAGGCCGAAATCGAAATCAAACACATTAAAATAATACAAGAAATGAATGGAAAAAGAAAACACCGCACCACTGACTAAGGCATTTAGCCACCTTCAAAAATGAAAAAGAGCAAGGATAAGACTTTAGGCTTAATGTAAATGGGGTCTGATAAGGGGGCTTTGGTGTTAAAGATCGAGTTGGTCTCAGTTTAATAACCTAGTGAGTGCCACAGTTCCCATTATTTAACGGGTTTTGCATGCCAGTGTGTTTGTGTTTGTACATTTTGCAGAAAGCATAATGTCTTATTATGCTATCTTCAATGCACATGTACTGTCGTTACACTCAGCACGTAATTGATATTTTGAGAAAATTCGAATTGTTACACATTTGTCAACATGTTGCACTCAATTCATCCTAATCTGTTGCCTGTGGGGCTTTCCTCTGATTCAATGGCTTATTATTGCTTTCTTCTTCAACTCATTGTTATTTGTTGAAACATTTGGTAGACATCGCGCTTTACTTCACTGTTTTACAATCCAAAGTCACTTCAAAGCAAATAACTGCCAAGCTATACACAAGTAACATTTATCATGGATTGGCATACGAGAAGACAAACTAATTAGGGCACTTACATTTTAATTTTCAAAGATTTGCCTATGGGCTTTTCATGGCAAGTTTATATAGCCGAGTATGGGGGGTTGTGCCATCCCAGCTTTGGAAACATTCAGTGCAGGAAATTCCTGACTCACTTCTTTGTGCACTAATAGAGAATATTGTGTGCTGAAACTTAAGTTGTGTGCAGCCTCACACGTACATGCACTTCAGAGGGAACAGTAGGCTGCTGACAATTCTTCTTTGTTTTCACCCATTTTTATTTTATTTCAGTTAGTCTCTGAGTATGCTGTGCGAATTTTCAGTTTTGCTTTTCACTTGGGGTTTTGTTTGATTTTTAATCGGACTCGCGTCTCGTCCACCTTTTAGTAACTGTTTGCCAGAACTCCCCTCCAGTCTATGCGCTCGACACTACCTTGGGCCTAAAGCAGCTTTAAAGCCTATTTTGGTGTGACTGTCATGCCCATGAATCTCTTCTAGCCTGTAACTATGCAGATATCAATGTCAGACGTCCACTGCCTTTCCCACTGTTTCTCTTAAACAGTCTCATGTTCCATGTAAATTCTTTTGGAGCTCACCGAATAGTTACATCTACAGGGCATGCTGCCTCACGGTGATGTGGCAAACCCACTGACATTATGAGTATTGCTTTCTCTCATATTGCCACACAAGTAACTGCCCTTGAGAGGGGGGCCATTTCAGAATATTCATAAAACAGTACTGTGTGTTCAGCTGGTGTTCCATAGACTGTAGGTTCATCAAATAATGTAAAAAGCTGTTCAGCACTTGCATAAATGGATGTTTGTTTATATACCTTTAATCATTCATTTATCCACTCATCTTTAATACAGAGTATTGGGTGCAAGGCGTTAACCAATCTTGGTCAAGCCACTAGGACATAAGGAGAATATTTTATTAGTAATACTAATTAAAATAAAATAATAAGAAGAACTATAATCATAATAGTGCTTCTTAAGGGTATTAACAAAGATACATACAGTATATCAAAGAAATTATTAGTGTTGTTCTGCCACTGTGCAATAGACAGTGTGCTCACTTATGTCATTACTGACTGGTATGGCAGCAGAACAGCTGAAGACACCAAGTCACTGCAGAAAATTATTAAAGCAGCCCAGGAAATCATTGGTAACCACCTCCCAATTCTGGAAAGCATATATTACATCCGCTGTTTGAACAGAACATCAAATATTTAAAGAATCTTTGTCACCTTGGTTACCATCTATTTACCCTCCTGCCCTCTGGGAGGCGCTACAGAATAATAGAAGCCCACACAGTGCGGCTCAGGACCCAACCATGTGAGACTGTAAGACCTGTTGGGAATCACACTCTGCAATACATGTTTTATGTGCAATGTTGATTTCCTTCAAGTTGTAATCCATCCATCCATTTTCCAACCCGCTGAATCCGAACACAGGGTCTGCTGGAGCCAATCCCAGCCAACACAGGGCACAAGGCAGGAACCAATCCCGGGCAGGGTGCCAACCCACCGCAGTTGTATAATATAAAATAACAATAAAGCCTTCTTCTTCTACTGTCTAATACTTATATAATTGAATAATGTAACCTACTCAAGAACATAATACCAGCATTAATATGGAGGACAAAGTATTCTTTAACTGTAATACTTGTTTGATTTACTGCATGATGGGTATAAAGTCATGGGCACATGGCACAGAACTTCTGTAAGATTCACAATTACGTGCTCTGGTGCATGTCTACTGTTGGCTTATATCATTTAGGGACAATTAAAGACAGCAAACTTCAAAAACACATAAGTTCAAGTTAAAAAGAACACTGAAGAGAATTAAAGCCAGTCATGCTGTGAAGCTTAAAAACAAGAAACATCCTTTTAATGTTTCTTTAATATATCTGAACTTGTGATTCATTCATTGGGGCATTAAGCTATATTATTAAACAGGATGTTTAACAAAAGTATGGAGTTTCTTAATATGGAATTTCTTAAAACATAAACCAGCAGCCACATCGTTTATGTTGTCATAAATCACATGAGTGGTGAAAATCCCTTTGATTGTAAACAGTTAGGTCCTTTGGAGTTTTGTTACGTTTACATTTTTCCACATGAAAAAAGATAAAACACTAATGTAAGTAAATGTCTGGATTACAATATCTGATAAATCAGAGTAATACATTTTTATAATACAGAGAAAATACTTACTAAATGGACATAAGGCACAAAGTATCCATAAAGTGCAGCCGGGATGCCAAGTGCCCAGATCCGGTATCCTTGAAATTTCCAGATTTTCAGGTTGAAGAACCTTCTCAAAAGCATGCAGCGTCCCTGCTTCTGCACCTTTGTTTTTGGTTGAGAAGGAAGCAGTGGCTTGTATGTGCATCCAGCAAGAATGAGGATGAACATAAAAACGCTCATGACACGAAAGGTGTTGAACAGACCAATTTTTTCCAGAACCACCCTCAGGAGAAAAGGCAAGGAGATGGTGAAAACACTGCTTCCAGCTGTCACAATGCCGTTGACGAGGCCCAGTCGCTTCTTGAAGTAGTGCCCTAAGATAACTAGGGATGGCTGGTAGGAGAAGGAGCAGCCACATGCAAATACAATCCCATACGTGAAATATAATGGCCCAAGTGAACTGTAGAGAAAAATGGAGAAGAAAATATGTTAGTGACACTACGTTTTTTTTGATTGTTTGTACCTGGTTTCACGATCGGCCTTGCTGATTTTACTTCATACACTATGACACCTGCTTTGGTGGATCTTGAGAATCAGACTGCTTTGTGTTAAAACAAATATCAAAATGTGCTTTATTAAAAAGAACAGTGAAGACATTCAATAAGGTAAAATGTAGAAGATGTTTCCATGATAGAATAAAATAGATAGATAGATAGATAGATAGATAGATAGATAGATAGATAGATAGATAGATAGATAGATAGATAGATAGATAGATAGATAGATAGATAGATAGATAGATAGATAGATAGATAGATAGATAGATAGATACTTTATTAATCCCAAGGGGAAATTCACATACTCCAGCAGCAACATACTGATACAAAAACAAAATTAAATTAAAGAGTAATAACAATGCAGGTATAAAAGACAGACAATAACTTTGTATAATTTTAATGTTTACCCCCCCCCCACCCCGGGTGGAATTGAAGGGTCGCATAGTGTGGGGGAGGAATGCCATCAATCCTCATATAAAAGAAAATCATAAAAAGTCACACAATATAATTGTATACCTCATCGCTAATGCATTTTGAACCTTTCAAGCATTGTTACAGAGTCCGAAATTTCAGTGAAAAACACGTCTACAAATGTCATTTGTTACTACTGGACCAGCATGATAGTGATATAAAAATAGAGCTAAGACAAAGGTCACAAGGTTGAAAAAGTACGGAGAAGGAACAACTGTCAGCTTAGAAAGAGACAACAACAAGATCAGCATTGTTTAGCAGATAACCCTTAGTAGTAAAAGAAAACAGGGGATGGAATAACAGCTATTTTCAATGATTACGTTGTAGGATTTAGAGGAGAAGCTTTGAACTATGTGTTCGAAATCGCATTGAAGAGCCCGAGGATAAAAAAAACAGGCACCCAAGCCGACAGTAGGCAGCACAATGGGAGGTGTGGAGGCTTCCTTGGAAGCAAAAAATTGATTGAAATTACGTAACAGATGGCACCAATCCAGCTTTTTCACATAAGCCTTAAAGTGACTTTAAATGATAATATTCATAATCATGCTAGGCTGCATCAAGAATGATAGGGAATAAAACTAGCTGGAATAAGAGGACTCCTCAAGAGGGCAAAATTAGGACAAATTTAATCTGATATCTGAACAGGAATGTTTGGCAAATGAATATGACTAAAAAGTATGAAAGCATTTGAAATGATATTTTTAAATATTATATAATGCATACTGACATGTGTATTGAAAAAGCTAAATTTCTATAGCCCATGCCCTATTCTGTAGAGCATGCAAGAGACTTCAAGTGTACATTGTAAAAACGTTAAGTTTGGACTTTGGAAATGTCAGCGTCTGCCACTAAGGAAAGAAGCTGTGAGGAGCACAGAGGCAGGAAGAAAAAAGGCTGCACAGGCGACAAGATTCCAAAAAGCCATACTAAGGGACTCATTTAGGTTCTTTTAAAATAAGAGATTGTAGCACACGGCTGGGACGCTTCCTCGCTGGGAGGACTGGGGGAGCAAGTGTGGCCAGAGCGTTACCTCCCCCGGGACGCTGGATGGCAACCCCCCTGGGTTGCAGTAGTGCCTCAGACTCCCGCAGGGCTTCATGGGAGTTGGAGTGCGGTGCAGGAGCTGCTGAGCCCTTATGAGTAGCTCTTTCACCACACCCGGGAGTGCTGCTGGAAATACATCATCATCAAGCACCTGGAACACTTCCAGGTGCCTTATAAAAGGAGCCAGCAGCCACTATTTGGGGAGCCAGAGTCGGGAGGAGGAGCGACAAAGCTTGACCTGAGGAGTGAAGGAGGAGAAGGAAAAGAGTAAAGGAAGGGATTAATTGTTTGTGCTGTGCTTGTGCTCAGACTGTTTTATACTTGTGGGGAATGGGGAAGGCGTTAAAAATAAAAATAAAACTTGTGTGCTGTGAACTTGTGTCCCACGCATGTCTGTGGGCGGTGCCAGCTTGGTGGGCCACAAAATGTTTAATATCTCAACTTACACCTAAAAGGAAATATCTGATTTTAATGTCTGGTGGGGCTCCGAGGCAATGTTTTGTGTGTGCCTGTGTAGAATGTTTGATGGTAAATGTAAAAGATTAATCGCTACTTGATTAGATCACAACTGTAAACTAAATATTCATTAGTTGCTCATAAACTATTATAATAAAGCCATAATCACAGTCTGTGGGCTCTGAGCTGCAAGACCTTTAAAAACAAAGTACAGAATTTCTTCAAGCATGAAGGTGTTCTCAGCACTTTTCACGTCTAAGGTGCTACTGTGAGATTCAGCCATTTGGAGAATCTTGTGATGGGTCTTGTGTTTGAATATTTAAAGCTGACTTGTGACAATGCCTGTCTGCTTTTAAAGTTAGGATTTTACTGTGCACAGGAACACGATCAAGTGATATGGGAAATGAGCTATGCTGACTGAGAGCTAGCAGTGCTTAGATGTCTGGTGTTAATTCAGATTTACTTTTTAGATCTCTATGTAGCTTGGATTATGTATAACTAGGCAATACTATGCATGAAGATGTCAGTAGTAAAAACTCATCTAACTCTGTCTTTCAATCCATTTTTGTACTTTTTTTTTGCATGTTATTTCAATATCTTGGAATGGGGAGCCATGGCCTAACCAGCAACAGTGGGTACAAAAGACAAAATAATCCAGGAGATGATGCTATTCAAGAGGGGGAGTACACCTGATAAAGACTAGGCAAGTACAGAGATCCCACCTAACCTTTACATGACAACAAAAGGAAACTCCACACAGACAGTGGTCTGGATTACGATTTCAAACCTAGAACTCCCGAGGGGGTAAGGCTTTTGCATATACTATGTAAACCAAAAGTATAACCCTTGAGGTAAAAAGCAAAAATAATACAATATCCATCCATCCATTTTGCAACCTGCTGAATCTGAACACAGGGGTCTGCCGGAGCCAATCCCAGCCAACACAGGGCACAAGGCAGGAACCAATCCCCGGCAGGGTGCCAACCCACCGCAGGACACACACCCACACACCAAGCACACACCAGGGCCAATTTAGAATCGGCAACGCACCTAACCTGCATGTCTTTGGACTGTGGGAGGAAACCGGAGCGCCTGGAGGAAACCCACGCAGACACGGGGAGAACATGCAAACTCCACGCAGGGAGGACCCAGGAAGCGAACCCGGGTCTCCTAACTGCGAGGCAGCAGTGCTACCATTGCGCCACCGTGCCGCCAATAATACAATATCCACATAAAGTGTATAGAAATAAAAGTGTGGGTTCTTGTAAAAGCTTGAGAGGATCATTCCAGATTCCACTCTAACAGACACTATATAGAATGGTGCCAAAGACTGCACGGTCGGAAGCTGGAAGCCCTGCAGTAGGTAGTGCTCTGTGCACAATGGCATGGTGGAGTTGGCAAGATCTCTCATCAACACAGTCCTGATGTCTCATTTAGTATCACTGAAAACAAACCAAGCGTGGTGTTTTATTTATCACCAGCTATCTTGACTCTCACTACTGCATGTCCAGTGGTTCCCAACCTGTTCTATGCCCTGCACCCCTAGAAAATGTTTGATTTATGTTTGCAGCCACTACAAACGTAGATTTCTAATTTTTGAACACATAAACTGAACCACGTACAGTATTGCGGGGTGAACAAATTGAGCTAAAAAAATAAGCTTTTAAATTTAAATATAAATTGAGCAATTTACCTTTATTAATCTCAGTAATTTTGTAAATGTGTCTCCCATGAAGCTCAGGGTTGGGGTACCCCACAAAGCATCAACAGCCGTTAGGAAATCACACACGATCAACGTGTGTTCAAATGACACATGATCAAACACAGTCGATGAGCTTTGTCCCCCGATAACACCTACACTGCAGCTGAAGAAACAGATGTGCCGCACAGTTTAAATTGCTGTGCTACAGCCAGGACCACCAGCAGGAGAGGTGGGCTCAGTGTAAGCAGCAGGTGTTACATTCAATTCAGTCCCCCAAAAATGTCAATCAAACCTGAAAATCAGTGACATCTCACAATCTGGTCTTGCACAGAAGTCAGCACTAGACCTTGGATGGATCTGTTAAAAAAGTTATTCACCTTTACGAATGCTCGGCCCACAGCAAGACCCCACGTATCACACGCATGTCTGCAGCTCATTTACAGATGACAATTGCTTGTGCAATGCTGGATTTTTTTCATATGATAGAACAGGAGTACAAACTCTTAAATTACCTGCAAATGATGGCACAATGCAAGACTCCGACTGCACCATGATAAAGTCAGACAGCACACCTCTCTCAATTTTGACAAATGGTAATGCAGCCTTCCTCTTTGTCATACCCCCTGATATGCCATCTTGTGGGCACCATAGGTTGGGAACCTCTGTCATACTGTATACTGAGAGGGTCACGCATTTTGCAATATTATCGTTTGGGAAACCAAAGCAACATCTTTACCTAGTTTTTATATACATGCACTGTTTTGCTGTTTTTCATATACACAAAAAAATAAACACAGCACAACTACCATGAATGGGATTCCAATCTGTAGGAAGAAAGACCACAGAGTATAGGAAATGTGGTGGTCCCTTAGTACTGGTCTGGAAGAAGCCACGCTGCTTGATGGTACCACTATGGTTGTGTCCTAGAACCAGCTTGTTCCTGGTATCTTGCGTCAGTGGGAGCAGTAGTCCCATAACATGAGGCCTGTAGTGACCGTGCATGGTGATTGCTAGCCCCTTAAATCACGTACCCAGGGACAGTAGCAAAATGAACAATAGAGCCGCCATCAGGCAGTTTTCCTTGGTGAGCACAGGTAACTGAGGGTGGTCTCTGACTACAGAAGTAAGAAAGGGGTAATCAGGAGTGAGATTACGAAAGTGAAGGTGAGCTGTCTCTATTTACACTATCAGACAGAAATTGCCACCTGTTGGAAAAAAAAAGGCAGAAATGGAGCAGCCAGGTATTTCATGTTTCATCACCATGTTGTTGTCATTGAAATGTTTTTTTAATATTTTGTAATCTTACATATTTTCATTTCAGGTTTCTGGGGTCATGAAGTACAATAACAAAATAGCAACAAGAAAATATTACATTTAACTAATAAGAACCTTAACAGGATTTTGTCAGCACGCATAATGTGGAAATCTAAATCTGAAATGATCACTCCACATTTCTGCATTGTAAATTAAATAATCTATTTTTGATTGCGTTTAATAAAACAATTTTAGTCCATTCAGCAGTGGGCAAGTGACTTGTTGCTATCAGTGATCATAGAAGAAAAGGTTTTGTTATCTATATTGAATAAAAATTATTATAGTGAAAACAGGTAATCCCTGTAAAGATATAATCCAAACAGTAATGTACAGTATAATAATGCGTACGATAGTATAAACATTGCACAATATATCTGGCTTTACACGTGTTACTTTATCACACTCTTCATGCCATAATTAACACATTTTTTATATTAACACAACATTTGTGTTATAAACTGAAGTGGTATGATCTCAAAATTCCAGAGTGCTATTAACTTTTTAATTACATTGCATATCAGGGGATTTTGTTTATATGACTAAAACCCCCTGGGGTCAAAATAATCTATTACTTAAATGGAAAAAAACACTTTAAGCCTTAATTTAAAAAACTGTTAAAAGAACTTTTCTTGCATACATACGTTACAAAAGAGCAGCAAAAAAGACCAATAAAGGCAACTGTAGCTCCAGCGATGGCAGTCTTTCTGCACCCATAAAGATCTGTGAAGACGCTGACAATAGGGGAACATAAGAAAATCACCCCCATTGACAGGGAGCCCACCAAAGCTGTAAAGAGACAAAAAAAAAAACAAACAAATTGGTCAAAACAGTGACTTTCTTAACACATTTAAATGTGTGCTTAATTAAAGCACCATACAAGACAAACGTATACTACAACTGGTTCCATGATTCTACACTTCAAATCTGGCCCGCTGAGAGACTGACTCAGGGTCAAATAATAATGTGTAAGTAATAATAATAATAATAATACTTCATTACATTTACATAATGCTTTTGTCACTACCCAGAGTGCTTTACACAGCGAGTGGGGAGCCGCTAATGTGCAGAATCCACCTGGATGATGCAATGGCAGGAAATGTGCGCCAGTGCACTCAACACATATTAGCTGGCACGTGGTGAAGTAGTGAGAGAAATAGCCAATCAGAGACAGGCGGCCAGAATGACCAGGCTGTGGTGGGCAATTTAGCCAGGACATCGGGAAACATCCTGCTCTTTACGAAGGATGCCCAGGGAACTTCAATGACCACAGAGAGTCAGGAGCTCAGTTTTACGTCTCATCTGAAGGATGGTACCATGTTTACAGCACAGCGTCCCTGCCACTGTGCTGGGGCCTTGGGATCCACATTGAAACTACAGGGTAGGCGCCTCCTGCTGGAACGTAGGTAAGAATAAAGCAGAAACCTCATGAATTACAGTATTTCCACGCTGCCACTTCCTAAGACACTTCACACCTAAAACATCTTTTCAACACTTTATTGTGTAAGAGATGAACGAAAGGCCAGCTTTCCTGGAATCAGATACTTTTCTTAACTGATCTCTGCCAATATTTAATTTCTACTGGTGTCCTCATCGAGTGTGTGATTCACCATTTAGTCCAAAGATTTTTGCTGGATTCTCTTTAACAATGCATCAGAGAGAAGCAGAGACCTGGAATATACCCCCACTTAACCTCCTGTGCTTCGGACTAAAAGGTTTAATTCTCTGAGCCTGTCACAGTAGGACATGTCCTTCAGCCATGGGGTGAAACTGGTTGCCTTCCTCTGCACAGCTTTAAGTGCTGCTGGGTCATTTTTCTGTAACATGGTGACTAGAACTACAGATGTGGTCTGACTAGTGTATTATACGGTCTGACTTTAACATCTCTCAATTTATATTTAACAATGTTTTTTTTTTTTTTTTTGGCACACTGTATTAATCCCCAAGGGGAAATTGGAGGTCAGAGCAACAGGATCGGCCATTGTAAAACACCCCGAAGCAATTTTCACGTGCCAGACTTTACTCAAGAGCCCAATGCTGTAGGATCACTTCTGTCAGTAACGGGATTTGAACGAGTAACCTTCCAGATACCAGAGTAGATCCTTAGCCTCAGGGCCACCATTCTGCCTTTTTACGATATAAACTAACATTTTATTTGCCTTTTTATTGACTTCTGCACATTGCTTAGACAATGCAATAGTTGCATCATCATAAACCCTTAAATCCCTTTCAGAGGTTACTTCCTGTAAGTGTCTCCCATCTTGGATTCTGAATTAACATTGCCTGTGTTTGCACTCTTCTACAACCCTACACTGTGTTTCCAAGTGTTTGCCCACTTCTGAAGATTGTCCAAATACTGTACTTTTTAATTGTTCTCACTGCTTCCTCATTAACTGCTATCTTACACTTTTAGTATCATCAGCAAATTTCATACTTTATTACTAGCTACACCAGAATTTATGTGATTAATATAAATTGGAAAAACTAGAAGCTCAAGAACAGACCTCTGAGGCACTCCATTGATGACCTCACCCTACATGGAGAATTCCCTTCTTTTCTGTACTTTTTTGTCTCCTGCTTGTTAATTAATTTGAGATCCAGGTTTGTAGGTTACCTCTGATGCCTACACCTCCTGGTTTCATAATGAAACTTTCATATGAGACTTTTGTCAGCTAGTCCAGTAGCTTTGTTCAGAAAACCTAACTGGCAGTCCCTATAGTATTTTATGTAGTGGCATTCAAAACAGGCCTTCTAAAAGCAATATAATGAGATCAGATACAAAGTGCGTGTAGTCAGCTGAATAGTAAACTAAGTCAATGATTCAAACAAAGTTAAAATTCCATTAATAGTTTTATTAACATTCATTGAAGAACTCACTAATGAAAAATGAGCGCAATTCTATAACCACGTTACTGCAACACATCGTGAAAAGGCAGCGACTATTAAAAAGTAAAGCCTGAAGTGAATGCAGAGGAAGACGCCTAATTATTAACCATGTGGTCTCAGCAAATTCTGCTACACGTATGCCATTGATCTGCTTTTCTTTTTTTTTTCCTTTCACAGTCGGCATGCTGACGTAGGTTGTTTACACCTAGCGCTCAACAGTGATTCCTGTGGCTGGTTGCCCAGACATGTCTCAAGATGTAAAACCGTACAGACTCACATTTGGTAACCTAATCGCCAAGCCATGAATCTTTTTTTGTATAAAGCATCTTTTGTAACAGGCAGCCACAGCAGAACAGTAGGTAGCTTCAGAAGAACGGGTTGTAGTTTACTGGTCTTCTTAACTTCGGCATGCAGTTTACAGCTTTCTCTTTGTTTTATCAATTTGTGCTCTTACATCCATCCCAAAAACATGTTTGGTTAACTTGTGACCTTAAATGGGCCTGGTATGATGAGTATGTACCCTTCAATAGGCAGATGCTCTGATCAAGGCCAAGTCCTGCCTTGCACTTAATACAGCCACAATAGGCTGCCTCTTCCTGCTACCCAAAACTGGATTATCTGGGTCAAACATGGACGGAAGGACAGATAGCTGGGTGAATGCACTCTTATAAGAACCTCAAAGAGGTTTACTGGATTCTCAACAAGAGGACAATTGATTATTCATTCATTTTGCGAACCCCCATTTTTAATCTAAAGGATCTTCATAGCACTGGGCACAAGGCAGTAAGAACTCCTGCTGATTACTCTTAAGCACAATGGATTGAAGTCAACAATTAAAATAGCTTGAACTGTTAGAATAAACTGGCAGACACAACAGAAATGACCCAAAAGTCAAGAATCTATCTTACTAAACCACAGTTAATTTATGCACGGCGGACAAACCGAGGCGCATGCGCGCTGTGGCCTTGGCGCCCACCCCAGAGTCCAGAGTCAAACGCAGCGGCTTCCCAAAACGCGGTGGCTTCCCAGAGTCAGTAGGTGGCGCCCAGACAACACAACCTGTGAGAGCCCAAACAACACAACCTGTACAGTCATGGATACAAACAATGAACGAAGGCGCCCACACAAATAAACCGCTTTAGTTCAAATAGGGTTATTGAATTAAATGGAAACTTTACCATGCCTATGACCTGTGAACTACACCTGAGGTAAAGCGTGCACGCCACTTTGTACAGCCGCCCGGACTCGACCGCCCACACCACCAAATATACCCTCCATGATATTTCATTACGCAGCGGCTTCCCACCAAGGCGTATATTGCGCCGTGGCGCACGCCCCAGAGTCGAATGCAGCGGCTTCCCAGAGTCAGTAGGTGGCACCCAAACAACACAACCTGTTCACTGCCAGCAGTCGGTGTCAGCAAAGGCAACAGAATCATGTCTCCACAAAACGAAACTGCTTTAGTACAGATATGCTTATTGAATTAAATGACATTTCCCCAGACGCACCCACCCTCCATGATATGTCATCCATCCAAATATCGAACGGAACAGAAACTGATTGCCATTCTTGGATTTCCGATTCGCTAGCAAATCGCGGGCTTACTTGTAACACTATACCCAAGAGTTGTGAAGCAGAAAAAACTCCAGAGAACAGGAAGGACTTAAGCTCAATATGTTACAACACTGCAACCAAATATAGAATGATCAAAGCACAAATGTGCAGTGCAACTTAATTTTTTTATCAAATACTGTACATTTAAAGTTAATTAAAGCAAATGTGCCAAATAACCATTTAAATTGGGTCATTCCTACTAAGAACAAGCTACTTTAATGAATGTAAGGTGCCACATTTCAAAACCTGCCCCAGGGTAAGGAAGGAAATCTACCAACTGTGCCTGCACATGTACAGACAGCAAGAACTGGAGTATTAGAAGCAGTTACCACAAGCATATTAAGATTTTTGAACGGACTTTCTCCTTCACAAGAAATTCACAGCTCTCTTTAACTGTCTAACCACATCTCTTGCTCAGTTTGTGTCACTCCTAAGTTTATAGGGTCATTATTGTCACAAGTACAGATGAAGTGAAATTCTTACTTGCATGTGCTACTCAACATGTAAATCATCGCTACTCTCCAGCACCATAATTAATAAGTGTAACTATCTTCCTTACCATAAATGACTACCTTATCTCGACTTAAAGCAAGAAGTTGAAGGTGTTTGTTTTTTAGTAGATTTAACAAATCAAGTACAGCTCACAATATCCTAGTGAAATGCTTTGGACAGTGTGTTGATTTTAAGAACAGCCAGGCAATATGTGCTGTTGACTCAATGGGAACAAGCTCTTACTTATTAATATAAAACTAGGTGCAATTGTGAAACCAAGGACCTCAAATATAGTTCCTAAGACAGGGGGAATGGTGCAAGAAAAAGGAAATGGACTTTGTGACATAGTGCTCGGCTGTCAAGAAGGTGCCAGAGAGAAAAGGGGCCATAAAGATGCAAGATGGAAGGTGAGCCTGGCAAAATCTGCCTGGGAGAAGAACTTGTTCTAAACTTATTATTTAGTGCCCTAATTGCCCAGCTCATCCTCAGACATGATTATCGATGGTCCCGAGTTCAAGGATGTTATGGCAGATGCAGCCAAGCCAGACCTTCACAAGGGGATAGGTAAAGGCATGGATGATTCCTCTAAACTTGTAGGTGTTGGCATAGAGAGCCCATATGGAATAGGTTAGGAGGAAGAAGGGAGATCAGGGACATGAGGTTACCTTGTTCCTTAAAATTTATATTGGAACTTCCATACAATCAAGTCAGACTTAACAAATCAACATTCCTGATTCTGAAAGTGGAAAAAAACGTCTCAGCAGCATCACCCCCATTGAAAGTGGGGTCAGAAGGTGACTTAAGGCAAATGCTTAACAGCTGGGAGGAAGTGTAACGTCAGACCGAAAAAAAATGAAAAGTGAAAAGAAAGAAAGAAAGTAAGTGTGTTGGATTAGTGCTTTCCTCAGTGGGCAAGTGGATGAGCCACCTCACAGGATACACAGCAACATAATGTACAAGGTTGAAAGCAGCCATGGAGGAGATACCAGTCACTCATACCACTCCAAAAATATACAATAAGCACTTAACCTAACAGGTATCAATGGATACAGGCCTGTTAGAGAGGACAAAGGTTTTTGCTTTGTGTTCAATGTGACGTGTTCTTAGCCCTTTTTTATTCCTCTCTTGGGTTTATTTTTTGTATAGTACAAAAAAACACATCATTGTAATTCTTTGGTTTTGGCTCATTTTCGGTGTTGGGGACACTACAAGAGTGTCCTCTATTATCATGACACGTAAACGATTTTCTAATGGTTAAATAAGCAAGGTGGTTGACTGGAAGTCATCCTTAACTTTAAGCCCTCTGTTAGACTGTCTAATGAGTGTGCCATATCAAAACTGGAATCCGGCCCAGAGCTGATAGCTGTGCATATTGATCTGAACATGTACAAGTTGTTCAGAAAACTAATTGGTAAGTGGCATGGAATTAAAAGCTAGAATTTCATACCAACTAGAAGTGCGCTCAACGATGTATTCATCAGGATCAATTCCTGCCCGTTGAGTCAGCGTGTAGATATCTTCTGCAGACTGTTTTCTTTTTCTAGCCTATGACTGCTGAAGATGTTTCTTCAAGTTAACTCTTCTAGCTGAGGTGTGCTTGACATTTCTGCCCACCTCAGCAACTCTTTCTGCTGTCAAGTCCTTTCATTTTTGTTTAGTGTAGGTCAAAGGCTGGGTGAATGGAAAATGACTGAGAAACATGCTGTGATAAACTAAATCTAAAAAAAAGGGCAAAGGACATTATTTGTCATAAAATAAATGACTGTTTGGTGTTGCAATTCTGAACTAATAATTACTCTTCCAAAGATAAGCATTACTTGCTCCTCACATTTAAACAGCAGGGATCCTGAGTTTGCCCTTCTGTAGCAAATCCCTCTGGGCCACTTGACATAACTGTTGTTCATGTCCGAGTTAAAACACGCAATTTAAAGGAAGTGTCACTTCCCTCCCCTTAAGTCCTCTGCCCTCACGTCAAGGATTTCCTACAGTACATGCTGTGCCCTGAAGATAAGTCTGTCCCTGGGAGCTTGACTAGGTACTCTAATCTACTTGGCAGTTCAGAGATAATCAGAATGGATACTAAAAACACTCACCACTGCAGCCTTGAAAGAATAGGCAACCCAGAAATGGACAACTGGAAAGGAGAACAGCTGCTGATCGAGTAAGCACACCTCCATCTGGAGTAAACAATTCTCATTCCCACGAAATATCACAGGAGAAGAGGCATTTAAGGAAAGGCTAGTGAGAGCTTTCAGGAATTCTCTGGCATTCTAGTGAGGGGACGTGCAGGTTAGGTTAAGTGCTTATTGTATATTTTTGGAGTGGTATGAGTGACTGGTATCTCCTCCATGGCTGCTTTCAACCTTGTACATTATGTTGCTGTGACAGCGCCTTGTTTTCTATGAGCCTAAATTGGAATATTAACTCTTTTAGGGCGGATGTCGACTTTTGTCGACAGGAGGGGTTGAAGGCGAATGTCGACAAAAGTCGACATCCAGGGATAAAGGGTGACAATCAGCTGTTAATGGCGACAAATCTCACTGTCACGTCACAGGCATTCCCTCTGTGCTTGGAGGAATGCTAGACTCGTTGACTCGGCAAATAAACATTGCGTGTGCGTGAGTTGCGAAATGTAAACAATGGCAAGATGGCACCGACATGTGAAAAGGCAGCGAAGCAAGTGCAGAAAAGAAAACACTTGGCAGACGTTGTTTTGCGCATTACCGCGGAGTCGGACTCTTGATTTTTCAGAATCGGACTTTATTGGCAGTGATCAGGAGATCGAGCAAGAGAGTTAGAAGCAGGCATCAGCTGATCAGACACCAGCCGATGCCGCGCGAGCGGATCTGCTGCCAGTTGAGTGCCTTCGCGCAGCCGATGCATGTACGGCAAGGTTCGCATGGGATAAATACACATACATTGATCCGTTGAGAGCCGATATGGCTACCGGAGTTTACAAGACGGCATGGCTTGTTTTTGGACACGACAGATCACCAGCTACTGTACTTCAGGCTGCTCTCTCCTGATGCTGCTTTTCAGCTACTGTCAGACGAGACAAACAGGTAGGCAGAGATTTTTTTTGAATCGCGGGCTGCCTTTGCATCGCATTCTCGTTATTCAAAGTGGAAACCCACAACGAAAGACGAGATGAAGCGCGCTGTGGCATTACAAATAGAGATGGGACAGAACTGGTGAGATAACTTCAGGGAGCATTGGTCCAAACGTGTTTTGTCCCCGGGTGGCTTAGGTACGTGCTGCTGCAAAGTTTTATTCACTTCTGTAATAAACAGAAGCAAATCCCATGGGGTGAGCCAGGCTATAATGCCATACATAAAGTTCATAAAGTTTCAGAAGATGAAAAGAGGTGACAATACGGTTTTCATGCAGGCAGAAAACTTGGTGGCAGTGGCATGGCACGATGGCAAATGGGTGACTTGTCTCTCTACAGTACACACTAACAATATATGTGAGAAAATGCAGCAACAGACAATTGAAAAATAGGCATCAAAACAACACATAGAGAATTCAGGCTCATACAACATGCAAGACAGTAACATTTGTCAAAAGTAAATATTGTTGATTTGATATGTTAAACAATTGCTTTGTGTTCTTTTTTAAAAAATGTTAGTTTTTGGAAAAATATTCAGCCCTGGGAGAAAAGAAACAAAAAAAAAATTAGCCCTAAAAGAGTTAACATTAGGTAAATGGATGGACAAGGGATGTTCCATCAGGATCTATGAGGCACAGTACAGTGCCACTGAATGAGCCTGACTGTATCAAGAGTCCCTCATCATGCCTGGAGCTGCAGCTTGTTTCATCTTCTTTCATCTTCATTGTCTTTCTGCACCCTTACATGAACCAAAACAAAAATGGCTGGCAACATCAGCGTAAAGGTCTCCTGACTCGCCTCACAAACATATAAGCATAAAGGTCTTCTCACTAACATCTAATCAATCAGACGCACAATGACACAGCCCACCAACATGTTTTTTTGAGAGTGTGCCAAAGGTAAATTTCTGACCTTCACCCAATCAGTTTAAACTTGCAAAAATAAGAAAAAATAAGTAAAAACACCACCAGGAAGACACAGCTCAGCAAATTACTAAAGAGTTTGTCCCCGGAAATACAGGTATCAATGGATGTACATTAGGAAACATGTTCTTCTCAAAAACCATAATTCTATTTGTGTACTAATTGTCCTGTACCTCTTGGTGAGTTTCATTATATTCCGCTACAAATTCTTCTTTTTAGCTTTTTTCATACTTCTCTCCTTTTTGATTGTCCATTCATTCTTTCATTTTTTTAACTCACTTATACCTCACAAGAGTTGTAGGAATGTAGACAAAGATAATCCATGGCAGAACACACTCATATTTTGTGATATGTGAAGTGTTAACTTGAGACTCTGGTAGTGTGAAACCACAAAGTTGTGATCCAAGAAAGACTACAAAAAAGCCAGATGGTGACAGTGTTGCTATTATCATCACTATTATCCACAAGCAATCGTTTCCCTCTTTGATGTTCTACGTTCAGTCCTCCTAGGAAAATCTGGAAGTTTTCTAGTGCTATGCTTTTATCACACCATTGTCGAAGCAAGAATTTTTTTTAGTCAAATCACAAAGTGAATATTTAGTTAACAGACAGGCCCTGGAGCCTGTAAAGGTGTCCATCCAGTCGTCTGTACTGCCCACTTTGGGTGGCAGCAGTTTTAAATAAAAAAGGAATCGAATACAATTTCCAAAGCCAAAATAACAATCGAAAAGTTGACACTGTGAAGATGTGAAATAAATAAACAAAACTCAAGCAGTGAATCAAAAATTAAAATTGGGATACAAAAGAGGTCATGCAATCAGAGCCAAATCAAGCAGTCATTAAACAAAGTCAAAGAACAGAAGAATTTGTAACTGGAATATACTACTTGATTGTCTTGCCTGGTAACTGCACAACCACTGCCAAGGGAGTGCCCATAATTAAAAAAAAAATACAGCATACAAATAAATTGTTAAGTGTGACCTATAGGCTGTAAAGCAAATGGTGAGCCAGTTTCACCCTTTCCCCATACTCACTGCACCTTCTTCTGCTCCTACTGTATATCCATTGTGATATATGGCCGGCTGTTCATCCCAGCCAATACCCCAGGCCGCCAGGTGGAACCCTCCCTGCAGCATGGAGGTGCCCTGAATGCCAGCAGGGAATCCTGGACAATGCAGTTTTTATCCCCAGCCCTGCTGGATACCATGGGGGCCGCTAGAGGATGCTGCAGGGAGGAACAAGGATTATTTGCCCTACGCCCCGGAAGTACATACAAGTCACATGGACAGGAGGAATGATGTGCTTCCGGGGTGAAGAAAAAGGATTTTTATCTGACCCGGAAGTGTTCCTAGTCACGTGGACAGAGAGGGTGAAACGCTTCCAGGTCATGGTCTATAAAGGACTATGGGAAATCCCAGATGAGTGAGCTGAGCTGAGCTGGGTGGAAGGGTGGCAACGCGTCTGGGAGTGTAGGATTGTGATTATTGTATTGATTAGTGATTTATTGTATATGAGTATAGGGGAGTGGAGGGTGCTTGGTGCACATTATTATTATAAAATAAATAGTAATTGGACTTTTATCGGGTATCTGGCATCTGGAACAAGGGTTCAAGGGAGTGAGAGTGCCCCCTATAGACCACAGTGGCATAGCCGGCAGGATTCTCTAGCGTCTTTTGCAGAGGACCTGTACATAAATTTTCTGTGGTCAGAGAACCCCCAAGAAGGCAGTGTCCGGACACGCAGAAAAAATCACCAAAGACCCACGTTTACCAAGTCCGTTATGGGAAAGAAGAGGGGTAAGCAGAGGGGCAGCGCCAGCGGAGAAGCTCTACTCATCATGGCCGATGTTCGGGATGAGCGTAGGAGCGGCCACACGGATCGGGAGAAGCCTACAGAGGAAGAATTCAACAAGGTATGTGCCGGGGAACTAGTGGATAATATCTTTGAAATAACTCACATACATCGGAAATCATCATCCGGAGGCTCTGCGGGATGCAGGAAAAGCTCCTACTGACGGTGGTACACTCTCGTTCGAGCCGGTGAGAGGGACTAAAGACTTCTGCATGTCGGCTGCCGGCAAGGGACACGTGACCCAACCTGAAGCATTCTGAGAAGGAGGAGGTCCACATCCCACTGTTGGCGCCTTCGTCTGTGAAAAGACGGACTTGGACTTTCTGAAGGGGAAGGGGGAGGCGAGCGAAGCACTGCTCACCCCGCAAGAAAGTAAGTAGGGCCGGGAAATGGCTGATCGGTCTGTCGACAAATTAATAAAGACAGACCGCAGTTCGCCAAAGAAGGCAACCCAGCCCTCAGGCAATAAGAACTCCAATTCCCAGAAGCCTCTGCGAGACCCGTCAGAGCACATGCCAGCAGCGGGCGTGCTCATTGGCTCCCGGCCAGTAGGTAAGGCGAACAAGGAAGTAAGCTTGCCTCCGGCCGAAGTAAATAACATTTTGGACTTGCAGGAACTCGAGAAGTTAATCGAGCCTGTAAGTAGTTTCTTGCAGGTCCTGACAAACATTGAGAGGATCGTTGGAGAATTGGGAGCAGTGGCCGAAGCGCCGTTGAGGAAGGTGAAAGAATACCTGCGGCGGTTTGGTTGGGAGCCTCCCGTACTAAAAATGCGACGGTACAGATAAGCGAGACCCGTACCGTATATAATAGATGGACACAGAGTGAACCGGGCCCGCGATTGTTCAGTAGCAGGTGCCAATCCTCTGTGAACCCTACAAAAGAGTCTGAAATGATGACCGAGTGGGCGGGGGAAGATCCGATCGTACCGGAGCAGCTGAACAGTGCTGTCTTACGGAACAGGGCGGATCTAAAGACGCCGCCACCGGTCGTTGTTAAATCTAAAGGGGTGCAGACAGGAAAGGGGCTCTCTTTTACTCATAGGGAGACCCAAACTGTGAACAAGCCCCAGATTAAACAGTTGATCACTAAAATAAAAAAGGGGTCTCCTGACAAGTTGGAAAAGGGGTTGGAAAGCTCAAGGGCGGACGATTATTTGCCCTACGCCCTATAAGTACATCCAAGTCACATGGACAGGAGGAATGACGTGCTTCCGGGGTGAAGAATAAGGATTTTCATCTGACCTGAAAGTGTTCCTAGTCACGTGGACAGAGAGGGCGAAACACTTCCGGGTCATGGACTATAAAGGACTATGGGAAATCCCAGACGAGTGTGCTGATCTGGGTGGAAGGGTGGCAACGCGTCTGGAAGTGGAGGATTGATTAGTGATTGTTTATTGGTGGATTTAATGAGTATTGTGGAGTGTAGGTGCTTTGTGCACTGTTTATTAATAATAAAGTTGAATATTTGGACTTTTACCTGGTGTCTGGAGTCAAATCTGAGGGTTCAAGGGAGCGATAGCGGCCTCTACAGACCACACCATGTAGCAGTAATAGATATATTGTTACGTGTGAAGAGTATGGTGAAGTTCTTACTTGTAAGTCCAACCAACAAGCAACACATTAACACAATAGTGTTTTACTGTAGACATGTAGTTGTAAAGCACCCTGGGCTAGTCTTCAGAACAGAAAGATGCTATATGATTTGTTTTTTATTTAAAAAAAGTCTTTAAAACTACAGCAGTAAGGCAAAGCTTTTTAAGAAAGTGCACTGCAATAGGTTGGTGACAGCTTCCCTTTCACTGGATCATCCTGAGTTGGACATTTTTTGGCTTGGGATAGGCTAGCTTCTGTTTTGGAGGGCCACAGCAGATCCTGAGGTGGCTAGTCATTTAATCTGTTTAGAAATCAACTTCATGCCGGTTAATAAATTCTTTATTGGAGAGCCACGGCTTCCTTGTTTACAATTGTACAGTTTTCAACAGTGTAAGGTGAGCTGTTCTAGGCAGCAGGTCACAGGCATGTGTTGTTTGGTACTATTTTAGATGGCTGTATATTCAGCTTCAGACTGATTAGGTGGGCTCAGCTGTTTGCTAACACAGACACAAGCTGTTCATTTCAGCCGATGACCCACATATGCGATGGTTTTGAACATCCATCAATTTTCTGAAACTGCATTAGACTATAAACACAAGAAGAAAATCCACAGCTTACTCTAGCAGTACTGATAAGGTGGACTGAAGGATTGTAATTCAGCAGGCACACTCGCATCCACACTCACTAACAGCCTAAATTAAATTAAAATCCTAATTATCCTCGGACGCATGTCTTTAGGATGGAGGAGGAAACCAGTTTAGCCGGTAACATTGTTTTCACATAGAGCATGCAGACTCCAATAGACTGTATTGACAGTAAGCAATGGTAACTATTGAGCATCCCTAAATTCATAATTTTTTTAAGTCTGAAATATCTCTCAGCCATAACCCAAGAGAGGTTAGGAGCACACGCTGACACAGCGCATTGCCGCATCCACCACACGACAAACCAACTCAGGATCCCAGATTAGGACCCGAGTGCAGCCATGCAATGGGTGATACCTCAGCACCACACTAGTTCAGATGGAGTGGAACAGTGTGAGTTTTTGTATGGTGGCTGGAGTGGCAATTCTGCCAACAACCCCCAAGTTCTCCCTGCAGGTTGGAGGGCCTACATGCAGGGCTAGATGCAGATTAACCCAAGGAGACTGTATACACTACTGTGATTTAAATTCTAGAAAACAAATATGTGATACTACAGGGTGTCTTTAATTTATGAATAGCAATCTTATGACAACACGCAGACATGCTGCTTGTGCACCATCTGCTGTCCACAAATCATCTGCCCAAATCTCAGTTTTCAGCTCTGCTCTGTCTGCAGCTGTTAACCACTTAAAATAAAAAACAAAAAAGACACTTTTGTGTCAGCGGTCAAGCCATATGTGAAATGGTGAGACACTGTTGCCAACATAGGCAGCCAATGGCAGCTTGTCTTTTGCTGGGAGGCTAACATGCTATCTGTGTGTACTTTAACTGTTGGTTCACGTCACATGCCTTTACATACCTGCTGTCCATACTCAGGATTTCAACTTAGCTGGCTTTGCATGAGCCACAAGGGGACACACCGTCACGACAAGGGCTCTGCTGTGGAACTGATAATCAGTTGTGAAAGCTTTCGCCGGCCTTTACTCCATGTATTTACAGGTTTACCATAAGCAGGATTATTTCTTGCACTGATATGAATATAGTTTGTCTAAACTCTTTACAAATATTTCATTTACTTGTGCTATGGATGGCTTAAGATTATCAGGTAGCCTTTGGTGAAAATCTAGGCGCACTATTCAGAAATCAAAACCTTAAAAGACCTTTAGACAGGTAATAGATGGGGCAGCTTTGCCTGCTGCTGGTCCCCACATCCTCGAGATTCTAAGAGATTGTTGAAGAGGTATTTGTAATATGCCTGCAATCTGAAAAAACAAGTTTAGTAGGCTATAAAATAAAAAATGCATCCAGGGCCTGATAGAGTAGCCAGGATATTTTTACTTCATGAAATGTGCCTTTAATTGTCAGATCATTTCCACCATGTCACAGAGGTTAATGTTCCTGCTTCAGGGTTCATTTTCAAATGTTGGCCTGGTCACTCTTTGTGTGAACTTGTACATTCTTTTGATATATGTGATTTCCTCTTGGCACTCCTTTTCCCTCCTTAGCTATTCCGCACTGGCCAAGTGTAAACAAGCATTGGGGTGTACAAATGTGCACTCAGGTGAAATACCATGTCCTTGTGATATTGCGGGTCTGCTGCTCTAAATGAAGCCTGGCAAGTTTTTTAAAATAATCCATTTGGCCGTGTCAGTCTCTGTGGGTGCGCTTGTGTAGCTGCAGGGAGTTGATGAGGAAATCTGGGCGAGACGCACCCACACGTGAGGGTGTCATCGTTCTCTATTGCTTAATCAGCTTCCAGCGGTGCGAGATTGACACTGACAACGTGTAGGAGTGGGTTCGACTGAGGTGGAGTCCTCCTTAAGGGATCTGAGGGACGACTATGTGTGCGGGAAGGAAGATGGAAGGACAACTGACCCCGAGCGGTCTGGCAGAAGCCAGGGGTCGATAGTGAGAGACCGCGACTGCTGAAGTATCTTTAGCTGAGCAAACCTTGAGTGAGCTGGAGAGACTGGAAGGAGCTGTGCTTGGCAGGTGTGGCCCCAATGACTGCTGCAGGTTTGTAGTCTCGTTTTAGCCTTGTTTAAAACACATGGATTTTTAATTTTTATGGATTATTTATGGATTTCTTGAGCACTGCTCTTTAGTTGGATACTGTTTGAGTATTTTTAATAAAAGCATTTGCACCCTTTTGTGCCATCCCCTTGCTCAGTTTGATTTGTTCCCATTTGCCAAGCTCATCCAGTTACATTACCGACGGTGTTGGGTTCAAGGGCTCCAGAATCTGGAAGAAGGGGCATGAAGCAGGACCTGCACTGTCACAAATGGTGGCAGCGGTGGGATGAGCTGACAGTGGGGACCGAAGAGCAAGAGACAAAGCAGCAAGCGGGACAGGTCCCAGACTTTTGAAAGAACCTACGGGACCCAAGCCAGAGGAGGACTTTTTAAAGACTGAACTTTTTAATGGACATTTATTGATTGGTTTTAGTGTCATTTTAAAAGTTCTTATTCTTTTAATGTCCTAATTTTATAAAGGGGGGGGGGGGGCTTGGGTTGGATTTAGTGTGGGATTTTTAGTGCTTTTATTGTTTTTTAGTGCAGTGTCAGGGCCAAGCCGTGGACCTGGGCCGCCAGTTGCACTGGCTTGGTAGTGGCATGGAGTGGTGGCTTAAGGGGGGAGGAGTGTGATATAGCAGGTCCGCTGCTCTAAATGAATGGCCAGTTTTTTAAAATAATCCATTTGGCCATGTCAGTCTCCTGTGGTGCCCTCGTGCGGGAAGTTGATGAGGTAATTGGGGCGAGATGCACCCGCATGCGAAGGTGCAATTGTTCTCAATTGCTTAATCAGTTTCCAGCGGTGCGAGATTGCGCCGCTGTGCCCACAGAGCTGTATAAGTACGGGCTGGCACAGGAGATCGGGAGGAAAAAAGACGAAAGAGAGCAAGAGCAACATTGGGAAAAAGAGAGTTCATTCGGCTTTACTCTCCATATTGCGAGGACAGATTCCACATCTCAGCTACACTGCATTTGAAACAACTTTTGGTTCAATTCTTTGAGAATCCTGTTGGAATCTGTTGTGTGTAGCCATGGAAACGGACAGGCCACAGGTAAGGAGCTGGGCTGGATCAGTAAAAATACAGAATGTACAGTTTATACATAACCTGATCTGAAACATTAGCACTACACCACTCTCTATATAGTTTAGCTGAATGGCCAGCTTTCTTAAGTAATTTTAAAAAGGAGACAAAACCATTCAGTCCATTGAGAATGTTGGAGCAGGTAAGGCAGTTATATTGAATGATTATGGTGCTAGCGAGTAGTAACCATGTTGCATGTTGAGTTGCAGAGCATTGTCTACATGTGGCAATAATGACTCTTGTCACACACATGCACAGGGGAGGCAGCTAAAAGGCTCAAATGATTGCAATTACATGCCGGTCCAGGGGATGGCAGTGTTCAGTAACGCTTTCTCTATTTCCTCTGCAGACTAGCGAAAGGAAATCTCACCAGAGTCTAAGGACATTATTTCCAGTTCCATTTATTCTGACATTATTTCCGTTTCCGGCCCTTATGACATCACTTCCAGTTCCGGCCCTTTCTTGCAGTTCACCTATATAACCTCCAATTGTATCAGTTTTACTCAGTTTTGTATTGGACTCCAACCCCTAAAGACACATTTCTTTGCTAAAACCTGCTTTTTCTAGAATACAGGGTAGCTACCCCAAACCTTTTTTTTGTTTTTGTGCTCTTTATTTCCTCACCCTATAAACTTAAAAAGCCCTAAATCTTTCAATAGCAATTGTTATTTTTACTGTGCTAACAAGCTGGCTACCTGCTTAACAACCAAACAGCAGCAAACTCACAATGTGCTCAGCCTCTAGTGTCCAAGAGCTGGATATTGGAGCAGGGACTCACTTGTACCAGAGCGAGACCCCTGCCAGTGACTAACAGCAATGGCATCATTGCTTTGCTGGAAAACAAACATCTCCCATGGTGCAGGTTTCTTGCCGAGACTGCATCAGGTTTTCCTCTAGGATTTCCGTATATTTTGATGCATTCATGTTACCCTTGATAATGTACAGTGTTTGGCTTATGGCAAAAGCTGAGTTTAGTCTATTGGCTAAAAAGCCAACTGTCGCTCTCTACAGACCACAGACCCTTCTTCCAGTTGACTTCAGTGTTTCCCATGTGTGTGCTGCTGAGATGGCTTATGTGTTTTTTTTAAGTGTCTTTCTTTCTCCCATAAAAATGCAACTGATAAAGCATCCTGACAACAGCTGTTGAAGGTACAATTTCTCCAATTTTAACCACGGTAGATTGTATCTCCTTGTTTTGGTGGTCTCACTCACTTGCCTTCTTCTTGCACAATCATTCTATTAATGTGAACAGCCTGCTCCAGAGAGATTTATAGCTGTGCCATATATTTTCCATTTTTTAATGACTGATTTAACTGGCCTCCAAGGGATATTCAGTGACTTGGATATTTCCTTGCCTCCACCCCCTGCTTTTCAAAACCTTTTCACGGAGTTGCTTGGAGTGTTATTTTGGTCTTCACTGTGTAGGATCACCATAATACTGACTCACCTTCCACATACAGGAGCATTTCTACTACTGCCAATGTAAACCTCAGGCACGTGATCTCCATTTTATTAATTATGTGACTTCTAATGCTAATTGGTTACACAAGCAACAATTAGGTGTGTCATATTAAAAGGGACAAATACGTGATCAATTTTTTTTTTTTACACTTGTATTTAATTTCCATAATTTTGGCAGAGATCCATTTGAATTATGACATTAAGGGTTGTTTTTCTGTTGACCATTGTCAAAAAAGCTAGAATAAAAAAAATATGTATAGTGGAACCTCGGGTCACGACCGTAATTCGTTCCAAAACTCTGGTCGTAACCCGATTTGGTCGTGACCCGAAGTAATTTCCCCCATAGGATTGTATGTAAATAAAATTAATCTGTTTCAGACTGTACGAACTGTATGTAAATATATTTTTTTAAAGATTTTTAAGCACAAATATAGTTAAATATACCATAGAATGCACATCGTAATAATAAACTAAATGTAAAAACATTGAATAACACTGAGAAAACCTTGAACAACAGAGAAAACTAACATTGCAAGAGTTTGCGCTATAGTGCTACGAACCGGTTGCTAAAAACACTTTTTTAATGAGTTTTAAGCACAGGGAAACAAATTATCATTTGAAAAATCCGTAATTTAATAAACAACCAAGAAAAGTAACATTGCAACAATGCACGCTACGAACCGATTGCTGTAAACGAGGTTAAAACAGTGCTCGAATCTGTCTCTTTAAAAACAAGCCCGGTGCATTCTTTAACTGCCTTCTCGGCCTTATGCCCTCTCTCTCTCTTGCTCACTCGCACTCTCTCTCTGTCTCGCTCGCTGCACAGGGAATGAACAGGGAGAGACTGAACACATGTGGAAATCATTGGCGCGCACAATCCGAAAGGGACTCTGGCTTGTTCGTATATTGAGTGTGTGGTCGTGAAACAGATGCAAAAGTTTGGCAAACTTTTTGGTCGTAACCCGATTTGTACGTGTACAGAGACGTTCATGAACCAAGGTTGTAGATAGATCAGGCTTGTTTTTCCAGCACAATCTACAGATGTTTGAGCAGATTGAGATCTGGGGATTTTGGTTGCCAAGTCAGCACCCTGAACTCTTTGTCATGTTTGTCAAACCATTCCTGAACAATTTTTGCACTGCAGCAGGACACATTATCCTGCTGAAAGCAACCACTGCCATCAGGGAGTACCGCTGCAATGAAGGGGTGTATGTGGTCCGTGACAATCTTTAGGTTGGAGGAATGTGTCAAAGTAACATCCACATGAATGCCAGGACCCAAGGTTGTTGTGCCAGAAACACGCTGCTCAAAGAAGGCACTCACAGACTTCAGGATGAGCAGCACGAATCAAGCTTTACTGCGTGATGTACACACGGACTCAATTCAAATGAAATCGGCGCCCAAGGATGGGCAAAACATATTTTCATTTCGGTTCTTATCAAAGAACCCACTACTCATCCTCACCTGACTCCCAATCATCTTGTAGCTTTGGACCTGCCTCCAATTAGTTCCACCAATGTTTCCAGCTTAATGAGAATAGTGCTTTGTCCTGTTCATCACGCTCACTTGGCAGGTCTTCACCATTACCTAATGCCCATCACCTGACTGAAACTTTCCAACATTACTCCTTACCCTGTGCAGGTGTCTGAGACCTGTTTATCGAGTAAGTTGGAATCAGGCAGACCCACACATAAGATGAAATAGCAAATGGCAAGTGTGGCTAGGGAAAGGGATGTATGACCCTTACTGCCCCGCGATCCGGTTTCAGGTAATGGTGGAAAAATGAATGAATGCTGTCTTCTGGTTTTCCGCTCAAATGAACAGTTTCTTGTTGCACACACAACCCTCAAGGCTAGAGGTCTAGGCAGCTGCATCTCTAAGACAATGACCCTGTTTCTTATAAAACACACTTTCCTTGGCTTGTCATCACTTCATGTTACTGTCCAGGCAGGCAGACAGGGAGGCAGAGTCCTAGCTGCTGCAAGTAACCACTTTTCTTAAAACAATGACCTGCTTAGCCCTCTCCAAGTACACAGTGTCCTAGACAGAAGTTTTTAAGCTCGGCAGCAAGATATTGGTGGTTTGCAGCTGCAAAGAGAAAAATAATGAAATATGCAGATGCAGGCTTTTTATGATTTAACCCTTACTATACTAGCATGCACTAAGACACTTTGAACATATGCAAATCATCAACTTTAAGAATATACTTTTCTATAAGGTTTCCCAGAAGAACATCACATTGCCTCAGCCAGCATGCTTTTTTCGCATAGTGCATCCTGCTGCCATCTCTTCTCCAGGTAAATGACGGCCCACACACCACATGATCTAAAAGAAAACGTGATGGATCAGACCAGGCCACTATCTTCCATTGCTCCACAGTCCACTTCTTATGCTCACGTGCCCATCTTAGGTGCTTTTGGTGGTGTATGGGGTCAACATGGGCACTCTGACCCGTGTGTGGCTACACAGCCCCATATGCAGCAGGCTGTGATGCACTGTGTGTTCTGACACCTTTCACACAAGGCCAGCATTTAGTTTTTCAGGAATTTGTGCAAAAGTAGCTCTTCTGTGGGGTCATATCTGATGGGCTACCCTTTGCTCAGTGAACCTTGGGCACCCATGACCCTGTCTTTGAACAACTCTTGGTAGGTTTCAACCACCACATACTGGGATCACCCCATAAGACCTGCCATTTTGGAGATGCTCTGACCCAGTTGTCTAGCCATCATAGTTTGGTCAAAGTTGTCCCATTCCTTATGCTTCTCCATTTTTTACTGCATCCAACACATCATCTTAAATAACTTATTGTTTCCTTCCTTGACAGGTACCAATGTAAAGAGACAACTAATGTTATTCACTTTACCTGTCAGTGGTTTTAATGCTGTGGATGTGAGTGTTATTTTACATGCTGTCAACCTTTTTATGGATTTTAAAAAAAATATTATTATACATTGCAGCATTCAGGGGTGGGAGTGGTTGCTTTTTCATTTTACATAGTCAGGTAACCAAAAAAGGAAGCAAACTAGAATTCTCAGAAAACCAGAAGACAGCATTTATTCATTTTTCCACCACTTACCTGAAACTGGATCGCGGGGCAGTGAGGGCCACACTTGCCAACTCTGTGGTATCCCAAGGCGTTCCTAGGCCATCTGGGAGATACAATCTTACAAAGCCCTGGGATTTTCCTGGAGTTTCCTCCTAGCTCGTCAAGCCCATAAAACCTCCATATGGAGGTCTTCCATCCAGGGGGCTTCTGTATCAGATGACCAAAACACCTCCTCAATGTGGTTCATAGGAGCAAATTAGAATTCTCAGTACCCACTACAAGATGTGGGGTGGCCTAAAACTGACCTTGACTTTAGGTGTGTATTTCAGTTACATTTCATTATTGTGTGTTAATATCAGATACACTTATACTCATTAATACACAGGGAGAGAACTCAATATACACACACAGATACATAGAAGCATTTCCTCTAACACTTTGTATTGACTTTTTTTTGCTCAAATGTATAAAGGACATTTAAAAGTAACTCCACTTACTGAGGGTTCCTCCATATGTCAAAAACTACTACAACATCTTTATCAAAATAACGTCCATGAACGGTCAAATGCCAGGGCTGCACACTGTAATGGCACTGATTTGAATTCCACCCTGACGTACAATTAGCGAAGGTTCCTGTCTGGATCTTGATTCTAGCAGCAGCTGAGACAAACCTAATGGTTTATTTGTTTAACTCCATTACTTTCAAATGTGCAAATGAGATTGTTAAAAATGAGTCACATTAGCTTTGCTTTTTGTTATTCCCATTGCTCTTAGAAGGTATGTGTTTATGCGCCAAACTTGTATTCTTTTTGTCTTTCACAATATTAAACCTCAATAACACTGAGCGTGCTGGTGCAAACAGGAAACTTAAAAAAATTCAAAGTGACCATTTTTGCCTTTAATGCTTAAACCACAATTGATGGTTGAGTGAAGCAATAAAAATGACAAATAGGAGGTAAAATTGAAGGTAATGGTTAAAATGTCAGGCGCCCTGTAAAGGCTGAACTATAAGACTGGTGCACTCTGTTGCTGACAATGAGAACAACTATTTCTCTCACTTGTTTAGTGTTTTTTCACATGTTAATGCTGTGGAAAGGGTTTAAACTGTGAACTCAAATGAGATGTTTAACGGCTCTGCCAGAGAACTAAAGGAAGGTCTGTGGTCTGTTCTAAAATGTTTAACGACTAAAGGGAAACAAAATGATAAGGGAAGGCGGCTAATGAACTGTAGCCTTAAATATGAGTTTCATAACTGCCATAGCATGTTTTCATAGTAAAAAAAAAAAAAAAAAAAAGCTACAAAGCAAATTATACCAGAAACCTTTGGCTCCTTTCGGAGTGAACAATAACCACACTTTGACCAGACCTGCTGACAAACACATTATTCCAGTGGCCTGTTATTGCCAAATTTTTGCAATGTCCTAAAATGATTTCCTCCTTACCAGCCATAAGACGCTTTGTTACCCATTTTCACATTTAGTACAGTCACCCATTCAATTTCACATGATCCATCAGTGGTGAGACATCTATGACAAACACACAAATGAAGTAGCGGTCTTTAAAGGACAAGATGAATGACTTTGGACAGTGTTTGACATCATTTCAGCCATGGCCCTGCAAACTCCACCAAAGTATTATTGGCAAAACATTTTATACAGGGTTGTGAACGATAAAGAAAGGCACACCTATGGAGTTTCGGATTAAAGGGGACCATCAGCCTGGGTTTGAATCCCATGCCCAGTCTTCCTCTATGTGGACTCTTTTTGTTCTGCTTGTGTCTGTATGGATTTTCCTGGTTTTGCTCATAAATAAAGTGGGTTTCAGCATGTTATGTTATGTTTCAACCAAACTTTTAATTTTCGAAGTTTCATAAAATATATATTTATGTCATGCAATTTATAAGCCTATCAACAGTATATAGCAACAAAATAAATGTTAACGACTGAAAAAATAAACAAAGCCCATATAACTTTACCCCATCTACTAAGGCTGTTCTGAACAATTAAAAACAGAAAACCTACCCACAAACTTTACTGATATATTGTTACTACCAATAAAAAGCAGATTATGAGGAACTACTGACTTGTTTGGAGGTGGTGTGGTGGTGCAGTAGTTTACACCGATGCCTAGTCGATCCAGTGTTCAAGGTTCAACCTGAGCACCAGGTTTCTGTCCCCACGGAGATCGTACAACTCTTTGATCACAGCAATGTACAGAAGGGCATGCGTCAGATTTTGCAGTAGGTGGAGTATAGCTGCAAAATATCATGCCAGGTCCCATACCTGTTATTACAGTGGGCATAAGATCACTAAAACTGGAGGAAGACTGGTAAAATATTACCTGGTCTGTTAAACGTCTTTCTGTAATTAAGGACAGAAAAACTTTGACAAATGAGAGGAGACCAGTCCATCAGCCAGGCTAAGCTGTCCTAACATCTCACCCAGAAACTTCTTACAGGTTGTCAAGGTTTCTGCTTCAACTACATGTCTCAGCAGTCTTTTTCTGGATTCCCACAATGCCCACTGGTGTCCTTGTGTGGTTCTCTGTGAAGATGAAACAATTTTGCTGGATCCACTATATAGCAATGACTTTGAGAATTCTGAAGATCTGGATTAGGTCTCCATGCAGTCTTCAGTGCTTGAGACTAATCTGGTTTAATTCTTACAACGTCCTCTGCACAGCTTCAAGTGCTGCTATGTCTTTCTTGTAACGTGGTGACCAGAACTACACACAATTCTCCAGTCTCATTAGTATGTTATATAGCCTGAGCATAACGTCTCTTGAATTATATTGAACATCCATCCATCCATTTTCCAACCCGCTGAATCCGAACACAGGGTCACGGGGGTCTGCTGGAGCCAATCCCAGCCAACACAGGGCACAAGGCAGGAACCAATCCCGGGCAGGGTGCCAACCCACCGCAGTTATATTGAACAGTTTTGACAAAACATAACCAGACATTTTATTTGCCTTTTCAATGCATTTTCTGTGCATTGTCATATGATGCAAATTTTGTGTCTTTGCTTTGTGTGTTTGCTTCCTTTAGGACAGAATGTAGAATTATTGTTTCTTTTCCTTCCATGTAGCATTTTGCACTACTGTTCAACCAGTTTCAAAGTTTCTCCCCGTCTTCCTGAAATGTTTCTGCTTCATCCTCAGTGTCTGCCAATCCTCTAGTTTTAGTATTATCTGCAAATTTCCCAAGCTTATTAAGTATACCGAAATCTTTGTCATTAACATAAGTAAAAAAAATAACATAAATCTAAAAAAGTAATGGTGCAAAGACAGATCCCTGAGGCACTCCACTGATAACCTAACTCAACATGGAACACTATTGATCCATCTCACCATGTGTAAACAGTAAAGGCCGGAAGTGGCAGTGTCATGGTGTAGGAAATGTTTCTGACCCACATTAGGCCTGCTTTTTACCAACTGACCATCATCTGACTGCTACAGCAAGCCTAAGCATTTTGGATGACCATATGCATTTTTTTAAGGTCGTAATCTTCCTATTTTCAAATAAACAACTTCCAGGAGGCTTTCACAAAGCACATATCATCACAAGCTACTAGCATGAACATGACAGTGACTTCACTTTATAAAAATGGGCAACCTAATACAGCACCTTCAGGATGAGGAGGTTCACAGCATGCATTTTCAGGAACTCAACATGGCACCTCCTAGAATATACGCCTCAAAGGATTTAGGGTGCTCTGGAGGCAAACAATGGGTCTGACCTAATGCTAGACAAGTGTACTAAATAAAGTGGCCACATGGTGCTTAGCACTACACTGAAAAAAATAAGGCGATGACTCACACTTAATACTTTCAATCTGAACCAGTATAATTCTTTTTAGCTTATTGATCCCACAATTTTTAAGTTGAGGCAAATCATTTAGAGTGATTGGGTGCAATTCCACTTGTTTTATACTGAAGTAAATCTATTTTTTAAGTTGTTCTTCTTTTTTGGCAGTTGGAAAGCCATCACACTGGAAAGTTCGACTGAAAGAATATACAAAACACAGCACATGAACAACCTAAAATATTAAGTTAACTGAAATAGGATTTTTACGTTTATTCCCTCCACCATAACTTACTTTGGTACAAATTTTTTTACTTTGATTGAGATCTGAAACCAAATATTTCAAGGCTACAACACTAAATGACTAATCTTAAGTTGCTTGAAAGAGAAAATTTACGTTGAATGAACAACATCAATGTTATACTTTTTCAGTGTACAACCTCCCATCTTAAGTCCTAGTCACTGCATACTATACTATACTTTCCTTCTCTCTTTTTTTACTTCAAGGTACTTCATTTCCAAAAAAACATTCTGGTTAGATCAAAAGGAAACTCTAAACTGGGCTGATGTGAAATGGACCAGTGTCTCATCCAGGATAAGTTCCTGCCTTGTGTCTGGTGGGGCAGGCTTTAATGGAATTTGTCGGCTAAGGAAATGGATGCATACTGCAGCATTATGCTGCAAATCAGTGCTGAACTCTCTTATTTGTCCTCTGAAAAAGGCCATTTTATAATAAGAAAAAAATTAAAAGAATGGGACAAAATAGCGTGAGCCTGCCAAGCTGTCCACTCTGGGTGCCCCAATTTCCCACCCAGACTTAAAGTCTAAGCTCTTGGGAACTGAAAGGCAGGGAAGAAAGAAAACTCTGTTAAGCAGTATCTACCTTGGAGTATCTAGGCTTGGAGTAAACTTTGATGCTGAAACGATGCCAAGAAATGCACAATCAACTATATGCAGACTGCTAGTCAGATGGACTGAGATTAAACTGATTTGCTGAGCAACTAAAAATCACAAGGAAGTGTGAAGCTTTTATCCAGTTTGTTAGATTTTTCATCCACAAAGATCATCTAGCAGAAGCAGAATGAAAAAATGACCATCGATGAAGAAGTGGAAAATCTAGTGATCCATATTTTGTAAGCTTGTTTTTTTCTCTTTGCTCTTTACCTCACCTTAATCTAAATTCTGAGTGGAAAAATGCTTAATTTTCAAATTATAATGTTTGCTTAAGTGGGAGGCATGGTGGCACAGTGATTAGTGCTGGTGTCTCTACTCTATGGATTTGATTCCCAGAAATCTGACACTGTGTTGTTTGCACATTCTCCTTACATGTTTGCAGTTTACTCCCACATTTAGGTAGACTGGCGATTTTAAACTGGCCAATCAGTGGGTGGGTGTGTTAGCGTACCCTGCAGTGGGGTGATGTCCTGTCTACGGCTGGCTCCTGCCATGTGTCTGATGCTGACAAGAAAGTCTTGTCAGTGCCTGTCAGTGAATTTTAAATTGGATGCTTCCTTTTTGCTTGAGCCTGTGCTTATCTGGAGGAATGTTTCTTTTTTTCCTGCTGCTAAAATGTCACATTCTAAAAGGGCACTGGGGAAGCAGGGCCAGGGATTGTAAAATATCCACTGCAAAAACAAATCTCATTCAAAGCTGAATTCAGGAGCAGCCTTGAACAAGAGCTGCAGTGTGGTAGTCTTTGTTGAAGTACTCCAAAAACACAGTGCGGCTGAGCACAAACACTGAAGATGATTGCTTCCAAACTCCCCAGTTAAAACACATAAATAAACAGAGAATATAACTGGAAGCTCCGGCAGCTCACTGACCATTTAGTATTCCCACACTGTGAACTAAAGGTGGGGATGCTGCAACAAAAGTCGTAGCTTAAGATTTCACTAAGCACAAGTCCTTTGGATTACTTGGAACAATGCTGATGTTTTGATGCACGTCCAACTTTGACAAAACACTCGAAACTCACACAGAGAAAAACTTCAGATAGAAGAACATTTTCACAACAGTAATGACACTGCCCTGAACGGGGACCTGACCTTTTGTACTTTTTATTTTAGCATTCAAAATACTTTGATCATTATGATGTAATATTATGACTCTTTATCACGCTCTTCTTTAGGTAGGCCGCGCAATAGACAGCAACTCATCCAGGGCTGGTTCTTGCTTTGTGTTGGAATAGTCTGCTGCCTTCCATTAACCTGAGCTATAGTCAGCAGATCTGAGGACATTAGCTTATGCTGTTTGCTAATCCTAAGTAGTGCTCTTGTGTTTTGTGCACTTTACTGTTCTTTCACAGTATTTAATAAACCTGGCTTGGATTAAAGAAAACTCAGTGACCTAAAGTAAATAGGTCCTTGAAAAAATGAAAAACTGAGATTTTAAAAAGCAGGCTGTCCTAGATCCAGAGGGTCAAGGCAGCTTAGGATACTATTTGGATCAAATACAGGCAGCTCAGTGGCAAAATGGTTAGCACTGCGACTTCATAAACAGAGCATAACGGCAATAAATGTCTCAACAAATATCTTAAAAAAAAGCATTAAAGCCTTTGCATTCAGAAATTAATTCATTGGCAGGAGGTCCTGCCAGAGTCAAGCCTGCAACTTAAGAATCCATATTACTAACCGAGAATGGTAAACCGGATGGCATGGACGCAGGTACACGGCGATGGACGCAGGAGACGTACTGCGCAGGCGCCAACAGCGCGTGTCTCATAAACCGCCAGCGAAGTGTGATCCACCGCGCACAAAGGAGTCACCGCTCAAAAACAAAAGAGCTCTTGACGTGAATGAGAAATGAAGCAACAACGCGCCCATAGCTAACAACTACCGACACGGACACACAAAAAAGAGGATTCTGCGCTGCAGCCCAGATTCAAACGGAAGAGGCTACGGAGGCCCCACAGGTCCACAAAGATAGTACGGAAGGCAAAGGCGCCTACACAGCATAGTGAAACCCGACATAGTACGGACGGCGCAGGCGTCACCGCCATATTGTGAGTGGCACTACTGCAGAGTGAAGGCCGCAGGTGTCACCGCCATATTGTGAGTGGCACTACTGCGGAGTGAAGTTAGGAATAATGTGCTGCTTGGGATTGTACAAACCAGCTCGACTAACGGAGCTACAAACACGAGCCCGCATGGATAAAGAAAATAAACGTGGGTGCCTACTACGCGCATCTGAAACCGCGGAAGCAAAACTGTCTCGGCTCCAGAAACAAACATCTCAACTAACAGAGCTACAAAAATGCGCCAGCATGGACAAATACAATGAACATAGGCGCCTACAACGCGCATCTGAAACTGCGGAAGCCAAGCAGGCACGGGGGGTTGGCGAGCGAAGCGAGCAGGGGGCAATGCCCCCTAGTGAATTTATAAAGGGAAAAACTTTGTGGCCGTACCATTGCCAGAGCATGAAAGTGGAATGTGATCAGTCACAATATGCTAAGCAGTGCTCGAAGTGGACATAAACAAGTGACACTAACCTTACGTGTTACTCCTGAAGAGTGAGGAGAGTGGGGAATTTCCCTATTACAAATTGAAGCGCCACTATTTAAGACTCATGTTTCTTCCTTGGACTTAGCAGCACCACACTCAAAACGTGGGGGTCAGTTTTCAGTGCCATGACCAGGGGCTGGGGTTCGATGAAGTGGAATGGATAACCAAGATGAGAGCAGGTACACATCTAAGAGCACTGGTAGTACTGGCACTTGCTAACCAATTGAGCTTTGCTTCTTCCGTGAGCTTCACCAAATTTTCTCTTTTTCATTTTAAAATGTGATCACATCTCTTTTTCACTGCCTAGTCTTCAGTGTCCATCCACCCTATTGGCTAGTGATGCTACTCGCGTAGCCTGCCAATCACTTCTACTCCAATCACAACTACGTCCTTCACTTGCATATATTTGCAGTGCAGCCGAGAGAACGCAAATTAATGTAATATTAATAAATATCGACAAATAAAATAACACGTCGGCTAATTCTCTTTTTCTCTAATGTCACCAAATTTTTATCAAATTCATCAAGGCTTTTTGGAGATTTTGGAGTATTTCATTTTTCTACTGGGGGGTTCCCCCCTAAATATTGATATATCTTCCTTTCTTAGAAAATACCTACGCACCTAGCTGTACCATTGTGACAAATTTCAGTTTTATAACTAAACAAGAAGTAGTGTTTTTGTTGATGAGTGCCTGAGTCGGTCAGTCAAATCTGCATTGTTTATCTACTCTCTCTATATATAAAATCCTAAAGTGCAACGATTTTGTGCAACGATTTTATGTGATGTTTTTATGTGACTTTTTTGTCACGCTTTAAATCGGCCTTATTTTAAAACCTACATATATATGTTTGGTATCATTCTTTTCAGAATTCATTGAACTTTAATGTGATTTTCAGATTCTTACTCCGTTTTTAAATTATGAACTAAAAAATATCAAGAACTCACGTCCCACGAGATGAGACTTTGTGCCAAGAGATTTAACCACGCCCAGGGCCAGAAAGAAAAGACAAAGAGTAGGACAGCTGCTGTACAGGGCTTTTAAATGTTCAAAGCACCATGCGAGATGCAGATCACACGGCACATCAGCAGCAGCAAGCCAGCAGCTGATCAAGCAAAGAGGAGGTTTCCCATTGTATCACCGTTTAAGAGGGGGTTTCAGAGGAGCAACCGCGTCTCCTTGAGGTGCGTTCAGCACCCCTCTTCACAACACGAGTGGCAGAGACACAAAGTGGCTGGCACGTAGTGCAGGCTGGGGGTGTTGGCAAGTGAAGCAAAAAGGGGGAAAGTCCCCTAGTACAGAATATATAGATTGGAAACACTTTAGTTTAGGCACTACGAAAATGTATTAATTACCCATACACTGTCATGTCACACCATATTAAGAAAGGCATGTTTTGGTTTTATTAAAACTTGCAAAGCATCAATAATTAGTTATAATTGATCTCTGTGCAGTGTTGGATATCAGGAGACTTTGGCATGCTGGCAAAACTTCTATATGAAGGATCAAGAAAACCATGTCTCACTTAAGCCACCTCAGACGATTCCCAAGTAAAGCTGTTGAAGAAAGCCACATTCCTGAGACGAAAGACCACTTTATTGAAGCCTTCCAACTGACTTTGGGACCAAAACAAGCTTTATTAATACTTGGCCACATATCAGTAAATGTGTAATTTGCAGTATCTAAACTACTGTAACGTGTTACCACAGAATGGTTTTAACAATGGTTGTAATAATTATGAGCACATTGGCTGATCTATTGCC
The DNA here is from genome assembly GCF_900747795.2 of Erpetoichthys calabaricus. Taxonomy (NCBI): domain Eukaryota; kingdom Metazoa; phylum Chordata; class Cladistia; order Polypteriformes; family Polypteridae; genus Erpetoichthys; species Erpetoichthys calabaricus. The sequence goes on from NC_041396.2 coordinate 185,013,519, forward strand.
TTTTATCTGTATAGAAACAGGCTTTTTATTTTATTTTTTTAAATTCAAACCGGTTGTAGTTTGATGGCACAAATAGTTCACAGCTCCATGCGCCTGATAAACACTACTTCTGCATTTTTGAATACTGCAGAATGGTTGCAGTGGACTTGGGCCTTCAACTGGCCTTGGTCAGCAATGATATTCAATGTTTTTATTTTTGCATAGTCTAATCAATGGACTAAGCAGCCACCTTTTTAATGTATTTGTACTTCCTATGTTCTGAGAAGAACCCCCTAGAACAGGGGTAGGCAACGTCAGTCCTGGAGAGCAGCTAGATGGAGAACTTCTGGCTGCTTTGTCTTTTACATCTTATTACTAAATAAGGAGCCATTAACACACTGAATGCAGCTGTTTAAGATTGAAATAAGCAATTAAGGGCAGAGAGACTTAACAAGCAAGACCACTAAAATGAAGCATCAAACTATCACTTAAGCAATAAGTGTTTCATCAGCAATAATTGATTGCTCATTAAGAAACTGGGTTGGAACAAAAACCTGCAACCACTGCGGCTCTCCAGGACTGACGTTGCCTAACCCTGCCCTAGAACACAGGTGTCGAACTCCAGGCCTGGAGGGCCGCAGTGGCTGCAGGTTTTCTTTCTAACCCTTTTCCTAATCAGTGTCCAGTTTTCACTGCTAATTAACTTCTTTTCCCTCTATTTTAATAGCCCTGTTTTTAATGATCAAGTCTTCTAAATTGATTCTTTTCTTCATTAAATGACAGCTAAACAGAAATGAGATGTGAAACAAGCCAACAAAGGACCAGCTAAATTGGGGCTTCAAACTCCAACTAATTTCACTCCAACCAGTTCCTTAATGAGAGGCTGGTTGTTGCTGTTAATTAAACCCGTTATTCAATTCCATGGCTTGTTGCTGCTCTCATTCTGTCACAGCAGACATTTCCAAAACTGTTGCTATTCTATTATTTTTTTGGTGGCCTGAGAGCTCAGCCTTACTGAGACCTTCACCTTTCTTTATTTTCGCATTTTGTTTGATGGGTACAGGTGACCTGATCATGTGGAGGCTTGTTTTGTGTCTCATTACTGTCCGGCTGCTAATTAAGAAAAAAAACAACTAAGGGGGCTGAGTCAAGTTAATTAAAACTAAGGCTAAAGAAGTTAATTAGCATCTAAAACTGGTTACTAATTAAGAAGATGGTTAGAATGAAAACCTGCAGCCACTGTGGCCCTCCAGGATCGGAGTTCAACACCCCTGCCCTAGAATAAACTGAACCAAATGATACGTAGGGAAAGGAGAGGTTCGGTGCCTCACAGGGCTAGAGACAAATCATTATGTGTCTAGATTTTGCATTTTCCCTCCATGTCATTGTTTTTTTATTTTTTTTTCCCCCCTAAGATGTGCCAGTGAGGCTGACTGCCAATTCTAAATTGACCCAGTGTGTAGCAGTGTGTCCTGTGATGGACCATGGATCGTTCCTGCATTGGGCCAGGTTTGCAGGAAAGGCTCAACCTTCTGACTATTGAGTTGATTGAGAAAATGGATGGCGGAATAAATCAAATAAGGATAATTTTTAAATTATGTCCTGAGTGTTTCACAATAATAATAGAACATTAACACCAATTAAATGACAGATAATTTCATTGCACTAGGGTGTTCCCATCCTGATAGCCTCAGTAACACATTTGGGATCTGACACAACATTCTGGCCTGTAAGTGCATGATACTGAAAGGCACAATGAAAAGGACGTGTCTTTACGTTTAATAAAATATTAGTACATTTTTGGAGCCCGAAATCCCCTGCATATGCAATTTCCAGAATTTCCTGTCTTAAAATGAAGTATGGCGTCAGGCAGATTTGCTTTACTTATACTGGAATTCAGACAATGAGATTAACTTCATCTCTTCATCTCTCCTCTGACCCTTAGGCAGTCTTGAACTCTGCAGGCAGATCTGTTGTGTTTAGGGCTAAGTAAGTACGCTTACTTCTAATTTCCTGGAATGTGTTATGATTTAATGTTTTTTATCTCACACTAATGAACAGGAAAACTGCTTGTTTGGTTAGTCTGTATTTGGTCAGGTTTTTGGGTGCACTTTTTTTACTTTTAACATTTTTCTTCCATTACTGTTTACTTGTGTGCTGTTGCCGTATCAGTCAAATTACCAATGCTCTCTGACTGGTAATTCTGCACAGCTCAGCCTTCACACTCAGGAATCCTCTTTACATTTCTGCAAATACCTGTACAAAATGCTCTTTTATTGTGCACAGTTATTGATTCATCTACTTCTCAACCCATTTTGTCCATTACCTGAATCTGGGTATCCGGAGTGTATTCTGGCAATAACAGCCGCAAGGCAGGAGGAAACTTCAAATGCATATCAGCATATTGCAGCACACACCAACTCTCACTCACAGCAGGCCAATTTAGAGATACCTTACCCACCCAGCTCTGCAGTGTGGGCTGAAAACACATTGCCAGCGGAAAAGTCACATGAACACTGGGTAGATGTTCAACTTCAACTAAGACACAGATAGTGGCTGGTCCAGAAACCAAACCCCAGCCCTGGTGCTACAAGACAGCACTGCTAACTAGTATATCACTTGAGTTGGCATTTTATTTGAGAAAGTTACTGCAAGAAAAGGATGTACAAAATACTGTAATTTACCTCAATTTGTTCAAATACACCTACTCATCATACCAACTGTCATTCTATAACATTCCAATGGCTACAAAATGTAAAGGGAACACATTGTGGTGTGCCCACACTTGGCAAGTCAGTCCATTACATTCTTATTCTTAGGCCCGGTTTCTCAGGATAAGAGTGTGACAAACAGGCTACTAGTTTACGTCCCATTTGAAGATTACAAAGTGTACCAGTCATCCAAATGCGGGGCATTGCACCAGTTATTTTTGCTGTATGAATTATGTGCTTCTCTATACAGTCTTCAACGCACATATTCGGATTTGCATATACAGATTTGATCTAATTTATCTTTTACAACAGTCCACAGTCTTCTGTTTACCATTCTACTTCAGAGACAAGTGATGTGCACAGTATCAAATAAATCTTGTAAATATTTAAAACCATCACCAACCCACATATTCAAATGGCTACATTAAGTGCCAAAGGAATACATTGTGGCATAATAATAATAAGTGTCTTACTTCTTCCTTTCCAAAGAAAGAAATGAAATATGAAATAATCAGTTGGGTTGGTTGCTGGCTTTCTGGTCCCATTGACACCAGAGATATTGACTGTACCACAATTGCTTTTCAAATTGTCCGTTCAGTTAATTCTGGGACCTCCTCTGGTTGCCTCATCTTCTATGAAGGTTCCAAAAAGGATACACTATGATATTGTATCATCACCCATTCACTTGAAATGTCCAACCAACCTTAACCGACATTTTCTCTCCATTTTCTCAAGCAGCCAAAATCTTGTCTGTTTGTATTGTTTATTTCAGTTCTCTTTCTGCCAAGTATGCTTCTTAATCTCTTCATTTGGAAGAAGCCGAGTTTACCATAGCAATTCTCAATGTAAGTCCAGGCCTCAACTCCATAGAGGAATGTTGTGAGGATGTTGGTGCTATATACCACGTTTTTGATTTAAAGGCTCACACAATTTTGAAAACCCAACAATTTTCTCAGTTGGGTGTACCTGAAAGACCCAAGACTCACCTTGTACTCTTCTTTCTTTGCTGACAAATACATTTCACTTACCAGGTTACCCAGACACACAAAATTAGTTATTCTTTCTAGCTCTAAATTCTCTCCTTTACTTGACATTTCTATCTTTGACATTGCATCACTGCTGTCTTCACAAGTGACTACATATTTTGTTTTACAGACCCTTACCGATACACCTGTTTTTCACATATATTTCTCAACATGGTCGAGCATCTCATTCAGTGGCTCTCTGTTCTGGCAGATAAGGACAAAGTTCTCAGCATGCATAAGATCTATAATCAGAGGTGGGTAGTAACGAGTTACATTTACTTGAGTAACATTTTTAAAAAATTGTACTTCTAAGAGTAGTTTTACTGCACCATACTTTTTACTTTTACTTGAGTTCATTTGTGAAGAAGAAGCGCTACTCTTGTTATAAAAAACTGAGATTTGGAACTTTGTGTTATTTGTGCATCTTTATTTTGTAAAGATGTTATTTATTTTTATTCATTTTTTATTTTATTATTTGGAAATAGCAGATTTTGCATATTAAAACATTTTTAAAAAATAAATCATTTATTATGATCAAACAGTTGCTCAGTACTTGAGTAGTCTTTTCACCAAGTACTTTTTTACTCTTACTTGAGTAATTTTTTGGATGACTACTTTTTACTTCTACTTGAGTAATATTATTTTGAAGTAACGCTACTCTTACTTGAGTACAATTTTTGGCTACTCTACCCACCTCTGTCTATAATATACCCAATGCCCTCAACTAGATCTCTTCTGCACTTTCTTCTATTTGGAATCACTTAGCTGATGCTTATTCCACATTTCTTGCAGTCTATAGATATTTTAACCTGATTTGACGACCCATTCAATGATGATGTTGAAGAATTAAGGTGATAATATGCACCCTTGCCTCAGCCTAGTTTTCACCTCAAACCCCTGTTGTTTTGCCTTTAACTCAGACTGCCGCCTGTGTGTTTTCATAGAGCATTTGAAGTGAATAATTGATCTTCAATGACACACCATACTCAGTACTTTCCTCGTGTTCCGCCTATTCACCTTGTCTAATATACTACCATTTTTCTAATGTTATAATGTCATATGCAGCTTTAAGATTAATGAAACAACACATGAAGTAACATATGAGGTGTGATCAATAAGTACGGTGAATGTTGATGCAGAGCACCATCCAAGAGCCAAGCAAAACAAATTCAATGCAGGTTCTGACATGTCCACCTAGAGCCGAATGTGTGACAAGTTTCAGCTTGTTTGATACTGTCTGTCGTTTGTGAGCCACTGTTGAGTTCAAGTGTGTTTTTCAAGTTTGTCGTTAATAATGGACATCGAGCAACGCATTAACATGAAATTTTGTTTCAAATTGAAAAAAAGCTCAGGAAACCCATCAGATTTTAAAATTGGTTTATGGTGACACTGGACCGGCAATTAAGACTGTTTACAAGTGGTTTGATCGATTTTGTAATGGATCTGACTCAGTTGAAGACGAGAAAAGATCAGGACATCTTTCAACATCAATAACCGAGGAAAATGTTGAAACGGTTTCATTCTTCATCATGACAACGCATCCACCTTATTAGCCGGAGCTGGTACCATGCAACTTCTGACTGTTCCCTAAATTGAAAATGACCATGAAAAGCAAATTATTTCAATCCATTGAGGACATCCTGGCAGCCACGACAGCCCAACTAAAGACACTCTCGAAAGAAAACTTTCAGAACTGCTTTGCAAAGTGGCAGGAGCGTTGGGATAAGTGCATTGGAAGTGGAGGAGAGTATTTTGAGGGTGACTAGTAGTTGTAAATCTTTTACTGCAATAAACATTTCTTTTTTAAAACATTCACCGTATTTTTAGATCACACCTCGCATTCTTGTTTTTAGTCATTTCTATTATCCACCGCACAGTGAATATTTGATCAGCACCTCTTCCTCATTGGAAACCAGATTGTGTTTGAGGAATTTTATTATCATTTATTTTTACAAGTCTGGTTATTATGATGTTCATAAACTACTTTCCAGCCACACTCAATACACTGAATCCATCCATTATCCAACCTGCTATATCCGAACTCAGGGTCACGGGGGTCTGCTGGAGCCAATCCCAGCCAACACAGGGCACAAGGCAGGAACCAATCCCGGGCAGGGTGCCAACGCACCGCAGGACACACACAAACACCAAGCACACACTAGGGCCAGTTTAGAATCGCCAATCCACCTAACCTGCATGTCTTTGGACTGTGGGAGGAAACCGGAGCGCCTGGAGGAAACCCACGTAGACACGGGGAGAACATGCAAACTCCACGCAGGGAGGACCCAGGAAGCGAACCCAGGTCCCCAGGTCTCCCAACTGCGAGGCAACAGCGCTACCCACTGCTCCACTGTGCCGCCCTTAGGCTATGATGTCCATTGTTAACCATGTGTCTCCTTTTCTTTTTTTGGTACCACATGCCTCAACCACTGTTTCATAAACTGAAGACTTTATTCCATTCATCCATGGTGTCTCGCAGTTTGTCAACTAAAGTCTCTAACCGATTTCCTAACTTATGGAGTATGGCCTATACCAACGGTTTCTTTTCAGGTAGTACGCATCGCGGTCCCTGAAATGTAATTTATCTGTGCACAACCCTTTATGACAAGCCTGTTGTGAGCAAAAACCAATGAAACTGTTTAAATACAATAATACGTGGATTCCCAAATTTAGTGTGGTGTGAAATTTCGTCATCTGAATAAATAAAACCTATTATTCGAATCAGTATTTAGTTCATTTAACGCTACCATAATTCCGTTTCGCGGAAGTCAACTTCTACTTCTTCACTGTTTGAGCTTTTGGTCACTAGATGAAAGCACAACGCCGACACTATTTAGTCTTCAGTAACTCTGCCTCACAGAAACCGCTCGCGTTTGTTGTTATACGTGCACTGCCGCTGTATCGCATCGTAGTCACTAGGTCTAAGCACAAAGCCGATACCATTTCGTTTTCGGTAACTGCCTCACATACAGGCTGAAGGCAGGATTTAGTTTCGGGGCGGAATTTATCAATTTATGTACATGCACAAATTTTTTCATTAATTTTAGGCATAATTTCTTCCAATTCTTTAACTTTTATTCAGATTTCGAGGCGGTTGTAGTCAGTGTCGTGAATTTGCTGTATATTACCTAATTAAGAATTAATCATTCATTGCAGTACTTGCTTTTTAATTTTTTTGTTAAAAATTTGGGTGGTACGCAACGCAATTCACTTAACCTCAGGTGGTACTTGACGTCCAAAAGTTTGGGAACCCCTGGCCTATACTACAGGTGAAGACAGAACTATGTCTATGACAGAACTATGTGACATCATCTACTGTTAAATTCTACTCCGTACTTCTAAAATTTTTATTTTTATACTGTATTGAGGATTTGTTCTGTTCTGTGTACTGTATTGAATTGACCCCCTTCTTTTTGACACCCACTGCACGCCCAAACTACCTGGAAAGGGGTCTCTTTTTGAACTCCCTGTCCAAAGGTTTCTTCCATTTTTTCACTATAAGGGTTTTTTTGGGAGTTTTTCCTTGTCTTCTTAGAGAGTCAAGGCTGGGGGCTGTCAAGAGGCAGGGCCTGTTAAAGCCCATTGCGACACTTCTTGTGTGATTTTGGGCTATACAAAAATAAATTGTATTGTATTGTATTGTATGTCCAGACCATACTCCGTAAGTTAGTTTGATTTAGAACAAAATATGGTAGAGTTTTTATTTGGGGTTTTCTCCACAAAGTTTCAGAAATTTTGAGCATAACTGGAAACAAGGGAAAGGAGTAAGCTGTTAAGCTGATAAAAGAATATGACGTTATGTACATTCTGGTTTATCATGATGCCAGAGACTGGGCAGTGCTGCACAATTATCAGACATGAATGTAAAAAATTCACTGCACTCTCTACATGTCACATTGCTACTACAACTATTACTATCACCATGTCACCACAACATCTTTTGCATATTTTTTTATTAAGTCAAATGTTTAACTGACAAGCACAAAACAAAACAGAACATCACAGAAGACTTTTTTCAGTAAGCCTGCTCTCTTTTACTAGCACAATATCTGGTTTTACTTTATCAAAGTCAACAAATGTTAGGTTCCCATTCTTCATATCTCATCTTCACAGTTAATATTTACCTTTTTTGACACAGTGCTTTATAAAGTGCATATGCAAAATGGGAGAAATATTTGCCCTTTAATACATTGCCATTATCAGTATACAGTAAATAGCTGAACTTCATCCATAAAGCACTTGCTGCAGAAAAAAAAGCCATATTTAATTTTGTAGAAATTATGAAACAACTATCTTTTTTCTGACTCTAATTGTTACAATCCAGAGTTATGGTTGGCCACAGTTTTGAGGAGTATGCGTATATATTGTATCAGGAACGAACATGGGATGGGAGGCCCTTTTGTCAATAGCAAAGGCTTTATATGCAGTGGTGTTTCTGCACTAAGGGCCAGTTGGCATGTCCTGGTAAGATGTGTGCAAAATATGTAATTGGCCTCCTCCTGCAATTTATTATTAAAATGATTGTAACAACCCTCAGCTTTGTTTTCTTAATTATTTTTCTTCCAGTTCTTCAACATATTCCTAAAGTATTTTTAGGTAGAAAAATAAAACTTTTGCAGTATGTGAAATTGCCTTTGTGCTGGGTGCTGCAAGCCAGTATTTTTTCTTAATGGCGCCAGCTCTGTTGGCACTTCAGTGTTCTAAACTATGTTTACTCTTGGGAATCTTCCCATTTTAGCAATGTGGCTTAAAGGGCTGAGTTGCCTTTTTTGGATTTCTGGTTCATACTTTTCCTAGTTAAAGCTAAGAAGCACAAGTCAATGAAGAGGTATCATTTATTCTTTTGAAGGTTGCCACAATAATTTAAAAAAAGAAAGCAAATGAGCCGCAGGAATGCATCAAGCGCAAGACTTTATGCTGATGGGGCTGAGCATCATCTTGATCTTCACCCACTACTGAGAAGGTCTGCTTGATGGTACTAAATACGATGTATGTATCTGTAGCGAGAGTAGGGAGCAGGTCAAGGAGACCCTGGAAAATTGGAGATCTGTTCTAGAGAGGAGAGGAATGAAGGTCTCTAGCGCCTTCAACACCATCCAACCTCTGCTCCTTAGGGACAAGCTGACAGAGATGGGAGTAGATTCATACCTGGTGGCATGGATCGTGGAATATCTTACAGACAGACCTCAGTATGTGCGTCTCGGGAACTGCAAGTCTGACATTGTGGTCAGTAACACAGGAGAGCTGCAGAGGACTGTACTTTCTCCGGTCCTGTTCAGCCTATATACATCGGACTTCCAAAACAACTCGGAGTCCTGCCACGTGCAAAAGTTCGCTGACGACACTGCTATCGTGGGCTGCATCAGGAGTGGGCAGGAGGAGGAGTATAGGAACCTAATCAAGGACTTTGTTAAATGGTGCGACTCAAACCACCTACACCTGAACACCAGCAAAACCACGGAGCTGGTGGTGGATTTTAGGAGGCCCAGGCCCCTCCCTCCCTGTGATTATCAAAGGTGACTGTGTGCAGAGGGTGCAGACCTATAAATACCTGGGAGTGCAGCTTGATGATAAATTGGCCTGGACTGCCAATACTGATGCTCTGTGCAAAAGAGGACAGAGCCGGTTATACTTCCTTAGAAGGTTGGCATCCTTCAACATCTGCAATCAGATGTTGCAGATGTTCTATCAGACGGTTGTGACAAGTGCCCTCTTCTACACGGTGGTGTGCTGGGGATGCAGCATAAAGAAGAGGGACGCCTCACACCTGGACAAACTGATCAGGAAGGCAGGCTCTATTGTAGGCACTGAGCTGAACAGTTTGACATCTGTGGCGGAGCGACAGGTGCTGAGCAGGCTCCTGTCAATCATGGAGAATCCACTGCATCCACTAAACAGTATCATCTCCAGACAGAGGAGCAGCTTCAGCGACAGACTGCTGTCACTGTCCTGCTCCACTGACAGACTGAGGAGATCGTTCCTCCCCCACACTATGCAACTGTTTAATTCCACCCGGGGGTAAACGTTAACATTATTGTCTATTATACCTGCATTTTTATCATTCTTTAATTTAATATTGTTTTTATCAATATGCTGCTGCTGGAGTATGTGAATTTCCCCTTGTGGATTAATAAAGTATCTATCTATCTATCTGTCTATCTATCTGTCTATTAGAGGGTCAGATCAGGTTGGATGGTTGGGAGACAAAGTCAGAGAGGCGAGATTGTGTTGGTTTGGACATGTGCAGAGGAGAGATGCTGAGCATATCGGGAGAAGGATGCTAAGGATAGAGCTGCGAGGGAAGAGGAAAAGAGGAAGGCCTAAGCGAAGGTTTATGAATGTGGTGAGAGAGGACATGCAGGTGATGGGTGTAACAACACAAGATGCAGAGGACAGAAAGATATGGAAGAAAATGATCCGCTGTGGCAACCCCTGACGGGAGCAGCTGAAAGAAGAAGAAGAAGAAAAAGAATGGACCAGTTCCTCAAAGCCACTATGTCGCCTGTATATAATAGCACATGAACTGTATTCTGTTTCTTTTGTTCTGTTATATGAAATTTTGTGCTGTAAATATAATTGTCTCGCTTTCCATCTGTCTGTTTTTCTAACCTGTCCAAACTGGGCAGGGTCATGAGGCAGCATTCTCCATATTTAAAAGAAATAAATAAAACAGAGGAAGAGACATGAGTACACTCTGGCCCACAGAGGAGCAGAGAAGAGCTGTTGGTACATCAAGGAATATCTGCCTATTAATTTAATATCACGAATCGGTTTTCCATAGGGAAGTATTTTTTGACACCTAATTGTACCTCTTGTTTTGGTAATGTATATACTACCTGCATTTTAAAGTCTATTTGGGTACACTCAGAGCTTTGCTCTGCTGACCCTTAGCCTAGATTGGCTTCTGTAGTGGCTCTGGTGTCTGATGGTAAATAAAATTGATATGAACAAGAAATCACTTCTGTGCCTGAAGCACCTATAATGAAAGGATTAATTCTGTGATGGACAAACATAATTTAATGAAGGGATAAACGTCACTCTGCTGTGTTTTTGAATAAACCAGCCTGGTTGTCATGACTGAATTTCCATCTGCTCTGTCCTTCCTTGTTAACACAGAAATAAAGTCCCTGGATTTGCAGCCATAGTCCAGAATAGGGTTATTCCATTTAAACCCAAAAATATAGCTGAGCCAGACATTTTCAGTGGCCGGTAAGTAACACAAATTAATGTATTGAAAAATAAGTAATGATTATTCATGGTTTCCCTTTTAAATTTGGTCATATCTGACAGTGCATACAAAAACAATAAAAAAGCTATTGTTGAAATAAAAAACACATTTTGGTCATATCTGACCCTAGCACATCTCAAAGTGCGTAAAAACAAAATAGTGCACAGTATTAGCAATAACATTTGTTTCTCTTTTGAAATAAAATAAATATTTTGGTCATATAAGACCCCAGCACATCACGAAGTATATTTAACAGAGTAAGAAAGAACTATCTATGCTAACAAAGCTATCAGTGCACAAACCCATAAAGAGTGAGAACAATAACTAACACACATGAATATAATGTCTGCTGCACAGCACATGTGTGATTAGCATGGCTTTGTTACACACCTCACATTATGTTTTTATGTAGGCTACATTTATCCTGCTGGCTTTCTTAGAAGAACTGCCATTTTCTGCTCTGAACGAGATTAGTGACTTTTGGCTTGTAGATGTCAATGTAATCCAAAAGCATTGGTGACGAGTACTGTCAGCCAGGGAGTAACGAGAGCTGCTTTTTATTGAGTTCATGTGTAAAAAGCTTGATTCATATGTGTATGTTGATCCAAACATATTGAGCATGATGGCTGCTACTTTCTTAACATTAGGGAACTAATGTACAGTACGTTGACATCAGTCCAAGACTTTGCAGGCATATTAATGTGAAGCTCCTGTGCCATGGCTACAGATGACTGCATGCAGGGCCGGCCCTAACAATTGCGGGGCCCTATGCGAAACGGATTGCGCGGGGCCCAGTCGGGGTAGGGATAAAGATAATAAGTGAAAATTAAGATTTTGTATTAGAAAATAAATTCGTCTTTGCATTTTATTTATTCTTTACTAAGTACAAAATCACGATCAAATTAACTTTACTTTACGAGCCTTGCGTGTAGCGAAGTCATACAGTATATCATCAAAATTTTGTTTCCTACATAGATCACGCTCAATAGCAAGAATTGCCAAATTGTTCAATCTATCTTCGTGAATTGTTGACCTCAAGTAATTCTTGATTAGTTTGAGGCGCGAGAAGCTTCTTTCACCAGATGCCACAGTTAAAAAAATGAAAAATGAACAAAATAAAGTATTTACTGATTTATTACGTCGTTATTGCATTTGATTACGTGATTTAACGTTTGAACGACAATTTGCATTTGATTATGTCACGTTTGCATTTGATTACGAGTAAATAAAATTAAAAAAAATACCTTAAGTCTACCAATTTAGGGGAACTTGAGGTAAGATGAACCACTTTTTAAAATTCCTTGTCAAATCCACATTTTTTGCTTTTTACCAGTAATTTTCAGTCAAATTATTGTTAATGATCTGCATATGCATGCGCTTGTCGCTTAGGGATGAATCGGTACGTTTTGAGCAAGTGTTTGTGAAAAAAAAATTTTTTTATCTTACCCCTACTACGGGTAAGATGAAACAATCGTTTGGGTAGACGAATCACATTATTTTATTTTGTAAAACTATCTTAAACATTTGAAATGAGAGACTATTCATAAAACAAATTGTATAAAGATACAAGTTGACGTGCCGATGATTCTATGGCTGACTGTTAACATAGGGTGGGTTATCAATGTACAGGATCTTCGAATTTTATACAACGCTTGTTTCTGAGGAACAAGCTTTACTCACCGGTGAAAAAATCTTCGTCTGGCAGAAAAGAGAAAATTTAAACCACTGCCGGTAAATTTCAAACTATTCATCCAAAAAATCGATAACATCATCTCCATAAATAGCTCCTCCTATTTGATTGGTTTCACTGAGCTGAGCCATCATAAGGTTAAGAACGGTGTCTGTTTCATCTTACCCCAAGTTCCCCTAAATGACGAGTTTAGAGATAAAGCACCCGAGCAGCTACAATTTTTTTTCAATTTTATTTACTTGTCGTAATCACTTGAAACAACGACGTAATAGATAAAAAACACTGTAAAAACATAAAAACAGAATAAACACGCTGACCTATACATGATTATAAGTTATAATGGTTTAATTTAATAATTTACACCTAGAATTAGCGCGGGGCCTATGAAAGTGCGGGGCCCACTGCGGCCGCATAGGTTGCAGTGGCCTAAGACCGGCCCTGACTGCATGTCAACAAAGTACGAGTAGGAATTTCCTCTCATCAATGGATGGGACTACTACTTCCTTTGCTCTGGAGGATAAGTCCCCTTCTGTTGCAACAATGAACAGGTCTCTGGCAAAACCCATCACCTCTGTGGGCAGAGCAAGTCTATGCAATTGACCAGCAATTTTTTTTTTCAATCTCGAAATGAAATCTTATCACATCTGTGATTTGTGCGAGGAGTGAGATGTATTTATGCAGTGTCAGAAAATGTAGCATTTGGTCTGTGCCCTAGTCAGTCTCGGTAGTTCCAGTTTCATTTGGAATGTGCACAATTGTTCAACAATTTTGATGACAGTTTTGTCAGTCAGGTGTCGCTCAGAAAAAAGACATTGGCCATGAAGTTGTTGTCTAGTATGTGATTCAAGTGTGTTTCTGCCTTTTGTTGCTTGCTGCTGCATAGGAAAGTTATGATCTCCTTTCTGAGATCACAGAAAAGCTGCAGTGCTTCGCCTTTGGACAGCCACCTGACATCACTGTGCAAAAGCAGGTTGTGGAGCTCAGGAGACACCTCTAACAGCAGTTTATGGAATAAGTAAAGTTGGAGGCATGATGTGGAGTGAATAAAATTAATCGTAGCCATCACACTTGTCTATTGTCGTTTTGAGCTGGAAACATTACTTGGGGATTTTGGTCCATATTGACATGATAGCATTGCGCAGTTGCTGCAGATTTGTCAGCTGAACATCCATGATGTGAATCTTCTGCTCCACCACATCCCATCTATTTGATTGAGATCTGGTGACTGTGGAGGACATTTGAGTACAGTGAACATACTGTCATGTTCAAGAAACCAGTTTGGGATGATTTGAGCTTTATGATATGGCGCATTATCCTGCTGAAGTAGCTATCAGAAGATGGGTACACTGTGGTCATGAACATGGTCAGCAACAATACTTAGGTAGGTGGTGGCATTTAAACGAGGCTCAAGTGGTACTAAGTGGCGCAAAGTGTGACAAGAAAATGTTGCCCACATTTTGCCCAATGTCAGCCTGTTTCCCATAGGATTAAAAATTCTATACACTTATGGTGCACAAATAGAAAGTAACTTCACGATAAACCATACAATAATCTGATCCCCATTTCAATGCTGTCAACAGATTATGGTGACCAAATCTAACAAGTAATAACAATTTCACTTTGCTAAGAAATGAACTCTAGGACCACCGCAGGCATAAAGGATCCTGATCTGGTGTTTGAACGCTGCACCCATGTGGAGTTTGTACATTCTCGTCATATCTCTATAGGTTTCAGAAATGTGCAGGTTAGTTTAACTGGAAATTTCAAATTGGCAGTTGCACAGACACGTGCATGAGTGGACTCTGTTCAGGTCTGAATCCTCACTTGTACGCACTGTTACAGGGATAGGGTCTGGACTTGGATGAAGCATTTCTGAGAATCAATATCTTTGTCATTTCCTCAAGTGAGTGCCAAAGCAAGCAAAGAAGATTACTATTTCATTGGAAAAGTACTATAAACTCATTAGAGAGTTGTTTTAACAGCCAAGGCTTACATAAAAATTTAAAATTTAGATGAATCATATCATGCCAAGATAGTCAGGGCCCTTAGAGGTCTTTTGAATAAAGATCATTGAAGACCATGCATCTGCAATGAGCTACAAAGTAAGCGATTCAACAATATCATTAGCAATTTACCAGTCTATAATGGCTGGCCATCCCACCAAATTCAACTCATTTGCTGACAGAGCAATACTCTAAAATTCTCAACAATCCTTGAGCTAAAATCTAAGGTCACCATTTGACAATTAATATCAAGGTACACAAGTCTTTTAGAAAGAAAAAAACTTGGTCGCGAATGGGTATTCAAGAAGGAAGAAGTCCTCTTGTTTCAAAAAAAGTACTTTTTTCTACCTGCCTTCACTGCAAAGTGCTATATAAAAATAAAATGATATAAATTGAGGTGAATTGTATTTGAAAGGGGGTATGCTAACTATCCATCCTCTAAGAAAAGAGTTTCTCTTTTATTACAACTAAAAAGGGCAATTTTCTAGTGGCATTTGTTAGGCTGGGACACTTAAATCTACTGACCTTGCTGAAATGAAGTGTTTTTTCCATATATTTAAATATATTAAACGTTTCTGCCCTGGGAGTCTACTTTCTTTCAAAAATCATTGCAAGATAACTTTAAAACCCCATTAAACTTCTGAAGCCTTGCATATATGTCAGTTTCTCTTTCCTGGTTTTGTTGCTTTTCTAAAATGTCTAATGTGGCTCTCTTTTTAAAAGTTAATTAGATATGTTTTAGTTTGTCTCATGACATAATCAGAGTCCTCAGCAACTGTCAAGCTGTTCTCTCTGATGAGCAACTGTAAAAGGTTAATTTGTCAGGGGTATAGGAAACATCAGAGCTGCTGACTGACACAGGACTAGAGCTGCAGGACAGTCTAGCTGAGAGCGTTTGATGTTAGCCATTCCCCACTGCTTGTGCAAATATCACATGTACAATATGAAACTAATATATGAACAATTTAAAAGTCACCAGCCTCAGTGCATGGCTCCTGTCACAAATTATCACTGTGTGCAGGTGACATCTTATTTTTCTTGGGTGTTGGCCTTACCAATCTCTCTCATATTTTATCCATCCATCCATCCATCCATCCATCCATCCATCCATCCATCCATCCATCCATCCATCCATCCATCCATCCATCCTCTTCCGCTTATCCGAGATCGGGTCGCGGGGGCAGCAGCTTGAGCAGAGATGCCCAGACTTCCCTCTCCCCGGCCACTTCTTCTAGCTCTTCCGGGAGAATCCCAAGGCATTCCCAGGCCAGCCAGGAGACATAGTTCCTCCAGCGTGTCCTGGGTCTTCCCCGGGGCCTCCTCCCGGTTAGATGTGCCCGGAACACCTCACCAGGGAGGCGTCCAGGAGGCATCCTGATCAGATGCCCAAGCCACCTCATCTGACTCCTCTCGATGTGGAGGAGCAGCGGCTCTACTCTGAGCCTGTCCCAGATGACTGAGCTTCTCACCCTATCTTTAAGGGAAAGCCCAGACACCCTGCGGAGGAAACTCATTTCAGCCGCTTTTATTCGCGATCTCGTTCTTTCGGTCACTACCCATAGCTCATGACCATAGTTGAGGGTAGGAACATAGATCGACTGGTAAATTGAGAGCTTCGCCTTGCGGCTCAGCTCCTTTTTCACCACGACAGACCGATGCAGAGCATGCATTACTGCGGATGCCGCACCGATCCGCCTGTCGATCTCACGCTCCATTCTTCCCTCACTCGTGAACAAGACCCCGAGATATTTGAACTCCTCCACTTGGGGCAGGATCTCACTACCAACCCTGAGAGGGCACTCCACCCTTTTCCGGCTGAGGACCATGGTCTCGGATTTGGAGGTGCTGATTCCCATCCCAGCTGCTTCACACTCGGCTGCGAACCGATCCAGAGAGAGCTGAAGATCACGGCCTGATGAAGCAAACAGGACAACATCATCTGCAAAAAGCAGTGACCCAACCCGGAGTCCACCAAACCGGACCCCCTCAACACCCTGGCTGCGCCTAGAAATTCTGTCCATAAAAGTTATGAACAGAATCGGTGACAAAGGGCAGCCCTGGCGGAGTCCAACTCTCACTGGAAATGGGTTCGACTTACTACTGGCAATGCAGACCAAGCTCTGGCACCGATCGTACAGGGACCGAACAGCCCTTATCAGGGGGTCCGGTACCCCATACTCTCGGAGTACCCCCCACAGGATTCCCCGAGGGACACAATCGAATGCCTTTTCCAAGTCCACAAAATACATATAGACCGGTTGGGCAAACTCCCATGCACCCTCTAGGACCCTGCTAAGGGTGTAGAGCTGGTCCGCGACCAGGACGAAAACCACACTGTTCCTCCTGAATCCGAGGCTCGACTATCCGACGGACCCTCCTCTCCAGGACCCCTGAATAGACTTTTCCAGGGAGGCTGAGGAGTGTGATCCCTCTGTAGTTGGAACACACCCTCCGGTCCCCTTTCTTAAAGAGGGGGACCACCACCCCGGTCTGCCAATCCAGAGGCACTGTCCCTGATGTCCATGCGATGTTGCAGAGGCGTGTCAACCAAGACAGTCCTACAACATCCAGAGCCTTGAGGAACTCCGGGCGTATCTCATCCACCCCCGGGGCCCTGCCACCAAGGAGTTTTTTTCTTTCATATTTTAAAGTAATTTAATTGCTATGATTGTTACTCTGATTATAACATAAACTGGTCAAAATCTACTCTCCTATATCCAAAATACTTACTGTAAACATTTTTCTTTCCCTCTTCCCGTCTGTTTAGCTACCTCAATTAAGTACTAAAATACTTGTTGCAAGATCCCATTAATCCTCTGCCCGTTCTAAATAGTGTACGAGATTCAATGACTACCTGGCTGCCTAAGTCTCTGTCTTCCAAATCTAAAATAATTATTAGAAAAATTAATGTTCTTCCCCACCTCAATTTTGTTAGTACAATGTTTACTCTCCACTTTAAGTATAGGTCTCACGTTACGACAATTCTATCTAAATTCTAATTAACAAAAGGTAACTGCAATTGAATACTCCATTCTGATTTGCCACAAAGCTGAGGGTGGGGTCTCCTTTTTAGATCTTGAGCTACTGTATATCATTGGGATTATACGCTGCATCCAGTCTGGCAATAGATGCCCTACCATCAAAAATAGAGATCCTCTCTCAGAGTTACCGTTGGTGTTAAGTAACATATCCCTGAGTTCTCCTCCCACTCCTTTCTCTCTGTTAAGCTCAGGTCTTGATCCACAAATATCACTAATCTAACCACATACGAGGCGAGACTGGGCTTGGGGCTTTCCTGGAAAACCATCTGGAAGTCGGCTGGATGTGAATCATAGAACTATATCCCCTCCTACAAGCCCTCTCAAACCGACTAGGTATATCCTGTGAATAGCCCAGTCAGCATTTGCACAACAATCGCTACACGAGTTGCTGCGACAATGTCAGGCGAAAAACGCGAACACTGAGACAAGACAAGACAACGCTCCCGCGCACAATGTTTTTTCCGTAAAAAACTGACAAAAACATTTCTGTCCTCGATCATCCTCCCTATTCGCCTGATTTAGCTCCTTGTGATTTTTACTTGTTCCCAAAAATCAAAAGTGACCTGAAGGGAACACATTTTTCTTCAATGGGTAAAGTGAAGACAGAAACGGCAAGCATATTGAAGAGCCTCAAGCAAGAAGACTTCCAGCACTGTTTCAATCAATGGAAGATACGTATGGAGCGGTGTAGAGATCGGGAGGGGGAGTATATAAAAGGTGACAATGTTTAGAATGCTGTAATTCATCAATAAATATTTTTTTTTACCAATCTGGTTATTTTTGTGTCTCACCTCATATGCACAAGGAATATGTTGTATGGTGGAGAACGATCTTAGTCTTTGCCCACCCTGGCATACTTTTCTACAACTGGACCTACAGATTTGAGGAAATCCCATTATTTTCCAGACCTGTGCATATAAGAGTTTCCATACGTTAGTTACTATATATCAGGAGTTAGGCCTTCAAACATTCAAATCACTAAATCTTCCTTCTCTATCCCTTCCTCTCCTTTTGTCTTTTATTTATTCACAACTTTCAATCTGTTTTTAAAACAAGTGGGTTTGCAAACTCATGTGCTTTTGCTTTCCACCCTCTGTATAAATTCCCATTTACACTATTTTCCTAGCTGGAAATTGGTGATGAATTTATATAGAATGTTATATAAGACATCTCAAATCTCATTACTGACTAAGTTGGTGTGGAAACAGGATCTCCTCTCTAGCTCCTCTATTTTATTGAGCTTAGTTTTAAAATATCTCTTTGGTGTCAACAAACCCAAACTGTCTGTTGATCATTTAAGTATATTCATCTTTTATATTCTATCCCAGATAAGTGATACCCCTGAGGAATGATCACCAACCCTACATGCCAATTCTGTTCCTGGAACACACTAGACACCTTTATGTACATTTCTGGGGTTTACCGTTGAGTGTTTCGTTTTTGGTCTGATGTGTCTAATATTTTTGCATTCATCCCCTGTCTTAACATTCTTCTTGTTCCTACCATTTTTCTACTTATAGTTCTTTCTTCACTTCACCTTTACACTATGGTGCAGAGGCCTTTTGCCTTTAGGATAATCACTACAAAACTTGCTCTTGCCCTTCACTTGAAATCTACCAACAACCTTTCTCTTACTCCATATACAAAATCTTCACTAATTGTTTTGCCTCTATTGGTAGTCTCAGTGGATGAGGATCTATGGAACATCTGGTTCTTAACTGTGCAAGCTAGTTTGGGGTTATGGGTGAGCGCCAGGCAGATTGTTGACATTTTACAACATGTAAAAATTGCTTTTTGGTTTCTTTAAGATATTACATTTCTTACATCTAGTGTTGACATCATCCTTGCATTTTTAATCAACATCTTTTAACCCCGGTTACGCTCGGCGTGAAATTAGTACATTGTTATTGTGAATTCCTCCTGTTTCTACAGGAGTTTAAACTGACACGTGTATGCTATGCATATTTTTTAGTTATTGTGTTGTACTGTATTTTTGCCAACTGTTCTAAAAACACATGCAAGAAGAATTTTATTATACTATGTACACATGACAAAAAAAAACTTGACGGATCTTGACTTGAACCCAGATCAAGGCTAGAAATTCAGAATGAGAACTAGCCCAGCGATATTACACGTAAAGAGGGAGTAACATTAAAAATGTCACCTTTACAAAAAACACAAAATGATTATTAGCAAATGAAGGCTGTCAAAGATTAAAAAAACACAAATGATCATCTAGACTCAACCCTCTCTGCAAAACTTAAAAAAAGCAAGTGCAGGTTCAAGCAAGTTCATTTCTTTTTAATCCACACCTTGTGTACACATCTTCAGAAGAGCGTGTCACTGCCCTTTGCATAAATCTGTACTTAATTCCTCTCGGGTAAATAGTCATTTGCATCTTGACTGGCTGCCATCACAATAAAAAACGACTTCACAAATTTCAATGGAGATTCATTTTCTTTGCTTAATCATTTCTTGTAAACCTGGATTCAAAATGATCTGTCCTATATTTAAAAGCATGAAAAGAGGCTCTTGCAGACAAAGGAAGAACAACTCTAAAAGATTCCTCAATGATTGATTAAAGACATGAATTTTACTTTGGTTAACTTTAAACTGGCTATGCCTTAGTAAGGTTGTGTGCGTCTGTGAATGAACCACACGTTGTATTAATGCCCCATAAAGAGTTCATTCCCACCTTCACCTAATGCTGCAGAGACTGACATAGCAGTGCACCCATTTACCCAAAATTGGATAAGCAAGTTGAAAACCAATCAGTTATAATTTAAAACATCCTGAAAACATGTAATGGAGTAAAAAAATTTGACAATTTTATAAGGTAAAACAACCAAACCCCAAGTGGGTGTACAATAAGTCAGCTGTCTAGCCCCAACAGGATTACTGCCTAGACTTCACATTTTCATTACAGCTCAGGCACACAGCAGGCAGACTGCAGTGATGATGGTCGTTTGTGGCTGAGTGTCTGTTACAATGAATTGGTTTATCATGATGAATTTCATGCCTCATTGTTGTTGATGTTCAGGCTCTACACAATCCTACACTCCTGAATTCTTGCACTTGTTCAAGGTAAACTGAGCTCACACTGGCAGTGTTATAATTATTCTTACTCAACTAATCCAAATTTACAGCAATCTAACAGACATTAGGGTCTACGCATCAGATCACAGAGAACTGTGCAATAACAGCAACATCTGCAACTGTCAGCAAGCGCTGTTTAGTCGTATGAATTACTCTGAATAAAAGGCTAATTAAGGTCTGGGCTGATTCAAAATTGTCATTCTGATTTTCCTTCAACATCCCAAAAGTGTAAAGGCGAGGTTAATTGGAGATTCCAAATTGGCCCAGTGTAAGTATGTAGAGGCACGAGTGAGTGACAACCAGTGAGCCACTACGGTGCACATAATATCGAATAACTGCAAGTTAACAAAACAAATCTGCATGGAAGTTGATATTCAAAACTGGAATTAATAGCATGGTAACTTCCATAGTGCTCTTAAGCAAAAAAAGGAAGCAGGAGCCATTGGCATACAACATACTGTATGCAAAGGAGTCATGCCATACTAACAGCCAAGTGGCAGTTGCTGAAAATTTAATCTTAGGAGAGTTGGCGCTGCCACAAAGTCAGAAAGGAAGCAGGAATGCAATTAGAAACCTTCATTCTAATGTTTTATCTGAAAGAGATGCAGACACTTGGCATCAGCTAGAGGCTGAAAAGCACACTCTGTTGCATTATTATGTATTCAAAGAAGAACATGGTCTGTGGTGAGGAAAATGCATCTAATCTTTCATTTCAAGTGTTTCAAGCAAATAGTATTTAATGGTTTGAGTGGCGCCTGCTGAATATCAGATAAACCCAAGGAAGAGTGCATTGCTAATAGGACTCTTATCTTTTGGCATGATTGACTACAGCTTGCTATAAGATCAAATGCACAACCCTAAAACAAGTCTCAGAGGGATGTTGTTTTTTGATGGAAAAGACACCACACACCACACCACTGGGCCTCTTTTTGGATCTCAAAAGTTGAAGGATTTGTCAGAAAATCTAAACTAAGTTTAAGCATTCATTGAGTGGAGTGCTGTGTCTTGCTTCCCAAACTCGGGGGTCATTACATAAAATATTTACATTATTCTTTTAAAAGACAAGTCTGTTTTCTTTTTATTACAGGGTTGCAGGTAGTCCCTAAAAGCCTTTATTCTCTTAGCACATTGTTAAAAAGGAATCACAAACTATGCATTCTCATTATAGCTTATAGCAGATGGCAGACTTTGTACTCTTAATTTTCAGGTTTTTAATTTACTTTTAATAAGGACTTTATACAAAATAGGGATAACTAATAAAAGACAGTTGTTGATTCAGTATGTGTAATCAATGACAAGCAACTGCTTCAAAAACAAAAACATTTCTGAACAGACTTGAGAGAAAAATCTTATCCGGCAACATGAAGTACACCTTACTCATCCCTATGTACAGGGATGAAAAGACTCCTATGAAAAGTGAACACTTGGACTCTTTTGTGTTAATTTGAGAAATAATGGCACATGTGCATATGATATTCAGTCTAGTTAACAACATGACTGCTGCTTACCTCCAATTATAGAACTGGTTGAATCAAAACTCTCAGCAACAGAGGTTAGGAAACATTGCCACACTGAGTGAAGAACTGCTTTGCCAAGTCTTGCCATTGTTCAGCAGTACAACTCAATGACTCTTCAGAAATATAAATTGCCTCAGTCCTTAAATGCTGAATCAGTAGTCCCATACCACCTTTATCCATTAACATTTCCCTTTTTTCCCCACATATTTCAGTTAATTGGGGGGGGGGGGGGTAACAAAGTATTCACTTTCACTATAGATAGTAATGAAACATGTTTAAGAGACCAAGACAAGAAAAACTAAGATTGCAATCCTTCAAATACTGCTTTAATTATCCCAGAGCAGTGAAATCTTATATGAATGACATGTCCTTCTGCAACACAGGGTTAGAATTGGTATGGGATTCCTGGCCCAAGAAGAAGAGTGTCCCCTGATGACCCAGATGACAAACTACTTAGCAGCAGTATGAATATTAGATTGATACCTCCCATCTTTGGACGTTATCGCTATCATTTAAAGCTACTGGGCCCTGGGTCTGGTTCATGGCCCACAGTTTTTGTGCAAAGATAACAAATTATTTTGGTATTTGTGTGGGATTTCTACAAGCTGACAGCTCACTTTAAATTAACCAAGTCTAAATTCATAGGACTTAGCCCTGGCAAAACTGGGCTGCAAGGTGATCTATATGCGTATATATTATATATATATATATATATATATATATATATATATATATATATATATATATATATATATATATATATATATATATATATATGTTGAGATATGCAACCAGAAAATCTACAAAAGACTGTAGTGGCTTTTAGGATAACCCTGATTAGACTAATGAGATCAACTATCCTTGGAGTATTGAAAGAAAAATAAATTTTTGAACTAGCCAGCAAGGTACACAATATGAAATGATATATTTTATAATACTGCATAATGGAACTCTAACATAAAATCCACCTTAATAAAAGGACAAGTGTCTGTGTATCTCTGTTTTAAAAATGGGTAAGACATGTAGAAGAGAGTTAAAAATTAAAAATGATAATAGAAATACCAAATACGGGTCTAAAAACAAGAAAAGTGGCCTTATCAGCCTATTCTTTTGTCCACCATTATACACCGGCCATCGCAGCATGGTAGTGACTTTCTTCATGCACTCGGGCCACATGAACAAGATTTATAGCTGTAATGCTAATGACTGGTAAGTTCGTGTGGTGAGCAATGCATGAGTGAAAATAACAATAAATGACACACACATCAGAAAACCAAAACCCCTGACACGACTAGGCCAGAGTTGCTTAACCAGGCCAATATGGTACCAACCAGCACTTCGTTTTCCCAGTAAAACATTTATAACAGTGGTTAGTTCAATGAGTGACACCGAGGGAAAGTGGTAAAAACAGGCATCTCTATCCAAAAAGGAAAAAGCCGCTGGAAGGGAAAGGGACTGAGTGCGTGTTTTATACAAGACCAAATGAACAATCCATGTATCAAATACAAAACATGGGGCCTATATTGATTACTTAGATTTCAACCTGCCCTAAAGTTTTTCAAAAAAGGGAATTGTTTTGCATTTTTTATTTTATGATTTAATCAAAAGCAGGAACTGAGGGCCACACTGGGCATTTCAAGGGGCCAGTGTAACATACATAAAACACTTTATTGATATAGGTGTCTGTATCCAAAGATTGTACAACTTTACTATTACCATATTCTAGTTATAAAGTTCTGCATGCACTCATCGAGAACTGCACAAAAAATAAATTGAACTAATCTGCACTCAAATGCAAGATCTCAGTCTTACATATTATAATGATAAATTAACACCCCATCTGACTTAACAATACAGACCGCTTGTATGAGGGACATTCAAAAATTTTCCGCACTTTTATATTTTCGTTGGAAACAGTGAAGGCAGGAGGAGTAGTAATTGGGCATTAAAAAGCCGGTACGACACTGGGAAAGTTGCATCGCAAATGAAGGAGACTATGTAGAAAAATGATGTAATTTGTTTTTGAAATTCTTAATAAATAGAGTTCAAAAAAAGTGTGGAAACTTTTTGAACATCCCACATATGATGGGCTGTCACTTTAGTTTCAGCACTTCACATTACCTGTTATTACCAGTTGTATATCACTAACTGGCTACCCAGATGAGATTCTCTGACACAAACCTCACAAATCCAAGGCCCGTTTTAAAACTCCTGGTGCGAACTCATTGAGCTTTGTGGCTTCTACCTGTAGGTACTTTCTTTTAGAACTTTTTGTGACGTTTTAGGGGTGGTATTTGGCGTTTGTCACATTCTTGTCTGGTACCTCTATGCCTGTGGTCCTGTTCAAATTCATACTGAAGGCCCCGCTTGGCTGCCTTTAGAATACAGTAATGAATGCTTCAAGCAGAGGCACTTATTGTTCTCCCTGTGGCTGACCATTTTTCATATTGACTACATTGCACTGTACATTCATTGTTTTCTCTTATTTGTAGTGAACACATTGTTTGATGTGTCTTATACTCCAATTTGAACTGCCCTAAAAAGCATGTCCTCACAGTACTCACTAAAAGAACTACTGTATATAAAATCATAAGTCATTTCAAAGACTAAGTAATAATCCTGTCAGGTAGTTACAATTATCCACATATGGCAAAATGGAAAGTACATTTTTCACTTGTGCCAGATGAAATTCAATAATCAGCACATACTGTAAGCTCAAAGAAGTCCAATATGGCTTGACATATTCAAAGAGGCTATACAGTGCTATGGCCAACAAGAGCAAACAACACCTAAAGGTCTAAAAGCAAGAGGATCACTGGGTACAAACATCTGACTGACCTGCATTCATCTTGTACTTCAGCGAAACCACATTTCTGGGCTCGGCTGACCATGGCCTTTTTTTGGATAATTGCCTAAAACTGAAATCATGTGCTGTAAGGAAAATGAAAATGTTGAAAAAAAGTGTTTTACTTGCTTTTAAAACACTTTAATTACCTATAAAATTGATTTGTAGCATTTTGTTTTAATATGTGATTTGTAGCTCTTTTGGTATGTCTTAATGAGAATTCTTTCATTGGCTCCACTGGAGCAATGTAATTCCCTGCCAGCAGACATGAAAACTGAACAAAACCAAATGTAGAGACCGGACAAGATGTTATTGCTGATCTCATGCAAGCTAAAGGAAGCCATCCAGCTGACTGATCAGAAGGCTGATTTGCTATGTTGTTACTGTCTGATTATTTATAATTGGTAATAAATAACTCTACACATAAACTGCTTGGGCGTTGTTTGTTTAAATGACTGTGCTCTCCGATGAACTGACTCTCCATCTATAGGCCAGTTGTTGTCCTGATGTGGCTTGGATAAGATCTGCATATCCAGGAACTTAAATAAAAAAAACAAAACAAAACAACAGACCCAAAAATAGACAGATGATGGAAATTCTTCACATAAGAAAGACCTGGTTTTAGACATCTTCTGGCCAAATGACACTGTCATTGTCTGTCTAATGAATGATGAATTTCAGAATGTGTTTGGCCTAGAGTAGTTGGAATTTGGATTTAAATATGTGTAGACTGTGGTCCAGGTGGTCCAGAGTGTCAAACCTCAGAAACAATTGCACTCACACCAGTCTGGGGTTCAAAAGACCTTTTAACCTTTACAAGATTTCTTCCAACACACAATCCTCCTCTTCCTCTTCTAACTCCAACCCTGAGTAAGGTGGGATTGCTGCCTCTGTGTCAGAGCCAGGGGTACTTCTGGTGCTAGAACACTGCACCCATGACGCACTTTCAGGTCAGGTGGATCTGCCATAGAACAGGGAAGTCCTCTCCCATCAGCATCCTCTGGCAGCCCCTGAAAACCCCAACAGGGCTACCTTTTCAAATTACAAGTCCCTGCCCTTTATGCGTCCAAACTGCAGTCAAACCACAGGAGCACTGTCACCTATCATACTGGGGGAACAACTGTTCTTGGCAGGAAGTTTCCCCAAGTCCATATAATTATATTTTCACCAAGACTGGGAAAGAGAATAGAACCATCTAAGTCAGGATATGCATCATCTGCGCTGTCCTGCCAAAATGGCCTCCCATCCAGGTAAGAAACCACTCTCCATCCCATTTGGAATGTCAGTTTGTCAATCTGTGTATATGCTTTGAGCTTGTCCCTTGAGATGAGTATTACATACAAATTTAATTGAATTGTCCTAAGACTCCAGAGTGAAATAATTGGGTTTGGAAGATTAATGAACTTTGTATTCTGTTTTCCTTTACTCACTTAAATGAATTTCTCAATATAAAATTATGGAAGAAAACCTACTTAACACATACAATTCTGTGAAAAAGGAATTGCCCCCTTCCTGATTTCCTCTATTTTACAAACCTTTGACAGTGAATGTTGTCAGGTCTTCAACGAAAATCCAACTTTATATAAAGGTTAGCTAAAAGAATATGTAACACATTTTTATCCATGTAGTTTATTGAATGAAGCAAGCTAACCAACACTAATTACTGTGGGAAAAAGTAATTGCCCCTTACACTTAATAACTGGCTACACAACGTGCAATGACTCCAACTTAACACTTTCTATAATTCAGTATCAGTCTTTCATATCGCTTCAGCTCACACTAATGAGTAATTATTAATTAAAAAGACAAACATTTAATGTGTGCCTGCATGAGCAGAATGCAGTATTTTTGTTTTATTGTCAGCCTATATATTGATTGGCATGTTAAGATAACTGGCATTGTGCGTAACATAGTATGCAAAATAAAGGCATTGCTATTTACTTAGTTTCCTGAAGACATTTTAAAATCTAGCTGACATGTTTGTCTTTTTTTGGTTGGTTTTAAGGCTACCTGCACCTTAGTGATCTTGAAAGGGTTGAATGGTGTGGTTAGTTTGTTCTGAAAGTTATACAGCTTTATTTGTTTATTTCTGAACATAACTAGGAAAAGAAACAGCAAAACCCAAGATGTCAGATTAGAAAAGTATGCAGTAATGGTGAAACAAATAAGCACACTTTAGTCAGCCTCAGAACAAAGTAATCTTATAATGAATCGGGTTTCTGGAAGGTTGACAAATTTAAGCACTCATAATGGCAAATGACTAAAATTATAATGGGACTCTAGACACCCCATAGCATGACGTAAACATTCACTTGGGCAACAAAACTATCCAATTTGTTTTCAGATGATTGAGAAATGAAAACCAGGCACTCTAAATACAAGTTTAAAGGCAGTCCATGAAGCTAAATCTTTACAAAATTCAATAACTGTACATGTGTACAATTACTTACAACCACGGCTTTAAGTTAGGACCCACTGCCTCTAGAGTTCAATAAATTCATAAATGCCATTCTGAACAGACGGCATGAAGATTTCATGCAGCTTGATTAATTGGGGAGGCTGTGAGGGTGAACTCGGTGTATTACGAGATTCCATAGCGGCCTCCCAGCTCCAGTCTGAAGGATAGTTAATCTGCTTGGAATTTACATTTTTCTTATGTGGAGGGGAAAAAAAACATACATATATTCTGCTAACTTGCTTCAACTTCCACACAAGATATTTGGCAGATATTGGACAGGTCAAGAAGTGGTGCCTTAAGATCCGTGTCAACTAAATTTAAATCCAGTTTACGTATGGTAGATATGCAAAGTAAATGGAGCAGATGGCAGATGTACTGATGCCTTTTCATATCTGAAAACTACAACATTAGGGGAAAATAACAGTGTAAGCACTATGAAGAACACTATGCACAATGTAAGTATGGTACTATTTGTTGTGTTTTTTTTAACTAATTTTACTGAAAATAAAGGCCTCATAAAAATCACCTTGAACCTTAACACACTTAATTCCTGGTTTTAGCAAACATATCAATGAAACACAAATCTTGATTTTCATACACCCACTCATCTGATAACCTGCTGGTTTGGTTATCTACTACCATAGCACAAGTAACATTATTAAACTTGCTTATCTAGTGGCACCTTTCACAACAGCATCATTTTTAGCTCAACTGGAAACAGGTCCATCACTCAGTACACTCAGTTATGAATTGTTCACATAATCGATTTAAATAAGCATTATTCGAATAGTAAGTGTTGTGTCCCATTTCCTTTTTGTCTCAGTCCTCCCAAAAGTGGACACTAGCCATCCATCCATCCATTTTCCAACCTGCTGAATCCGAACACAGGGTCACGGGGCTCTGCTGCAGCCAATCCCAGCCAACACACGGCGCAAGGCAGGAACCAATCCCGGGCAGGGCACCAACCCACAACAGGACACACACAAACACACACTAGAGACAATTTAGAATTGGCAATCCACCTAACCTGCATGTCTTTGGACTGTGGGAGGAAACCGGAGCACACCCACGCAGACACGGGGAGAACATGTAAACTCCACGCAGGGAGGACCCGGGAAGTGAACCTGGGTCTCCTTACTGTGAGGCAGCAGCGCTACCCACTGTGCCACCATGCCACCCTAGGACACTAGCCAGGTCAAGGTAATTGACAGAAACATATAGTAATTAAAGTACAGAAAATAAGATGAGAAAAGATAATGTGGATGAGTCTGTGGTGTCCTGGGTAATGGACTATCTGTTAGGCAGACTGCAGTTTGTGAGACCCAAGGACTGTGTTTCTAATGCGGATGTGAGCAACACTGGAGCAGCATAAGGGACTGTCCTGTCTCCTTTTCTCTTTACTCTATGCACCTCAGACTATAAATATAACACCAGGTCATGTCACCTGCAGAAATTCTCAGATGATTCTGCACTTACAGGGTGTATTGATAAAAGGGATTAGTATAGGTGTCAGGTGGAGAGGTTTGTTTCTTGGTGCACAGAGAATTTTCTGCATCTTAACATCAGCAAAACCAAGGAACTGGTTATTGACTTTTGCCATACCAAAGAGCCTCCATGTCCAGTCACTAGTCAGGAAGTGGATGTAGTGGTGGTCCACTCCTACAAATACTTGAGGGTCCACATTATTGACAGGTTGGACTGGTGTCGTAACACAGAGGAATTATGGTATATAAGAAAGGGCAGAGCAGGCTCTTAGGAGACTGTGTTCCTTTAATGTGAGAAGTGACAGCCTTCACATCTTCTATATCTCTGGGATGACCAGTGTGATTTGTGTGATGATGCTGTGGTGTGCTGAGCTGGTAACATCACTTCAAGAGAGGTCCACTGAATCAACAAGCAAATTCAAATGGCAAGCTCAGTTATAGGGTGCATCTTGTTCCCCCTGGAGGTACTTTTTTTTTAAAGAAAATGTAGTAGTGAAGGAAAGAATTAAAACAAAACTAAGTGCCATTATGAACAAAGTTGTACCTCCTCTCTCTTGTACACACTAACAATGAATTATTCAGCAAAAGTGTGTCACGAACCACAACCGGGCCTCCTTTATACCGATAACAATATGCCTGCATAATGTCTCACTATAATTGTGACTGCAAAGTCAGAGGTTTTCTTTAAATTTTCTTGCTTTTCAGTCATTGTGGTGCGTGTTCATACCATATTCTGTGCGTATACAGTATGTATATATATATACTTCTTTATGTATTTATTTATTTAAAAAGCTTCTAAAATGCCAAATATCCCCCTTGGGCACAAATAAAGTTCTATCTGTCTATCTATCTTATGGTCAATTGGCAAAAAAGAAGAAAAAAAAAACAATAACTCTAGTTATTAATGGTCATAGGGAAAAAAATTCTGTGGGTTTCAAAGATTTCCAGAATAAGCTGTCACCCATGCCTGGTGTCCTAGAACAAGGCATTATTGTGATAGTATAATGTTCTGGTCCCATACCATTTTTATTGTCATTGATTTCGTATCGCCCAACACATTCAAAGTAATGGAAATTGAACAGACGACGACCCACCACAGAATGGGGGTTTTATTGACTACTAGCAAAACACCCGCGCTTTGCAGCGGCGAAGTACTGCTTTAAAATTTTTATTAAGAAGAAAAGTAAACCTTTTTAAACTGAGGGAAAATATACCAATAATTATTTGTTAAGGATCTCTTTGTATACCATGTTGTCAGTTCGGCCCTCCGGTTGTAATAATACCAAGCTGTGTGCTGAAGCTTACTCTTGAGCATGCAACGTATAGTTGGCCATGTGAAAAGCAATCTTGCCTCAAATCAATGCCAACCTTTTGTAGGGTCTGTCCCTGAGACTTATTATTTGTCATTGTGAAGCAGAGCCTTACTGGAAATTGGAGGCGTTTGAATTGAAATGGGTTTCATCGATAACTTCGCATCCAGCTTTTGAGAGTTTAAACATTCATAAACATCAATTTGTCCACTACTCAAATCGTCACCTGTGAATCTAAGATGTTTAAGAGACATTGGCGGTTGTTCAAAGGTGTAAAATATTTGGCCATTTTGGTACACTTGAAAGTGAAAACTGAACAATTCAGCGGCAGCCATCAACTCACATGCAGAACCATAGGTGAAGGGCTTAAGCATTTCACTCTTATAGTGCTCCTGTGTAGTATAATTATCTCCTGTACCATCATCAGTCCACACCTTGAACCTGTCCCAGTCATTCAATACATAAGACACAATGTTCCTCCGGATATCAAGAGTGAGTCTGACATGGCCGTGCAATATATAACACAGAGAATGGAAAAGGCAGTCACCATCTCCTGGCATGGAAACCACTTGGTAAGTGACAGTTCTTTGATCAATGGTGATCACCTCGATAGACATGTTAATGGGGGTACGGTTGGAATGATAAAGGAAATGGGTACCTGAACAATGTAAACTAAGTCTAAAATACCTACACAATAACTATAATCATAATAAACGAACAATAAAACAGCGGAGAAGCTGTGGAGTAAATAAAAAGGCTGCAGTTATCAGCAGGGAGACGTGAATACCGTGGCAAAGCAAGGAAGGGAATGAAGAGACCGGAGCAACAGACGGCCTTATATAGGCAGGCAGCCAACTACGTGGGAGGTGTGGGGATGGGGGACCCAACACTGCCTCACACGGCGACCGAGCTGCAGGCTATGGATGTATATATGTACATAAGTAGGATTCAGTTAGCGTTGGGAACCCGCGTACCAAATTTCTTGAAGTGGTGTCATACCACCGAAATAAGTACGTACATCAGTTTCGGTTAGTGCAGGGAAGCCGCCTACCAAATTTTGTGAAGATGGGGCCATAAATAAGAAAGTTTAACATGGCGGACATTGTCAACCGTTATGACCGTTACGCGTAGAATTTCGAAATGAAACCTGCTTAACTTTTGTAAGTAAGCTGTAAGGAATGAGCCTGCTAAATTTCAGCCTTCTACCTACACAGGAAGTTGGAGAGTTAGTGATGAGTGAGTCAGTGAGGGCTTTGCCTTTTATTAGTATAGATTTGTTGGGTTTTCTTATAAGGATTAGATTGAAAAGTCAAGCAAAATGACACCTTTTATTGGCTAACTAAAAAGATTACAATATGCAAGCTTTTGAGGCAACTCAAACCCCTTCTTCAGGCAAGATGTAATCATTGTAATCTTTTTAGTTAGCCAATAAAAGGTGTCATTTTGCTTGACTTTTTACTACACTCATAATGGCTAACACGGTACAACACCCTAGTACTACAGTTATAAGGATTTGAGTAATTCTTTATTTAGTATGCTTTCCTACCTTGCTGCCTATCATTTTTGAGTGAACTAAATAAAACTTAAAGACAGGCCTGTTCAAGAAATGAAAAACACTGAAGTGGAAGTCAAGGGTGCCAGTAAAATTGTGGGTGCCATGGTTCTTTCCAAATCAGATATTCAACAAGTTGTAACTGCACAGATCATATATGTCAGTCACCCTTATCGGTTTTCACTCTTAGAAGTACCAAAGCACAATTATGAAAACATATGAACATATAATGTTAAGAGTTTGAGGGGAAATACCCACTGTTGGTGTCTTGTATGAAGCAGTTGCTATGAAGATTACTGTATTGTTTTCACTGGATCTGATGTACTTTTAAGTACATCATTCTGTATGGCCAGCCAGGTAGGAGTAAGAATAAATAAATTAAATAAAATAAACTGATTGCTTGATTGTAAGGTGTCCTTCCACTTGAAAATGCACATTAAAAGATAGATTAAGGAGCTTCTCATATGAGCTGCTATGATACTTTATATATTCCTTTGTTACTCCTCTGTTTTCCAGTCCTGTTTATTGCATTACCAAGTTACAGAGCTGCATTTTGTTCTGGTGGAATCACATACAATTAAGGAACTAATCCTAAATAACATACCCTTTCCCACATTCACTCATACTGGGATGTGACAATGTAGAGTCCCACATTATGCTTATGTGCATGTCATTGTGATATGGCAGCAATCCCAAAATACCTGGAGAAATCGAGGAAAATGAACAAACCTCACAATGACAGTGCCTGGGCCAAGTTTTGAAGCCATGACTCTGCAACTGCAAGGTAACATTGCAAACCCACTGCTATAAGCAATACTTGAATGATATCTTTACCATCTGTGTGGTGTTTGTAATGTTCTCTTTTTGTCGGTGTGGATTTTCTTCTCATCTGCCAAAGACATATAGATTAAATGGCAACTCTAAACTGAACCCAGGAAGTCCAGAGTAAGCTTCAGTCTCCTGTATCCATGAACTGCATTACAAGAGTTTGAGATGTTATGTTGTGATATGAATCAATCATTTACTTTTCAACTACTTTTTTGATGCTCAAACTACTGACCATCCCCATTTACCTCTCAACATCCATTTACGTTACTGCTCATGCTGAGCAATGCTGGAGCATATTGTGGCAAGAGGAGTGTAACGTAAAAATTCACTCCAGAAAAGGCAGCAGTTTATCACAGGGAACCCACTGTATAAACACAGCCAAGCACAATGTAGAAGTTCCAATCACCCCAGTATAATCAAAAACAGAGATTGCTTAAAAAGGACTGAAAACTGACAGACTGGAGATATTACACTAAATGTTACAGACTAACTGTTAGAAGATTCTACCTGCTTTAAAGGAGAGCTTTATTTCCTGCTTCAGGTTAGTAAATGCACATGCAAAACCATAAAAAAGACCAGCGAGAGAAAAGACAAGGTGAAAAGTGCACAGTACAGTCAGTCAGAACACGCGACAGGGGCTATTCACAGAAACAGTAATGTACCATTATCAGAAAATAAACCACATGTAATTATAAAGATTAAAAGTCTGAAGCATCCAGTTATGGACTGACCAAAGTCAGTACAGGATTCCCATCAGGACAGAAAAGAGTTTCAATATGCTCCGTTTTTATATACTTTTTGTTTTAAGATGTATTGTTTTAATTACCATCTGTATTGAATAAGCATGAGATCTGCCAAATAACAGTTAACATGTAAGTACAAATTTCTTTCTGTAGCCGTGAGAATGGGACAAACAAAACCTATTTTTCCCTCTTGAAATATGGGAAATACAATGCAGTAGGCATCTCTGACTAGATAATTAAGCATGTCTTTGGTGCTACAATGTGTGTGGGCATTTCTAAAGTAGTGTCTATATGCTGCTGTAACAAAGAACGGCATTTAATTATCACAGCCAGCAATAAGCATCTCTAACAAAACAAAGCAATAATTTACTAAAGGAGTCAATACTTCTCCAAGTTCATATTTATCAAAGTTTCACTGCCACTCTGGTTAAATCCTGTGAAGAACACTGTCACACTGACATCTCACAGTAGATTTGCTGATACTGTACTCTGAGACATTTCTTGAATTTGACAAAACATATTTTACACTTAATCTGCAGGGCTTTAAATGAAAAGTTTTGTGGTTAATGCTGAATTACTGAACTTCCTTGGTCTGGTCCAGGCTAAGAATGAATTTTCGCAGTTTGGCCGGCCTCCACATCTGGCACTTCTTATTAAGACAGCAGATTTTCTTACTCCATAGTAGAAGTATTAGCCTGTGGTCTCCAGCTGGGCCTACCATCCCCTCCTGACACTTGTAATTGGCCACCACTTTCATCTTCAGTTCTGGAAAGGAAGGAAATAATGTCCTTCTTCCTTGATGCACCAATTACACATCCTTGTGGAAAACAACCTAGCTCATTATTCACAAAAACTGACTGGACGAGATATTCCAGTCACTTCAGACTCAGCATGAAGAAACAGCCACAAAACAAAGGACAGCAATGTCACAAAAGATGGTCCATTAAGCAGTCAATTTCAGGAAAGAAAAATTACATAAACAAAATCGGGCCAGGGACAATCATAGTCACCAGATTTTGGTCTAACAACATTATTAGTGTGATTTTTATCAACTCATCCTTCATAATCCTTCAACATCTGCTTTACTCGAGCACATACTGTATAGAACTCCTCTCTTTAACCAGTTGCATCAATGTGACATTAACACTTTCCTATATATTAAAAAATAAAATTAAGGGCAGCACTGTTCTACTTCCTCACAATTTAAGAGTCCAGGTTTCAGATACTGCTCCTGAACCTTGTCTATGTGGAGGCTACATGTGCACTTTGTGCCTGCATGGGCTTTTCTCTGGGTATGACATTTCTCGTCCCACATCACCAAGAACCGTTAGGTTGCCTGCAGTTCTAAACTAGCCTGGTGGGAGTGTAAATACCACAACAACAACATTTATTTACATAGCATGTTTTCATACAAATTATACTGATCAAAGTGCATTACAAGATGAAGAAAGAAATAAAAGAATGATAAAAAAAGATTATGCAATACTAAGTAACAAAGAATAAAGTGTGGTCCGATGGCCAGGAGCACAGAACAAACAAAAAAAACTTCAGAGGGCTGGAGAAAAAAAGACAAAATCGGCAGGGGTTCGGAGGTCATGAGACCACCCAGCCCCCACTGGGCATTCTACCTAACATAAATGATCTCAATCAGTCAAATGTGTAAAATAATAAGCCCTGCAAAAGATTTCAGCCTCACCAGTGACATTAATTGGATTGATAATGTTATTTATGAGAACAAACACTACCTTTTTTTTTTACTTTAACTTGTGAAAAGATTTATTCTGGATTATATGGATTTACCACATCGGCAATACAGCTTTCACATAAATCTGAGTTTATTTAGCACTGAACTTGGACAGCCAAATTTTCTGATGCTTCATTTCCATAAGCCCAAAGGAATTTCACCTTTACTGCCATTATTACTAAATTTATTAATATAAAGTTTGGATTTTCAGCTGATAAAAACTCTGAGGGATCGAAACTAACAGCCTTGTATTCCTCAAGGAAAACAGATTCCTTTACAAACACTTTTTGACACATACTGTGATCCACTAAATACCAAAACCAAGACCCAGAAAGAGGCTGCCAGGATGGTTCCACCAGTTCTTCAATTACAAACAAGATCACTAAAGGAGGAATTCATTAAATATTGAATATATCAACAGTAAGCAACAGGCATTTTCATCCTTACCCACATGGAAGATGCTGAGGAAATTATCATGTTGGAAATCATTCTTTTAGACATGCTGTTAACGGTAGATTGCTAACTCTGTGCTAGACCATTATGGGTTTACATGGCCTAAAATGAGGCCCTGACAAGACTGAACTCCTATTCTTCACCAAGGGTGTTGATTGACATAGGCTATGATTTTCCACAACCCCAAAATTGGATTAAGAAGACAAATAATTTATAATCACCTACTTCAGGACTTCCTTAACTTGCACTATACTCAATAGTCTATGGAAGACACTAGATATTATGACATTTACTGATCTCTATTTTACTAATACAGACTTATTCCTTTTGCACTATTATGCTCCAAATTTTATTTTCCAGCATAACACTTTTTCCTTCTATATTTAAATTAGAAGCAACATCAAAAGCAAACTATACAACTTCCCTTGTCATTTATCTTCATCTTTCCCTGCGGTGATACTAGCAAGTCCAGATGAAGATGCTGACTTTATCCCCACAGTATATCAAGAAATGTCACTTACCCTTTCAATTAAAAGTTCAGAAAAAGAATGGAATTTAGCCATTCATAAAATACACTTTGGCTCAATATGTACTTACTAAGGTGTTCTCTGTGTGGACTTTGATTTTCCCCATGTCTATATTGGTTTCCTCCTGGTGATCCAATTAGTTTCCTCCAACACTAAAACATGCACGTTAGGTGGACTGGACCTGCTAAACTGACCCCTGACATGTTTGTGTGTATGAGAGTGTGTCCTCATCCTATGATGGCCTGGCACACAGTCTGGTGTTGTTCCACCCCTGTGCCCTATGAAGTCTGGGATAGGCTCCAGGTGCTCCACAACCACGCCCTGGAGTAGCAGGGTAGGAAGATGGATGAATGGTTGGGTGGATAGATATGCTGGCTGAGGAGGCAAAAAGGGAAATAAAAGATACGAACACAAAAACCAACCCGTAAACCAAAAATCACTGCCAAAAAAACTCACTCAAAAGTTTATTGTTGAAAACTCAATACCACTTTGCTGATACTTTACTTAGGATTTTCCCCAAACAGCAGCAATAATGACTTGCCAATTAAATATCGGTGCATTCAATAGCCTCAAACTGTTATGACTCCCTGTATCTGTTCCCAGTAACATGTTGCTGTGTTTTGATGACCAAAACTCAAAATGGCAGCTCGCATTTAAAGACAGAGATATTATTGCGGCACAACAATTAATAATAAACAATTAAATATTACACAGTTAATACATAAAGCATTAGCAAAACCAAAGTAACATAATAATCTCTATAACACCAAGATTACATAAATGTTATGCCAAGCATGTGAAAATGTTTTTAAAGAACAGCCTCCAGTTAAACAAAGATTCATGACACAATATTAGCCAAGCATTTCATAATTCAACTGAAAATTGTTTATCGTTTACAAAAATCACATCTAAAATAGGCTAAAATATACTCAGGACAAGAGCCAAAATGTGAGCGATGGCATCAAGCATCCACATCACTAGGTCAGAAGTTTTGGGAATATTCTACATTCAAACCATTTTGAACAAAAATGATTTATACATCTTTTGGATTGCAATAGATTTAAAGTCACTCTAATGCTATAGCAGCAACAGAGTATAACCAGATGGGATAATATGCGCTATGAAAAATCTGTTGCGATAATTTATAGCACACTGTTTGCACCATGACTCATTCTGCTCGATGGGTAGAATCCTCATCCACCTTCAGTGATATTGTGATGTTCTGGATTATCTCAGATGGAAAAAAAAATCTAACTCTGTATGAAAATATGTTTAGAATTTTTACAGAACTTGGCAAAAAGTCAATAATGTACAGTATTTATAAGCAAACACCAGGCCTGTGTGAAACCTCTCTGTCCAATTTGCTGTTTTATTATATTACTTTTACTTATTTGGCTGACACCTTTATCCAAAGTGACTTACAATATTTATGATATGATTATATGAAGAACAATTTTAGATGTTCTATTATCATATAGCTTTGAGTCACTGGGGGGTCCCATTCTGTGTTCTATTTTATAGTTTGTCTTCAGATCATATTACTGTGGCTGTATGGATTATGTTTTGTTAACTTGTTTTGTTCTTTAACTTTCCCTTACAGAATTAGAGTAAAACTAATTAATATATTAAATCTGATTTATTGTTAGCCCTCAGGCATAACCACAAGTTTCTTCAATATTAGAAAAAGTCATGAGGTGGCAGTACAGAAGAAGCTCCACTTTCTCAGAGGTAAGTTTAATTCTGTGGTTTTACCATGCTGTTTGGAACTCTACATAAAAATATTTTGCAAATACCAATTAACTTTAAAATGGTTTAAAGCAGAGAAAAAAACTAACTCTTCTGGGAGAAATAAAGGCCACACACAAAGTGGGTGCAGTTATTGACTTGGCAAGACTCCTTCTTTGAAAATCTCTAAAAAGCATTTAAGATCCTTATAGTATCTTATGAGGAATTTAATAAACGAAAAGATTAAGAAAAGGACAGACTCAGTTACAGTTGTAAAGATTACAGTTCTGAAAAGAAACATATATTTTTCAAAGCTAACCAATATTGCTGAGAATGGTAATGCGTTAAATCAAATACTTCTTCCGAGGACTAAAGTCAACTACTATCTAGTACAACGCCCAAAGTGCTGCTGCAGCTACACCAATAGTATTGTTTGTCTCACAATCTCTCCTACTGTATACTCATTGGTGAAGTAAAATCCTTCATATGAGAAAGTTTTGTCTCTTTCACCTGAAGGCAGGAAGCCATTATTGCACTGGTCTAGAGTTGATGGTTCTCAACTGCTCAGCTGCACACTTACTCAGTGCGTGCTAAAGATGCCAGGGAATTAAGCCAAAAAAACAACATCACTTGCAAAATTGTAGTCATCAGGTCCTCAGACTGGATACACTTTACTCCTTGGCTATACCTGTACATCCTGTCCATGAAGGTCACAAATAGGATATGAGAACAGATGTACCCTGGGAGGGCCCTAGTCAATTTGACTTATAAAGAAAACAAGCACAATTTTTACTCTTCAGATATACAGTAGGTAATGGTTGGAACATGTCAGTGGCTTCATTTAAACTATATTGTCCTGGCAATCCCATAAAACACCTTAGGGTATATAGTCATAACCCTTTGCCATTCCACTTTACGCATATTTTGTGAAAATGGCGCACTCTCACAAAACTCAACATAAATACAAAAATTTGGTCTGCTATTCACCAACCAGGAATCTAACTTAGGTTTCTAGCAGAAGCCTCCTTCCAGGCCCCTAGCTGACATTTAATTGGAGGTTAGGTCACTATACTAGATACTATTATTTAAAAATGATCTGGTCTCTGCAGGTTTTATCTTGATAATATGTAAAACACCAGCTCAGAACTGGGAAGCCACTAACTTTACTGTGGCCTTGAACTCATTTCTTTCATGTGCCTTACCATGTCACACATCCGTTCTTTAGTAACCCTGTCATATGGAGAATGAGAATCAACAATTGGCACAGCCTCTAGAAAAAAAGTCAACCGAGACAAATTTGTTCATGACTACTAGAGTTCAAACAGGAGAAAAAGAAAATAAACAAAGAAAAAGAAAATAAACAAGATTAGCTTGAGAGATGTTGAGGTCCACGGTGGCACAGTGGGTAGTGCTGCTGCCTCGCAGTTGGGAAGACCTGGGTTCACTTCCCGGGTCCTCCCTGCGTGGAGTTTGCATGTTCTCCCCGTGTCTGTGTGGGTTTCCTCCAGGCACTCCGGTTTCCTCCCACAGTCCAAAGACATGCAGGTTAGGTGGATTGGCGATTCTAAATTGGCCCTAGTGTGTGGGTGTATTTGTGTGTGTCCTGCGGTGGGTTGGCACCCTGCCCAGGATTGGTTCCCTGCCTTGTGCCCTGTGTTGGCTGGAATTGGCTCCAGCAGACCCCTGTGACCCTGTGTTCGGATTCAGCGGGTTGGAAAATGGATGGATGGATGGATGTTGAGGTCTAAACTATTGCTTGTTACATTCTCAAGCAGTTCAAATTTGAAATCAAAAGCTATATAAGAAAAAGGTTGAAAATAACAGTTGGGTTTATGTTTATTTCTCCACTGTTTACACTTAGAAATTCTAGAATAATATCACTTTTTATGTTCCATTTTCCCAGTTCATAAGCCCTGGGACAACCAGCTATCCAAAGTTTTCTTTTTTACTCCAGCTTCTTATTGAATGAGATAACATTGTTCTTTTTTTCATGCCTTGTCATGTTGTTTATCTATAATTAAGAAATTCTGCTTTATAATAATAATAATAATAATCAGCCACTGAAATTGCTTCCAGGAAAGATCTCACCCTGGGACCAAACTGCCCATAACTACTAGAGTCTCTATGACAGAAAACAAAGCAAACAAGATGCTACATGCTGGTGAACTCAACTGTGAGGGCATCTAAAAGTAAAAAATATTTAGATAACTCCCTCTCTGTATCAGAAGTCAAGTTATTCAAGCCTTTCTCCTCCTAAATCAGTGCAAAGGAAAGCCAAACACTTTTAATAACCTACAGATGTTGATTTTCAAGAAGTAACGCTTACCATAATGTTCTCAAAATCTCTATCCCACCATCATTAACTACAAGGCAGGAACTTACCCTTGACAAAGCAGCAATCTATTGCTAGGCCTACTCATACATACACATTCACACTCATGGGTGCAAGGGGACCATGCAAACTCCACATGAAAAGAACAAAAAAAACTTTCCCACAGGACCAATACTCTGTCTATCTATCTCTCTCTCTGGACAACAAGCAGGAAAACTACTCAGAACTAATAAACTGGTGATGCAAAGGCACCAGGCCACCCTGATTTTCAAGGATGAATAAGGGTAAATGGCATATGATTTCAAAACACAGTACAGTATACTTTTAATAGAATTAAACAGATGGTAAATTGAGATCTTCTCATACAGTGGTGTGGTGACAGCTTTTATTATACAGTGCAACATCCAAAAAATTCACACATACTATGTATTACTATGTTAGTAATATTTACTGGCGGTACTAGATTTGGAACAGAAACTGTAATTTAAAGTGCTTGATGGCCAGTGAACTACAAATGGTTCTTATTGTATACCTAAGTATAGGAACCTCATCAATGACTTTGTTAAATGGTGCGACTCAAACCACCTACACCTGAACACCAGCAAAACCAAGGGGCTGGTGGTGGATTTTAGGAGGCCCAGACTCCTCATGGACCCCGTGATCATCAGAGGTGACTGTGTGCAGAGGGTGCAGACCTATAAATACCTGGGAGTGCAGCTGGATGATAAATTGGACTGGACTGCCAATACTGATGCTCTGTGCAAGAGAGGACAGAGCCGGCTATACTTCCTTAGAAGACTGGCGTCCTTCAACATCTGCAATAAGATGCTGCAGATGTTCTATCAGATGGTTGTGGCGAGTGCCCTCTTCTATGCCGTGGTGTGCTGGGGAGGCAGCATTAAGAAGAAGGACGCTTCACGCCTGGACATACTGGTGAGGAAGGCAGGCTCTATTGTAGGCATGGAGCTGGACAGTTTGACATCCGTGGCAGAGCGACGGGTGCTCAGCAGGCTCCTATCAATTATGGAAAATCCACTGCATCCACTAAATATGTCATCTCCAGACAGAGGAGCAGCTTCAGCGATAGACTGCTGTCAATGTCCTGCTCCACTGACACACTGAGGAGATTGTTCGTCCCCTAAACTATGCGACTCTTCAATCCCTTCCGGGGGGGGGGGGGGGGTAAACGTTAACATTATTCAAAGTTATTGTCTATTTTTACCTGCATTTTTATTACTCTTTAATTTAATATTGTTTTTTGTATCAGTATGCTGCTGCTGGAGTATGTGAATTTCCCCTTGGGATTAATAAACTATCTATCTATCTATCTATCTATCTATCTATCTATCTATCTATCTATCTATCTATCTATCTATCTATCTATCTATCTGTCTGTCTGTCTATCTGTCTGTCTATCTGTCTGTCTATCTGTCTGTTAGTATGAGTGGTCCTAGCTAGTGAATAACAACACATCTTGTAAAGTGGGCTCTTAAAGAGCCACAGATGATTTCAGTGTGTGAAACTGTTTTGTATAAAAAACTTTTATTTGCATTTATGCAGTTCTGTATTTAGTAATTAGTATAATCTGTACTTATATTTCACTGAGAATTACTCACAGCACTCTCTGGGCTCGTTTA
Source organism: Erpetoichthys calabaricus (assembly GCF_900747795.2). Classification (NCBI taxonomy): domain Eukaryota; kingdom Metazoa; phylum Chordata; class Cladistia; order Polypteriformes; family Polypteridae; genus Erpetoichthys; species Erpetoichthys calabaricus. The sequence continues at coordinate 185,055,447 of NC_041396.2, forward strand.
TACTTCACACTCAGAACATGTATGCGCACGCATCACAGCTGCCATGCATTCCCAGCATTCATTTGATGCGTCCACTGTGCACGTCTTCAGAAATTAACGCGACGCATGTGCGAGTTGCAGTACCAGCAAAAAGTCAGGGGGTGCAGTGTAATAAAAGTTGGAATCTCTGTTTACTATCTACATGTGACAGAAAGCCGCTTTGAGGATCCTCCGGGATCGATGTGCGTGCTTCGATGTTTGATGAGTGGTTCGATGTGATGAAGCAAAATACAGATGCATTCATGGTGCTTTTATATTCAAGCGTCGCATATTCCGAATCATAATGACACGATACATTTTAAAAGTCTCAAATACCATCTTTTGTGCCATCTTTTTTTTTTAATGCACCTTTACAACAGCATCAGAATGTATGGCAGCTTATTTGAGCCATTGACAAAAAAATTAAGAACATGGAGAAAATGTCTATTTTGTAATTATAGTGGAAGTTTCGGCTTTAACCTCATAGTTTATTTTATCATTAAAGTAGACCGTCGTAAACGTCATCTTAAAACTGACCCAGTTGTTAATCGCTAGGTGCTTCTAGGGCTTCCTCTTGACCTGACAGCAGTGGCAAGCAGCAATAGATCACCACACAGAACACATTAAATTTATGACATTCCAACTCTCTGCACATTTCAAATTCTTAGATTTATACTTCATATCAACCCAGCCACAGGGGCTGCACAAACCAGTGTGTTTCTTCGTGCCGGTCTCAAGCTCGGATAAATGGGGAGGGTTACTTCAGGAAGGGCATCCGGTGTAAAATTTTGCCAAATTAATATGCGGACAGCAATTGTCGCTGTGGCAACCCCTAACGGGAGTAGCTGAAATAAGAAGATGATTTATACTTGATATCACTTTCATGATGAAGTGCATTCAAGTATGTACTGTATGTTACATTTTACAGATACATCGTTAACTTTGTTTAAATAAAGAATACTGTTAATAATTATACATATAGGGGCAGCACGATGGCAGAGCAGTAGTGCTTCTGTCTCGCAAGGAATCACATCCCTGGTGTTCCCTGCATGTTTCCCTGGTGGGTTTCCACACATGAAGGTTTGGGGATTTGGTGAAGCTAAAATGACGCTAGTGTATGTGTGTGATCGTATTCACCTTGCGATGAGGTGATACCCTGTCCAGGGATTGTTTCTGCCTTGTGCCTGAAGCATGCTGGAATGGCAGCACACCCGGATTGATAAATTTAATCATTAAACAGCCATCCTTTTCAGAGATATTGTGACAAGGTGTTCTCAGAATTTAATGGGTGTTTCAGGCAATTCACGATGCTGCAAAGCTAAGCCTGTTCTCACCGTGATGATATCTTGCACTGACACCTGGTGGAATCTTCCAGATTTGCGTAAAGTACGCACGCAAGTATAAACAGTACAACGCTTGCGTAGCAGTAGCATCCGATGGAGCACACGTTGTGCAGCATTAAGTATAAACCTGGCCTCTGCCTGCACTCAGTAAAGAGCGCTATACAAATATAAGTTGTATTGTATTATAAATTAGGATGGCTTTAAACGCAACTCACAATGGCCACATCTAGTGAAGCTTGTCTACATACATTCTTACAGCAGCATTCTCATACTATCATCATACTGTAATTTCCATCTATGTTACTGAGAAGAGTTTACCCAACTTGTCCTTATTTTTGTTCTAATCTCACTTTAAAGATTTTTGCAGACACAACAGAATAATGGCAAAATATAATTCTAAGCATAGTACAGTGAAACTTAAATTGGATTCAGTGTGTTCAATAAATGGATGGACAGACACCTTTAAAATCTATCAATTAAAAAAATGAAATTAAAAGGAAAAGCTGTTCTTACCAAACTTTTGCTCAATCTCTTGCTTGTTTCTGAAACAGGCCACTACATTTAAAGTGTCTTCATCATTGCCTCCCTGCTGTGCTGTTGTATACTATGTTATCTGTCTGTATAAAGCTACATGTTCCTGATTGACTCACTGACTAACAAGATATCCTTAGCTATTTACAGGTCCAAAAAATCTAACATCACTAGAAGTTAACTGTGGAAAAAAAAATTCTGAGAAAACTGCAATGAGTGCTTTGAGTAGTAAGAAAAGTTATATATAAATGTAAATAATAATTTTATTATTTTTTGGGTCTAATACATTTTTCGTTGGTTTTTGAATTTGTTATAAAGTTTTAGAATATATAGATTTCAAAAACACCTTTATTTTGGAGATTAACAATAATATGAAAGTTGTTGATATTTTTTTTTAACTATTTTTTAGCTATCTCTATATCATTTTAGGCAGCACCATTTTGAACCCATAACTGAAGTAACCATATCACTGAAAACATCACAGTTAGTGGGTGTTCATTATCCTCCGGTGGATATTTGGATTAACAAACTCTTGTCAGCAGTTTGGTTCAAGGAGGTAGCTTCAGGATACATATTCGGTATCAACCTTTTTGTTTGTCTACAACCTTTGAACTTGCTTTTGTTCCCTTCCTCTGAGATGCTTCTGGATTATTTTGATCTTCTGGCTTTTGACCTTAGCACTTCTCTTTCCTTCTTCTTTTGTGACCATTTCCTGGGTTTTCCTCATGGTTATAATAACTTCTAAGCTTCTTTCTATATCCTTAACAAGAAGGCAGAATGACCAACTACAAGGATTGAATCCTGCCTGTATCTTTTTTTTATCTTTATCTTCTTTATACTTTGTATACAAAAATATATGCAGAAGAATTAAGTTACATAATCCTGATTGACTCACTGACTGACTGACTGACAAGAAATTCAAAGGCAATACAGTTTTCACTAATGGATCAATATCTTGGCCCCAAGGCCAACACAAATCATTTATCACTGAAATATTAACTGAATCAAGAAGTCTGAGAAATCCATAATGATGTTCCATTTTCAATAGTTTATAAAGGGATATCTTAGTTCCAGTCTGCAGTGGTTGCAGAATAGCTCAGATGGTAAGGCTATACAAAGCTTGAATTTAATCCATATTAGCTAATCAAGAGCCACATGTCCTTTAGCTATTAAATAATAAAAAAGTAAAAAAAATGAAATAATTCATATTTAGATATCCTGCAAAATGATGCATGAAGCACATATATTAGTCTAACGATCTACTGAACTCACTAAAGTAGATAGATAGATAGATAGATAGATAGATAGATAGATAGATAGATAGATAGATAGATAGATAGATAGATAGATAGATAGATACTTTATTAATCCCAGGGGGAAATTCACATACTCCAGCAGCAAAAAATATTAAATTAAAGAGTAATAAAAAAATGCAGGTAAAAAACAGACAATAACTTGAATAATGTTCAACGTTTACCCCCTCTGGTGGAATTGAAGAGTCGCATAGTTTGGGGGAGGAATGATCTTCTCAGTCTGTCAGTGGAGCAGGATAGTGACAGCAGTCTGTCGCTGAAACAGCTCCTCTGTCTGGACATGACACTGTTTAATGGATGTAGTGGATTCTCCATAATTGATAGGAGCCTGCTGAGTGCCCGTTGCTCTGCTACGGATGTCAAACCGTCCAGCTCTATGCCTACAATATAGCCTGCCTTCCTCACCAGTTTGTCCAGGCGTGAGGCATCCTTCTTCTTAATGCTGCCTCCCCAGCACACCACTGCGTAGAAGAGGGCACTCGCCACAACCATCTGATAGAACATCTGCAGCATCTTACTGCAGATGTTGAAGGATGCCAGTCTTCTAAGGAAGTACAGGCGGCTCTGTCCTTTCTTGCACAGAGAATCAGTATTGGCAGTCCAGTCCAATTTATCGTCCAGCTGCACTCCCAGGTATTTATAGGTCTGCACTCTCTGCACACAGTCACCTCTGATGATCACGGGGTCCATGAGGGGCCTGGGTCTCCTAAAATCCACCACCAGTTCCTTGGTTTTGCTGGTGTTCAGTTGTAGGTGGTTTAAGTCGCACCATTTAACAAAGTCCTTGATGAGGTTTCTATACTCCTCCTCCTGCCCACTCCTGATGCAGCCCACGATAGCAGTGTCGTCAGCAAACTTTTGCACGTGGCAGGACTCCGAGTTATATTGGAAGTCTGATGTATATAGGCTGAACAGTACTGAAGTTACAATAGAATTACTTCAAAATGAAAAATTAGCTGAGCTAAATGAACTTACAGTTGAAAGGTTCATAAAATTCAAGCAAGGCTTTTGACAGCAAAAGGGACTTGGGGATCACCACGTGTCTATAAATTAACCTAAGAATGGGTAGACATAGCCACTTTCTGTCAATTTATGAACAGATGCAGAGTAGGAGGCAAATAGGTCAGGCTAGGTATATCTAATAAAGTACAAACGAGAAGGTTAAATGGCAAAATACATAAGCTGTTCATATGTGAGAGCTAGTAAAATCCACTTTATTAATGACATTTGTTATTTCATTACATTGTTTTCCCTTGTGGAGCCTTGCTACTGCAGAGTAAAGCCATCTCTTTCTGCATCCTGTAGACTACTGTATTTGGAATACGGGTTTTGGCACCACAGTAACTGAAACGTCAATACAACTGAACACTTAACCTTATAATCTATGGTGCAACAAGGCAATATGCACAAAGCATAAATACTAGAATATTTTCAGTACACTGTCACCTAGCAATGAGAAAAGGTCATTAGGAAAACAATTCAAAACTGTAAAAACAGAAAGTGTTACGAAACTTTCACAAGATATGAGCATTCATTCATTCATACAGTATGTCCTTTTAAATTTAAAACACAGCAATTTTGTTCAAAGAAAGAAAAGAAGTCAGGGGTAACACTGAACAACACTAATACTGTGGCTTTATTATACATTTAAGGGACTTTTTAAGTGGTCTTTCTTTCTTTATTCTTCAAACTAAACATTTTTTTAAAAAGAGAGTGAATTCATTTCTCTTCCTCCAGGCTAACAATTCTTGACGATTATTTTTGGGAATATTTTTGTGCACTACTGCCTAGGCTTTTCTGTTGTGAGATCTTTAAATTATTCCTCCAATTTATTACTGGAATCAAATGTCATCATTCATTAATAAAAGCTGCACTGGCATTTCTATACAGTACTATAAGATAACAAATAAGAACTTTTTTATGACACATACTGTGTTTCAAGTTGACAACTAAACTCACATATACACTCATATATACATTATATATATATATATATATATATATATATATATATACAGTGATCCCTCGCTATATCGCGCTTCGCCTTTTGCGGCTTCACTCTATCGCGGATTTTATATGTAAGCATATTTAAATATATATTGCGGATTTTTTGCTGGTTCGCGGATTTCTGCGGACAATGGGTCTTTTAATTTCTGGTACATGCTTCCTCAGTTGGTTTGCCCAGTTGATTTCATACAAGGGACGCTATTGGCAGATGGCTGAGAAGCTACCCAACTTACTTTTCTCTTTCTCTCTCTTGCGCTTTCTCTGATCCTGACGTAGGGGGTGTGAGCAGGGGGGCTGTTCGCACACCTAGACGATACGGACGCTCGTCTAAAAATGCTGAAAGATTATCTTCACATTGCTACCTTCTGTGCAGCTGCTTAGTGAAGCGACATGCAGCACGGTGCTTCGCATACTTAAAAGCTCGAAGGGCACGTATTGATTTTTGAATGAAAAACAAACTCTGTTTCTCTCTCTCTCTCTCTCTCTCTCTCTCTATCTCTCTGCTCCTGACGGAGGGGGTGTGAGCTGCCGCCTTCAACAGCTTTGTACCGGCGGTGCTTCGCATACTTAAAAGCCAAACAACCCTATTGATTTGTTTGCATGCTCTGTCTTTATGACAGTCTCTGCTCCTGACGAGCACTCCTTTGAAGAGGAAGATATGTTTGCATTCTTTTAATTGTGAGACAGAACTGTCATCTCTGTCTTGTCATGGAGCACAGTTTAAACTTTTGAAAAAGAGACAAATGTTTGTTTGCAGTGTTTGAATAACGTTCCTGTCTCTCTACAACCTCCTGTGTTTCTGCGCAAATCTGTGACCCAAGCATGACAATATAAAAATAACCATATAAACATATGGTTTCTACTTCGTGGATTTTCTTATTTCGCGGGTGGCTCTGGAACGCAACCCCCGCGATGGAGGAGGGATTACTGTATATATATATATATATATATAGTAAATCATAACACAACTTTCTCAGTCCTGCTTAATCCAATTTAGGGTCATGGGAAACAGTTCTGTCTAGTCGATCACAGGGTCCACACACATACATACCCTTGTTAATATCCAGGACCAATCTGCAATTGCCAAATAAAGTCATAGATACACACACACACACCCAGAGGTTGAGTATTCCCAATCCTAAATTCTAAAATCCAAAAAGTTCCAAAATCTAAAACTTTTTGAGCACCGACCAGTGGCATGGCACAATAACAGAGGTGGGAGCGTCTTCATGAAAAAAAAAAGCATTTACAATAAAACCCCAATTTAATATTCCCATATTTAGCATTTTCACACATTTAAATTTTTTTGGATGCTGCTGCTGACATAAAAAATCTGTTGTGTGAAGAAGCACAAGTCCTTTAAGACTATGTTCACACAGTACCTAAAAGTATCTCAATCCTGATTTTTTCTCTCTTGATCTTAGCCTTGTATCTGTTATTTTGGTTTTTTTTTTTTTGACTACTCAGATAAATTTTGCAACTGATCCAAATCTGTCTGTCCTGAAATGTGCACCACATGAAAATAAATAAAACAATTTTGTCAGATAGATGCAAACTAAATTATTCTGGTTGCTGCTCTACATCACATCATTGTAGGATGTGTGTGAAATCATCAGCTCACAATGGCAAGGAAGATAATCAAGAATCAATTGTACTCTGCACATAGAAATAAGTGGCCCAAAGGACAGGAGACAGGACTGGTCAGATCAATGTGGATGGTCTGGATGGTTTTCCAGTCGTGAAAATACTCTCTGAAAAATTTTGAATACAGGACTTTTTTTGTTAACCATATATTTCTATGAGTGAAAATACAGGAAATGAGTGTCCCTTTTGGTTTCTAATAGAAAACGCAAAGTTGTATGTGGTGGTTTATTACAACAAGAATGAGCAAAATAATTCAACAGATTAAACAGACAAAATCAGGGCACTTCAAACTGGATGATTACTAATCCTAAAAACATCTGCAGTGAAAATATTTAGAAAAACCTGTACTAATGGGATCCTAAGAATTCCTTGATAATTTCCTGCATTTAACACTTCTCCAACCCTGCCGGCCACTTAAAAAAAAAAACAAAAAAAAAAAACCCTAGACTGGTGTCCTACTGTATTTCAAACTCATTTGCCTCTCTGCTGAAGTCAGAAACTATTCAAACAAATGTTTAGAGTCAAAATTAAACCTGTGCTGTGTCAATTTGTTACCTTCAGGCTATGTGCATAAGGTGTACAGTATATGAAACACAAATACATTTTGCGTTTAGACTTGGGTCCCATTACCAATGTATCTCATTATGTATATGCAAATATTGCAAAATCCAAAAATATCTAAAATCCGAAATACTTCTGGTCCGAGTCATTTTGGATTAGGGAAGCTCAGCTTATATACACTTGTGTATACAAATGTTTGCGCATAAAGTCATGGCAGCATACTACTAGGATAACACATGACAAAGTTAAGTTTTGAATTTTGATTACAACTCTTGGAGAATAGTCACACTGGCAGCAGGACAGGTTATGTACTTAAAGGCTGTCCTAGAAGAAATAACTCCATTGGTTCTAATGTACAGAAAAGAGAGATGAGTCATGGCAAAAAAATCACTTGGTAGAAATGAATAGTGGCTAGAGTTTATAGAAATTGTAGAAGAGAATAAGGAAATGGCACTGGAAAGTGCTTTTGGCTCTGTGATTCTTGTGGCAAGCCACTCCACCTATTAGACAGAGATCTGAAAGTATAAAGCAAAGTCAAGTGGTGTTGGCAGGTTTTGATTTTGATACTTTATGTTCTTCCTTTATCATTCCTAATGTGTAGGTTTGTGGAAATAAACACTCGTATTCCTGACAACAGCTTGAGAATTTAGCCAAGTTAGGGTGGCAAACAGATGCCATACTCCAGACATAGTACATAAGCATACATTAGCACAGAACACAGTCAAAATATATATATTTTAAATATACACGATTTTAAGAATTACATAATTAAATGTATTTCTAATATTTTGATTAAAATAGTAAATTTCCAAAAGAATTATGCATACTTTCCAGCATATTTATTATACGTTGCCAAACTGGCTGGGCCAACCAAACTTACCACATTAGGCAAGAGCCGATTGCACAACACAATGCTATGCTCAGCAATTCAGACCATGTAAAGCTGCTAAGCCTGTTTTAGGACGGTGAAATGAGTTTGTAAAAGCTACAGGGCACGAATCTTGTTGTACTTGAAGAGAAGATAAATAGTTCCTTTAGTGTTTTCATTTGTTTTCTGTTCTCATGTCATAACACCTGTAAAGTAGGCAAATATTTGTTGATAGAACAGTGACAAACTTAGACAGTAATTTATCATGTACTACACAATTTTTTCACTGCTTTTACTATATAATTTATCATATTCCGATGAGCATTTTGTAATACAGTACTTTACTATATTGTGACATAATATTTACTATATAGTAAAACAGAGCAATCCCCCAGAGCAATCTGATTGGTCAGTTTGGCTTTGGTGACACATCTGAAAGAGGAAGAGTAGGTGTGAGACTCACAAGCAGGAGAAAAATGCATAGGAGTCATACTGACCAATTTGCCTGCCAAGACAGGAAGTATAAAAGTGGGTGAGCAAGACACAACGAAAATAATGTCAGAGTCTGAGATGTATCTTTACTGGAACACACTCGAAAGGGAGAGAACCGGCCAAGAGAGGTTCAAACATACACATAGATACCAAGCAAAGACGCTGATGGCACAAGTAGCAAATATTTTTAAATTATTCTATTCCCTGTCTTTGACAGGTAGCATGGCTAGTATAAATAAAGACTGATTGGCTGACAAGTTGATAGGCAACCCTTAAGGCATGACAATTTTCTATGTTACCCTGTGGCAGGTTCCTGGCCTTGTACCTTGTGCTGCCAGGATAGGATACAGGATAGGAAGTAGCCTCCTGTAACTCTATAATTTAATTCATCAGGTTCATTATATTGATGGGACAGATAGATGACTGATATAGTCTCAAACACTACTTTGTAATATGGTGTACATATCAAATTTTCAGATATCATAAGCACACCGTTGCACATTTCTAACAAATTCTTGATCTATCAACAAACTGGAGCAATCAGAAAATCATAATTCAATATCTTATTGTTCACTTGCGTTGAAAAGGGTAAAAAGAAAAAAGAGTTGAGATGATGAAAGTGATTCAGTAGGATAAAATGATGTGCAACACTCCCTAACCTCTACTGAACTAGACCTAAAAACATGCGCTCCATGGCCACTACACAAAAACGCAATCCAATCTCCAGTTCAAGCTGAGATCTGGCTTTCAGCAAAGCCAGAAATTATTCCCTTGCCAGAGACTAATGGTGGAATAATACAGTATTATGTATTAAAATAACACTTGCACCAAATACAAGCTTTTCAGTTCTTTTAGCTATCTTCCAGTTGGAGACTATTCATCTGGCTGAAAAGTGGTGAGAAAGAAATGTGCACATAAACTTCACCACAGTTTCTGTCTATTCTGACTGAAGTGGAGGTGATAAAGGATATCCACAGTACACTGAGGGTTTCCATTTATTTCTAATTAATTTGTTTCTGCATGGCAATATATTTGTGAATTTCCAATTGGGATTAATAAAGTATCTATCTATCTATCTATCTATCTATCTATCTATCTATCTATCTATCTGTCTATCTGTCTGTCTGTCTGTCTGTCTGTCTGTCTGTCTGTCTGTCTGTCTGTCTGTCTCTGTCTGTCTGTCTGTCTGTCTGTCTGTCTGTCTATCTGCAACACCCAACATTCTTGTCATCAAACCAAGCAGAGTTGCACAACTTCTTTGTTTTAACACTAGATACCCATGCCACCAGCACAAATGTAGCTGTCCTCCATAGCTCCTACAGGCTACCAATCAGTTTTATCCTCAGGGTTGTCTGGTCAGGCCACATGGCTGATATAAGGGCATCCTAGTGGAAGCAGTCTTGTAGGAGGTGTTCACTCTTCACTGGGCCAGTGTCACAAGGACATCTGTCCATCTGACCAGCTTTCAGTTTGTTACGCATGATGTGGGCATGTATTCTGTTGTGTCCAGGTCTGAATCACCATATAATCCTCTGAACTGCTCTGATCAGAAGTTTAGGTGATGCTGTTGCCTTTTCTTTTGTGTCAGGGTCTTGATGGTAGTAGCACTGATGACAGTTGTTTTTCAGGTATAAGGCTAACTAGCAACAAGTGAAACATTTGGACGTGAGCAGATGTTATTTCTAGTCATAATTTGTTAACTTAGAAGTAAACTGAAATTAAATTTTAAAAAAAAATACACTCTTTCATAACAGAAACCCGTTTCTTCTCCTGGAACATTTTTTTCATAGTAAATGGAATCACTGGAAAGTAATTGCCATGCACTTTGTGAGGTAAGCAGTTGACAGATGTCTTTTCAACAGGAAGAATTATTACCGCCTTGCTTTTGGAACTCACTGTACCTGTGATCCTTTTCATCCCTTCAGGGCAAAAGGTTGAAAGAATGTCAACATGTTAATGTTTACATTTCCAGAAAGAATAATCCATTAAGAATTACCAAGGACATTCATGTGCTAAACATAACATGCTCACCTGCTAAATAAGAACATGCTTATCTGCTAAATAAGAAAAAAGACCAAACTGCATACAATCTTGTATATAATCTTTGTAATTATCTACGAAAATGGCAAGGCAGTAGATGTGTACATGTGGTGTGTTTTCCAATTATCTCAGGTTAACAGATTTTCCTAAGAACTAGTAGTACAAGCACCTCCGCTTGACCTTTTTGTTTCTGAGGAAGTGAGTAGTGACATTCATAAATATGAGTGTTTTTCTAGGTACTCCTGTTTAACTCTGTTATAGGAGGGTGGGGAGATGGAGCTTATCGCAGCAGCAAAGAGGGGACAGCTGGCCAAAGGAAGGACAAACTCTAATTCCTGGCCAATTTAGAGTTATTAGCTTACCTAATTCTAACCGGTGTCTAGAGATAACTCTCCCTTATGATGGCCAGATTCAGAGACAGAAATTGAACTCTGATTTCTTAGAGTTGAGCATGTACTGTATTACCACTTCACCACTGCCAATCCATATTGTATTTTACAAAAAAAATCAGTTACTTAGCTTATAAAAAGGGCCATAGGGTTACAAGGCAGTTAGTGCTGCTGCCTCACACATCAAGCATTTTGGGTTTGAAACATGTGCCCAGTCTTTGTCCATTTGGCCTTTGCATGTTATCCTTAGGTCTGTGTGGCTTTTCCTCTCAGGTCAATAGTCTGGTTTTCCTTCCACATTTGGGGTAAGCCAATTTGTTTTTGTATTTCATAAAATGAAGTTTTTAATTTTTTGATATACTTTGTTAATCCCGGAGGGGAGGTTGTCTTTTCACAAAACGTTCTGTATTTTAATGTTTTCTTGTTTATCATGGTGCCAGAAAGTGGTGATGCATTGCATCTTCATTGGACATGAAAGTAAGACTTTCAGTGTACTCTGAACATGTGACAGTACAACAATAACAAATACTACTACTACATCTGAAACACATGTGACACAAGTGATTAGGCATGAGTGATTGTGGGTATATCCAAGTGATGCCTAATGTTACTGGGAAAGGTTCAGATCGATGGGTCGATGAATCTTTCATATCGATTAAGTTACAGAAAAATACCTTCATACCAAGAACATCTCAAATTAATGAACGTATGTGGAAAGTGCAACAACATATGATTGATAAACAAAAAAGAACACAACCTTACATAACCCATAAGGACTGTGGTAAAGCAAAACATGAATTCTACAAAAAAAAAAAGCTTAAAGACATTATAAATGAAAAAAATATTACAGGGAACACCCAATCAAATACAGACATCAAGGCAAGATTCTGGGTAAACACATATGAAAACAATAGCAAAGATCCCTTCAGGTCATTTACTAGAATCCCATGCCAATCCCTGAGATGGCAGAAATATCCAGCTCTGATTATTAAAACTACGCACACAAATTTTCAATCCATATGGCAGGAAGCCTGTTATTCTTGTTAAGATTTTTATTTTCATTAGGCTTCCAAAATTATTGCCAGAAAGTCAGTTGCTCTTGTTCATATTATTTTTAGTCTTCGAAGGTCATTGTTATGAACCTATTATTCTTAAGATGATGATTATTGTTTTTATTCTTCAAAGCTAAATGCCAGAAATCCTGTTGTTTATGTTAGTTTTATTATTATTGGGGTTCCACGATGACTTTTACGACCTCATTATTAAGATTATTATTAAGCTTACAATTACACTTGGCATATTTTAGCTGTAGCTTTTAATATTATTGTGATCATGATTATTTGGATGGGCAACACAGTAGCATATGACTTCTGCATGGCTCCAGGAATCCAGGTTCATATCTAGGCCTTATTTGCCATCTGTATGAAGTTCATTCTCTTTGTTCTCCAACATACCCGACTGTTTCTTTAAGGGTAAATGGCATCGCTTTGCTGGCAACCATAGATGTATGTATGTGTTCTGCAATAAATTGCCTGGTATCAAATGCTGCTGGAAAAGAACTAACAAAGCAGGTTTATAATATGGCTTAATGGATGATTGCTGGTTGGCAATTATTAATATTGTATATTTGTTTTATATATTTATTTTATTTAGAAGCAGATAGCATTCGATACAGCCAAGTCAAACTTAACGAGACAAAGCAAAATTCAACCCTCGTCCGAGTTAAAGAGAGGAGAGCCATTAACAAAATGCTACTCAATAAAAGAAACAAGAAAGAAAGGGTATTCTTTTCCCCAAAAAGGAAGCTTATTCTAAAATGTTATTGATTAGATCATGCCATATTTTTATAAAAAGTTTTGAACAGATCCTCTAAGTGAGAATTTAATTTTTTTCCAATTTGAAGTAGAACAGAAAATTAGTTACCCACTTACTTGAAAGTGGTGGGGTGGGATTGTTCCAGACGAGCAAGATAAGCCTATGTGCTAGTAGTGAAGTAAAGGTAATTGCAGTTTATTTGTCCTTCTCCACTTTAAGCCCATCTGAGAGTACACCAAACACAGTTGTTAATGGGTTAGGAGTGACTGTGACACTGAAGCTGTCTGATAGGCATGTAAAGATTTTTGTCTAAAATGTTGTGTGGCGAGTGGTTGGGTGTGGTACCCAGCTGGGACACCCAGGAGGACCGGAGGAGGGCTTACGCCTCCTCCAGACCTCGAGGGGGCAACCAGCCTAGCGGCTTTGGGGACCACGGGAACAGAGCTTAGAAGCTCAACCCTATAGGGGCCTGTGGTCTCTGCCAGGGGGCGCCCCAATGCCTGAGGAGCCCTGGCTCTCAGCACTTCCGGGTGTGAGTAAAAGAACAGGGACACCTAGAGTGCTTCCGGGTGCGCAGCCAGTACTTCCGCTACACTTGGGAGTGCCGGCAGAAGCTAATCGGGAGGCACCTGGAGCACGTCCGGGTGTGTATAAAAGGTGCCGCCTCCCTCCATTTGATGGCTTGAGTCGGGAGGAAAAGAGACGGAGCTTGGGAGGAGAGGAGTGGATGCGGTGAAGAGAGAGAGAGGCATTTGGAGAAGCCAGGACTTTGGGGTGATTGGTGCTGCGGCACTGGGGTGTGTGCTGTTTATTTGTAAATATTACTGTAAATAAACGTGTGTTGGGTGATAAAACAATGTCTACCTGTCTGTGTCCGGGCTGTTCCCCACAGTTGTTAATTTGGGGCACACCCAGAACGGGACCTAGTGAGGCAGGAAATAGATTGCAACGTTCGCAGGTTGAAATTTGCCCTGGAAACATTTTGGACAATTTTAATCGAGACAAATGTGCTCGATAAAAGATTTTAAGTTGAATGATTAAATGCTTTGTGCACATGGAGCTAGAGAATATTCTATGCATGGCTGCCTTACCTTTCTTTTCTGAAATATTAAGTGACAAATCCTTTCCCCAATGAGCTCTGGGGTCTTTGTAAGGAAGGGACTTTAAGATATTTTTTATAAATTAGAGATGCTATCAGAGTGTTCAAGACTGATCAGTATTTCTTCTGTAAAAGAACATGGTGGAAGGTGAGGAAATTTGGGCAGATTCTGTATAGCCATGTTTCTAGCTTGAAAGTAGTGGAAGAACTGTGTTGATGAGAAGTTGAATTTGATGCGTAATTGTTCATAAGATGCGAAGACATTATGTATGTACAAATCTCTAAGTGTTTTAATCCTGGACACTTTTCAGACATTAAATAGTGTATATGTTTAAGAGGTTGGAAAAATGTGGTTGTGATGTAGGGGTGCAACAGCTTCTCTGTGTTAAAATGCTTCCTACATTAGTTCCATACAGTGATCCCTCCTCGATCGCGGGGGTTGCGTTCCAGAGCCCCCCGCGAAAGGTGAAAATCCGCGAAGTAGAAACCATATGTTTATATGGTTATTTTTATATTGTCATGCTTGGGTCACAGATTCGCACAGAAACACAGGAGGTTGTAGAGAGACAGGAACTTTATTCAAACACTACAAACAAACATTTGTTTCTTTTTCAAAAGTTTAAATGTGCTCCATGACAAGACAGAGATGACAGTTCCGTCTCACAATTAAAAGAATGCAAACATATCTTCCTCTTCAAAGGACTGCGCGTCAGGAGCAGAGAATGTCAGAGAGAGAGAGAGAGAGAGAGAGAAGCAAACAATCAGAAATCAATAGGTGCTTTTTGGGTTTTTAAATATGCAAAGCACCGTGTGGGAAGCATGTCGCTTGACAAAGCAGCTGCAAGGAAGGGAGCAATGTGAAGGTAGTCTTTCAGCATTTTGTAGACGAGCATCCGTATCCTCTAGGGGTGCGAACAGAGCCCCTGCTCACACCCCCTCTTTCAGGAGCAGAGAGTGTCAGAGCGAGAGAGAGAGAGAGAAAAGCAAACAATCAAAAATTAATAGGTGCTGTTTCAGCTTTTAAGTATGTGAAGCACCGTGCGGGAAGCATATTGCGCAACAAAATAACCACAAGTAAGCCCAGCAAACCGGGAAGCAATGTGAAGGTAGTCTTTCAGCGTTTTTTAGACGAGCAGCCGTATCCACTAGGGGTGCGAACAGCCCCTGTGCTCACAATATATTTGAGGAGTTTTATTTAATACGTAATACATGCTCAGGTTGGGTAGCTTCTCAGCCATCTGCTAATAGCGTCCCTTGTATGAAATCAACTGGGCAAACGAACTGAGGAAGCATGTACCAGAAATTAAAAGACCCATTGTCCACTGAAACCCACGAACCAGCGAAAAATCCGCGATATATATTTAAATATGCTTACATATAAAATCCGCGATAGAGTGAAGCCGCGAAAGTCGAAGCGTGATATAGCAAGGGATTACTGTATTCTGAAAGAGTGGAGGGCAATTGGATTATTAGTGTACTGATGGTAATTTGTATTTATTGTATATTTGTTGAATTACAAGATCAGAATACATCACGATTCTTAACATACATTTTTTTCACAATAAGACTTCTCAGGGCCTCATACACCTTACTTGAACCAGCCTTAGCCACTTCTCTGCATAGGTATGATATACCACACCATTTTGATGAAAATGTGCTGAATTGTTATCAATGTAAATCTATGAATTTTGGTTCAATGCAGTCAGCTGATTTTAGTTACTCTGAAACTTTAACAAAGTTCTTTCAGTTTATTTGCAAAGAATGCAGAAAATGTATTCCCAATATACTTAGTTCACTTGCATTCACCCATTTTTAAACTGCTTTATCCTGAGCACGGTAATGGGGAAGCTGCAGCCTATCCCAGCAAGCATCGGACACAAGGCAGAAACAACCACTGGACGCAGGGTTAGTTCACATGCTGATGACATTAAAATAAAAACATCTACATTTTGCCCCAGAAAATAACTTTTCCCTAAGCAAGGTCTCATAAACTACAACTTGAGATTTTGCAGAAATGTGGCATTAAATAATGTAAATCATGTGAAGGCCAAAAAAGACTTTCAGTGTGAACTATTTAAAAATACACTGTATTTCTAACATGTTCATAATGTGTTAATACTAAAGTAAAAAAATACTATTAGAACCAGTATAAAAATTCAAACACAGGGAAGGCTCTTCCTCATAGCTTTGACAGAGTTTAAAAAACTTTAGCAGTTATGCAATTGCTATCCAATTGCTATCCAACACTAGATGGTGACCTAATCAAGAAATATGGTATCCTATAAATTTTAATAATATGTTGTGAAAGCATAGAAGTTTATCAGCATTATTAGTGCACCATTGTCCACACATTGGCTTTAACAGTGGGTCAGTTTTACTACATAAAGAGATTCACTTTTTTGTGATAAAATAATGTTTATTTAGGGAGTGGTATAATCTATTCTTACAATTTGCCTTGAGAGCTGTCATGGTGCTCTGCGTATGCACTTGGTGATGAGAGCTGCGCAAGAACAAAGTTGTTTTTACTGTTGCTATTATACTATTGCTCTGCTCTGTTTTGTATATTGTATTTACCCCATTTTTGACACCCATTGCATGCAAAACATACCTGGAAAGGGGTCTCTCTCTGAATTGCCTTTCCCAAGATTTCTTCCATTTTATCCCTACACTTTTTTGGATAGTTTTTTTCCTGTCTTCTTTGGGAGTCAAGGCTGGGGGGCTGTCAAAAAAACAGGGCCCATTAAAGCCCATTGAGTCATTCCTTGTATGATTCTGGACCATACGAAGAAATAAACTGTTGTTGTTGCATACAACCAGACCACTTTGACAAAATCAAAAATGGACACCACACATTGTGACCTGCTCAGAAATCGAACTCCAGTCTCCGGAGTTGTCAGATATTATAATTTTATTACTATAATACTAAATACATTTGACAAAGTTTAAACAAACAAAATAAACCTGAGATGTATCACTGAAAAGTTAAGAAATGTCTAAGGATAAGCTGCTGTAAGACCAAATGAATTGCAAACTGCAATACCACCTGCGCTTCAGAACATGTAATCTACCTGAAGCTAAGCATGTTTGGATAGGCGACCAACTAGTGAAAGCTTGGGTTGCTGGCGAGGCCATAAGGAGGTGCTCACCCTGTGGTCAGTGTGTGGATCCCAATGCCCTGGTGCACTGAAAAGACACTGTGCTGAACTTTCAAATGAATGCTGTACATTGGTGGTAATTGAACTGGCTTACCACTGTCTTATTGGCATCAATATTCCACATGCTTCGAAATCAGCCTTTTAAATATGTAAGTCTGATTGTAAAAGCAGCCAAACTTGTTTATCTGCAGTCTTACACTACATTGATACTGACAGCAAATCTATGTGCTATCCACTACTTTCAACTAGATGTTGCTGAATCCAAAGACAGCTTACCAAGATAATTTTAATGAAGAGCTGCATGAAGAGCTGCATTCTGGGTTTAAGAGAACCAGAAAAGATGGGGTTAAAATTGAAATTAAAAGTTAAAATTGTAACAAAAGAAAGACACGTCAAAAATGTCTAGTTGTACGCATGTCATATGTCCACTTAGAAGCTAAATATAAAATGTCTAGACTGAATTATTTACAGTAGATTTCTGCTTCATTTGACCATTCAATTTCAAAGCTCATTAACTCCTGCAGAACGGAAGCCGAGTAGAGTTGACAAATCCTTTCATTAATGGCAAAGTACCTCACAGGTGTTAAAGTCAGCTGAAGATTTTGGGCTTCATTTACCAGGGTATGCCTTGCTGTGCAGACAAACTGGCAATGGACCAGCACTGTCATATTGCTAGCTATGTAATTCAGTATATTTTCTGAAGTTAAAATATGAATTAAATGCAAAGGATAAGTCGAGTACCTTACATTAGTACTGCTAAAACACAAATTAAATATTTTCAATATATACATTAATGCATATATGGCTTAGAGAGAAACAAATTTTACAACAAGCCTATGCAAGCAAGTAAGTTGTCTGTATAATGCATCATAAATGATATTGGATACTCAGCAGGCCAGAACTGCACATTCGATTGATTAGAAAACCAATGGGTGAGTGGATCTCTCTTGAAAGTGTAGAAGATCAAGTGGGAGAAAGGCAATTGTGAGATTGACCAAGAAATTAGTGCAGCAGAAGCAGTTCTGCAGACATTGTTTATGCAGTGGTTACTGAAGTAGAAACAAATCATTGGACTACATCCACATCTTCAGTTTAGTTATATCATCTCAACAGTGATGGAAAGAATTAGATTGTGAGTACAAGTGACTGAAATGAGGATTTTGTGCTGGATCACTCTCCATGAAAAGTATGAGGAGCACAACAATATGGTAGGACCTGCTGCTTCTACATATCAAGAAGAGATAGATGATATGGGCTGTTCATGTACTAAAAATGCTCCATTCTCACTTCCTATGAGAAATATACAAGATCAGACTATTGGGACTGACCAAGAATAAGCTGAAGGGATTACATCTTTTAGTTAGCCAGGTAGCATCTGGGAATTCCTCAAGAGGTGTTGGAGAAGTCTGATGTCACAACATTGTGACTTTACAAACAGATGGGGAAAGCAAAAGGCTTGTTATTGAGGACTGTGTAGTCCAGTCAAGCCTGGCTTAGCATGTTATTACTGTGACCCTCATCAGTGCAAGAAGAGTCAAAATAATGCTTCTTAATATTATTTTATTATCATATCCAATCCAACAACATTAGATACAATCTCAGAGTTTGGACCAGGTGTAGAAATTCCTTGGGAGACATGTCTTCCATTCATTCCAAAAAAAGAGTATTTTCTCATGAAGCAATTATTTTTTTGTTATATTCTGAAAATCTGCAAGATGCTCACTGTGCATGAACAAACATTCAATGACATAGTATCCCACAATGTGGTCTAGAACTTAGGCTAAGCTTCAGACTGAGGTCTTCCCTTTTCCAAACACAAAATGTGATTATTTCTTCTCTCTATTCAGAAAGCAGTTCTTCATCATTTTTAAATAAATATGGTTGTGGGTTACTCAGCATTTGAATGGAAAGGTGTGATAGCAAATATAATGTCTTCCTTTTTCGCTATAGATACCTGATACAACACATCTGAACATATTGTGCAGCCTGGTATGAACAACAAACAGAAATGTTCCAAAGAAATATTCCCCTAGTAGAAGCATAATTACAGCAAAAATAAAGGCTTCCTTCATTTCAGATCCATGGGTTATCATGCTGTAATGTGCAGAGTTAAAAGTAATGCCCAACTCCAGCAATGGCTCTACTAACAGCTGAACTACAAAGTCAAAATAGCTTGAACAATATTGGGTGGTACTTACTGTAATAGATAGATAGATAGATAGATAGATAGATAGATAGATAGATAGATAGATAGATAGATAGATAGATAGATAGATAGATAGATAGATAGATTTGTCCCAAGAGGGAAATTTTACTTTTCTTTAGATATTAACTCCAACATATATAAAAAAAAAATTCAAAAGTGTTACATAACAACACACAACTTCAAAATATAGTCAAGAAATACTGTCACAGTGAAAGGGCCACTGTGTGCTCAGAAAGGACCTCAGGGTAGGGGAATGGACTTAATTTCTAAATAATTCTTTGTAAATGCACCACTGTCATCTTGCTATATATGGGAGTGACATAAAGACAGTAAAATTGTTTGTCACTTTTTAGAAATGACTAAGCTCATAAAAATGTATTCTTGTTATGTTCTTAGCTAAGATGGAGCAGTAAAAAGCCTCCATTATTAAGAAACTGCATTGCCATGCCTTATTGCTATAGCACACCTAAAATAATATAATGTCTACCATTATTACTTCTTTCTTTTCAAAAGTTAAACTGTGTGTTGGTATAGGTAGTGAACATGAAACTATTTTAAAATGGGTCATTTCATTAGCTACCTGGTATTTATAATTTAAACCTGGCATTAATTCATTATTTACTGATCTTTTAAACTACTCGCTGTGCACAAAATAAAAAAGAAATCTGTTTTAGGAAGCAAAGGAAAGATAAATGTCATATAAAAGTAGGACCAGCAGGAAACAAACTGTGAAGCTAAGACAGAAAGCCTAGCATGACTAACATGGGATTTAACCCTCCTGCTTCATTTTCAGAATTAATAATAAAACAGTAAATTGCAATTAACTATTCCTGAGGACTCCCTTACAAGTATTCATCGTGTTAGCCTGTACTTCACTACATTGGGAGGGACTGCTGAAGAAAACTTTGCATTGTATATTTTGTGAGGAAAGTGTGCACATATGACATTCACTTAAGGTAAACTGATATTCGCTTAATTGTTTTACCTGTTGTTAACTACAGGATGTAGGTGAACAGCATTTGTATTTGTAATTTAAGTAAATAGGAGGTAGAGGCATGTACAAAGTTCTACAATCATAAAAACATAACTGCTATCAGTGACTACTAACACTGTGTTCAATTATGCTGTACTATTTTACTTCAAGTCCACATGCAGAATTCTTATACTTCCAAAATCCCTTTCTCTCAGCAACAACCTAATTCTATTCACATCTATGAGCAGTTTTCAGATAACAGGAGTGATGGGATGATTTTACAAAGCATGCCTTCCAATTTTGTGAGTGTGTTTGCCAGATTAATGCCAACCCAACACAGAATA
The DNA here is from genome assembly GCF_900747795.2 of Erpetoichthys calabaricus. NCBI lineage: Eukaryota > Metazoa > Chordata > Cladistia > Polypteriformes > Polypteridae > Erpetoichthys > Erpetoichthys calabaricus. The sequence goes on from NC_041396.2 coordinate 185,076,245, forward strand.
AACAGCAGTTTCTGAGTTATGGACCATAATATGAAGGGGCTAGTGAAGTTCTGGGGTATTAAAATCTTGAAGGATTAGTACTAAGGGTTAAATGGTTTTTCGTACCATCCAGTGGGCTTGACTAATACTTTAGGTAAGCCCATGTTTATTTTAACGCATAACTGCTTTTAGCTCATGTTTGATTATTTTTATCTATTGCCTTAGCTTATATATTGATTTATGATAATGCAGCAGCAATATTAAGACTCTTAATTTTCCTTCAGTTGTTTGTTATGTGAGTGTGTTTGCCAGATTCGTGCCAAATCTACACAAAATAAACAGCGATTTCTGAGTTATGCTCCATAATGTTAACACCTGATCTGACCACCACTGCTGAAATGGAAATGGCAATTGACAGGGACAAAGTCTGCCACGTACCCAGTGTAACTGTACCTAAACACATACAGGAATGAGGCCACATTCACATACTACAAGTCTTCCATGGGAAATTTCATGTGAAAACCCTTTGAAGTCTTAGCTTCCAGTGGGACAATTCAGAGGAAACAATGCTACCCAAATAAGCAGTGAAGAAATGTTGAACTTTCACCATATCCAATAATGTAAAATTAGACAATAAATAACCAGGTCAGCCAGAAGAGGCATTTTTGTAATCATACTGTATCTGAAGAACTGCAATATCTGCTTATTCCTTTTACTTTGCCTTTTACATTTATGAAAAATGCAAGAGCTAACCCTTAATTGCTTTTTGTGTGGACCAAGTAGTAAATCACCAGCAACCTCATGCTCCTCCTGAAATTAATGTGCAAACAACAGTGTGGGAGGGTGAAATCATAAGTGATACCTCCAAAAATTCCAATACCACATGAGCTCACATAAATTCTCAAAGGAGCTCACATAAATTCTCAAAGGAAGGGTTTATCAATTCCAGTTCACATAGCTTGAACACCTTTAACATGTGAGAGAAAAATCACATGAAAACCCTGCACAAGCACTGGCCTATGAAGCTGTGCGACAGTAGTACTGACTAAACTCTGTCATCCAGACTTGTAAGTAACAGCATGAAGTACTGTATCTCGTTTCATATTTTACTATATCCTTTTTTTATCCTTTCTAACTAATATACTGTATATATTATTGTGGTCTACACACAAATTATTTGCAGCCTAAAGAGCAACAGGAATATCCCAGATACAGAAACATATAGAGATACGTAAAATTCGAATGTAAATACATTTTGGAAGTATTTTCCAGAAAATTAAAACAATATTATTATACAATATTTTAATACAAAAAAAAAAACTAAGAAAACAAATACAATGTAGACATGAATCAGCTACTGGTTAAGAAAAATGGCTGACACAAAATCCATACATATAAAAACTCTACAAATCGTTTTAAATAATTAATATTACTGTACACACTAGAAAAAGGGGATGTTTACCATCAAATTACTACCATAGGTATGCAGCTCAGACAAACTGCATGAAACATTATTTATTTAGACTCTCTCTCTCTAATCTCTAATAACAGCCTTGACCTTTTTGCTTTGATCTGAACAAAATGTTAAACCTTCCTTTCAAGTGAATGCACTGAAATCCTATAAATCATTAACTAGTGTTTGATTGTTGATTTGTAATACACGTACACATCTGGTCCAAAATAACTGGTGTGCAGGTAGGCAACCAATTATGTATTACTGAGTACAATTTGTGAGGCTATAGAGCTTTTTGTTCATGCCATACACAACACACTTTAAGTATAATTCTACCTGTAGAAGTTATTGGATAACATTGCAGTCATGTAGTTTAAAACTGGAGGATACAAGAGAAAAAAATGCAGAGGCCTAGTGTGTCACTTCGCTGAGTAGTACAGGTTGAACTGGCTGTGTCTTAATGTCAGCAAAACTGAAGAGGTGGTGCTTATATCCTAAGGACTAAAGTTTTCCAAATTCTGAACCATATAAAGACAGTGGAATTTAAAGTATTTCTCATATAAGTAATTGTGAGTATATCTTGGATTCAGCCCCAAACACTGAAACCAAGAACAAAATAGGCAGGAGACAACTATTATTATTACTTGTGGAGTAGGATCAAGCTGTTTGGTATAAGGGGAGCATTTCTGCATATGTGGTTAGAAATTTGCTTTCTTACAACGTGGTGTGTTGCGGCAGTACTGTAACAACATAATTAATATGATAATCAGGAAGGATGGACTGTGGCCCCTAGTCAGGACTCTCTGGAGTTGCAGATTGAAAGAAGGATGCTGGCTGTAACAAACAATGTTTCATACCATCTCCATAAAACCTTGCTCCAACTCTGAAGTACCCTCTGCACAAAGCTAATTCTATCGTAATGCTGCAGGGAACTACCATCATAGTTTGCAACATCCTTTGGCTAGACCATGTTTTCTTCTATATTAATATGCACTTTGTTAATAGCTTATGATCACATTTATTTTACTCTTTGTCCTTAAGTACAGTATATTCTGTAGAGGTTTTTTTTTGTTATACCTGACTGCTTTTAATGCATAATAATCTACTGTTAGGCAACAAAAAGTATATATCTACAAACAATCGATAGTGACTTTCAAGCAATTTAGAAATAATATCAAGTGGGTCAATTCAGTATCCATATTACTAAACGAGAATGGTAAACCGGATATGGACACAGGGTCGTGCCCGTGGACGCAAAAGACATAGTGCGCAAGCGCCACACAAAGCCCCCGTAAAAGACATAGTGCGCAAGCGCCACACAAAGCCCCCCCCCATAGTGAAACGGGAGAGACTACACACGTGCGCAGGCGCCACACAAAGCCCCCCACCCCCGCAACAGATCAAAACGGGTGAAACTACGAACCGTCAGAGTAGGAAACAAAGTAAAACCTCATAAAGAGGATAAAGAACAGGGACAAACACATGAAGAGCAGGTTACAGAACAAAGCCCCCCTCCCCAGAGTACAACGACAGAGACTACGAACCGTCTGACATGCCGCAAGCAGGATAAAGCGAGGTCAGAAATAAAACACAGAGTAGGAAACTAAAGGGATTAAAGAAACAAACCACATACCCCCCCCCCCGAGTGAAACGGGAGAGACTACACACGTGCGCAGACACCACACAAAGCCCCCCCGCACCAGAGCAAAACGGGAGAGACTACGAACCGTCAGAGTAGGAAACAAAGTAAAATGTCATAAAGAGGTTAAAGAACAGGGACAAACACATGGAGAGCAGGTTACAAAACAAAGCCCCGCCTCCCCACAGTAAAACAAGAGAGACTACGAACCGTCTGACATGCCGCAAGCAGGATAAAGCGAGGTCAGAAATAAAACACAGAGTAGGAAACAAAGTAAAACTTCATAAAGGGATTAAAGAACGGGGACGAACACATGGAGAGCGGGTTACAGATGATGAAACCTGGAATGCAACAGCTACAAAAACACCTAGGCACTAAACACATGCACAACGAGATACAGAATATAAAGGCAGAACCAACGACAGTTAAACGTCCACACCACACAGTGGATACGGACCCTGAAGGTTCAGGCGCCTACATCGGGCGTCACAAAGCCCAGTAAAGTACAAAAGGCAAATGCGCCTACACAGCATGGTAAGAACCGACATAATACGAAATGCGAAGGCGTAGCCGCCATATTGTGAGTGGCACTAATGCGTAGATCTAATGAACGTGGACTCCTACAACGCGCGTCTCAAACTGCATAAGCAAAGTCTGAAATGACGCAAACCAGGCAGAGACTCCTCCAAAAAGAAACAGCTCGACTAAACGATATACGAAGTGAAACAGGAAACACTACAGAGTCCGCAGTGCTCCACAATGCACCACATAATAGTTCGGAAAGAGCTTCGTATTAACAGTGGAGAGACCCACAGTGACACAGGCGAACGCTCCGTATTAAACATACGTCATCCTCACACGTCCAATCTATACAGCATAGGTGAATCACATTACAGTTATGCATTATTAACAGTAGGATAAACATCACAGTATCGCAAACAAATGAAAATTATTACTCGAAAAAGGGAAAATATAATCAGGTACGTACGCGGCTCCATGTTAACAGTGGAGAGCCCCAGAGTGACACGGGCGAGCTCTCCATATTAAACGTGTGTCATCCTCACACGTGGCTACCCAGTGGGCACGGGTTCAAAACGCCAGGGTTAGGCGAGCGAAGCGAGCAGGGGGCGGAGCCCCCTTGTACATTTATAAAATGGAAAAGTGATGAAACTGTGGTGCAAATATGAGGTCTTTGCCAGTTCTTATTGGCAGGCATCACAGAAAGCAACTAATTTCATACTTTCAAATGAGGAAACACGAATGCAAAAAACCTGTCTGAAAAGTCCATGCATCTCCAACTTTCACACTACTTTTTCCTTGTTTCCTTTTTGTTTTACTATATGCAAAACATACTGCTAGGCCTGTAATTTGACTGCAGATTCTACTCAAAAATTTTAATACTAATTCTTTGAGATTCTTCAAGTAATACAGATTGAAATTTCAAAGTATGCTAGTTATATTCATTAATCATGGTGCCAGAGAGTGGTGAGGCTCTGCATGTACTTACTACCTTCAGACTGTTTTTCTCTCTTTTTCTAACACTTTCTGAATTTTTATTAACTTGTTGCAGTATTAATTCAACAGACATAACCAGCACTACAATGTTTAAACAACAATATAAAATAAAAATTAACAACTTGATTTAAAAACTTCTAAAATATACAACCCCCAGTTCAGGAAAAGTTGGGACAGTATGGCAAATGCAAATAAAAAATAGAAAGCAGTGATTTCAAAATTCAACTTGACTTGTAATCCATCACAAACAGTATAAAGACAAGATATTTAATGTTTAGTCTGGTCGTCCACATTTTTTCAGAGATATACATCCATTCTTTGGAATTAAGGGCCTGTAACACATTCCAAAAAAAAAAGCTGGGATGGGGCAATTCAGGACTAATAATGAGTAAAACAAAATAAGAAAATAAGAAAATAATGATGTGAGTAGAAACAACTGATGTTCAGTAAGTGATTGCAATCATGCTTTGATATAAAACCTACATCCAGGAAAGGTCTAGTCCTTTAGGAGCAAAGTTGGGCCAAACATTGCCAATTTTTCTATAAATATGTGAGAAAATTATTCAGAAGCTTAAAAACAATATTTCTCAAAGACAGATCCATAGCAATTTGGGTAATTAACTTTTAACAGTTTGCAATATAATTAACAGATTTTGGAAGGAATTTGGTACAGAAAGGGCAAGGTCACACGCCTAAGCAGACTGCTCATGATCTGCAATCCCTCAGACAGCTCTGCATCAAGAAACATCATTTAAGTGATACTAGGGGGCTCTGCCCCCTGCTCGCTTTGCTCGCCAACCCCTGGGTTTGGTTACCTGGATATACAATTTAAAGAGATTGTTATTTTCATGGGTATTGCTACATATGCATTATTTTCACTTTTACTTTAAAACTTCAGTAAAAACAATATCTGGATTTAACGTTTCGTCAATATCGTATTAAATTTTGATTCCGTGTTTGGAGTTACATCGTGACACTGCAACATATAACTGCCCGTGAGTGAATATCATTTCTTTCACTCTAATAAATAAACTGACTTTTTCGAATGTTTGTCCCTGTGATTTGTTAATTGTCATAGCAAAAGCTATTGTATCGCGCCAATGTTTTTGAATGTCTTTATGAAGTTCTACTTTGTCTTTTACTCTTTGTCTTTTATTTCTGACCCTGATTGGACCTGCGAGGTTTTCAATTCCACTTGGTCCAGGCTGATTATTACTTTCCTTATTTTCTGAATTTGTACTTAGATTATCATTGTTCTTTTTTTGCATTCTTTACTCTCCAACGCCTTTGGGTTTTTTTGACACGCTGCTCTTTCTTCTTCGATTAGTCGTTGTCGTGTCATCTAGAACGTATAGAATTATTGTCCTGATAAAACTTAAAGAGCTGAGAGCGCAGGAAGTGTGTCTGCCAAAAGCATTCACACAACTGAGAGTTTAGATGACCGGGACTTGCTTCCAAAGGTTATAAGTATGATGTGACTTGAAAGAATCTCATGTTAAAAGTCTCTGTCTCACAGGACATCATTCCAAAAAAGTCTCTTCAGAAAGTCACATATCGTCTCCAGATTTTTTTATTATGATAGAGAGATAACCACGTGGCCTCAAGTAACGCAATTATATAGTTACATCCACAACTGTCAGTTACAAATGTATTGTGCAACAAGGAAGCCATATATTAACAGTGTCGAGAAGTGCTGTCGACTCTTCCTTTTTCTCAGAGGCACCAGGGATGGACCATCAAACAGTGGAAAAGTGTATTGTGGCCAGGCGAATTAGTATTTCAGGTCTTTAATGGAAAAAATGCATGTTGTGTACTAAATAAATAAATAAATAAAAGACAAGGTACAAGTCCAGAAGCCAGCTCTTCTGCGAAGACATCATCAATAATAATAATTCATTAGATTAATATAGAGCTTGTACCAGTACTCAAAGTGCTATCCACACAGGGAGGAACCGGGAAGCGAACCCACAATCTTCTTACTGCAAACCAGCAGCACTACCACTGTGCCACCTGTGAGGACATGCCAAAAAGTTCATACAGATTTTGGAACAACATTTGCTGCCTTCAATACAACATCTTTTCCTTGGGCACCCATGCATATTTCAGCAAAACACTGTTAACACCACATTTTGCATGCATTACAAAGAATGAGAATGTTTGGTGCATTTTGAAATGCAAAATGCGACACCAAAGACCACATAAGTTGCACACTTTCGTATTTTCTTGCAAGGAGAATGTGACAAAATTGCACGTCAAATACTGAATAAATGGGTTGTGAGGAAGAAAAGTAACTCTACTATTTTACTGTCTAAACTTTTTTAGAATATGTTGCAAGTTTTAAAATCAAAATAACTTTATTTTTGAAAAAACAATAAATTCATTACTTGTAACTTCAAATACTGACTAGGCTGTAATATTGTCTTCAGGTCAAAGATCATTTACTGTTACAGTAATCCCTCGTTATATCGCGCTTCGCCTTTCGCGGCTTCACTCCATCGCGGATTTTATATGTAAGCATATTTAAATATATATCGCGGATTTTTTGCTGGTTCGCGGATTTCTGCGGACAATGGGTCTTTTAATTTCTGGTACATGCTTCCTCAGTTGGTTTGCCCAGTTGATTTCATACAAGGGACGCTATTGGCAGATGGCTGAGAAGCTACCGGGCTTACTTTTCTGTCTCTCTTGCGCTGACTTTCTCTGATCCTGACGTAGGGGGATTGAGCAGGGGGGCTGTTCGCACACCTAGACGATAAGGACTCTCGTCTAAAAATGCTGAAAGATTATCTTCACGTTGCTATCTTTTGTGCAGCTGCTTCCTGAAACGACATGCTGCACGGTGCTTCGCATACTTAAAAGCTCGAAGGGCACGTATTGATTTTTGATTGAAAAACAAACTCTGTCTCTCTCTCTCTCTCTCTCTCTTTGTCTGCTCCTGATGGAGGGGGTGTGAGCTGCCGCCTTCAACAGCTTTGTGCCACGGTGCTTCGCATACTTAAAAGCCAAACAGCCCTATTGATTTGTTTGCTTTCCTTTGTCTTTCTGACAGACTCTGCTCCTGACGTGCACTCCTTTGAAGAGGAAAATATGTTTGCATTCTTTTAATTGTGAGACGGAACTGTCATCTCTGTCTTGTCATGGAGCACAGTTTAAACTTTTGAAAAAGACACAAATGTTTGTTTGCAGTGTTTGAATAACGTTCCTGTCTCTCTACAACCTCCTGTGTTTCTGCGCAAATCTGTGACCTAAGCATGACAATATAAAAATAACCATATAAACATATGGTTTCTACTTCGCGGGTGGCTCTGGAACGCAACCCCCGCGACGGAGGAGGGATTACTGTATTTACTAATCATTGTTTTCGGTTTTATTTATATTTTCCATACCATCCCAACTTTTCCTGAGTTTGTGCTGTATTATATGATAAACTCAATATATAAAAAGGAATATAACATCTATTTTAGCTTATATAACTGCATTCATACATTAACAACTCCTTATTATTAATTACTTTTCTGTGATACTGATCCTTGGATTTTCACATTTAGTGTATTACCTCATCCATCCACTCACTTATTCACTTTTTCATTTACTTAGTCAAATAATGACTGCGGGGACCTGAAGCCTATGGCAGCACCACTGGACACAACGCAGGAATGAATCCTGGACAGTGTATTAGTCCATATTTGATACCCTTCATTTAATTAGAATTTTTCCAATTGGGTAGCATGAATGCACATAATTCAAACCGATAACAAAATATTACAAATTCTTTTAAAATTATACATAAAAAGTAGTGAATAAGTAATTCTAAATGTGTCTGTTAGGTAACCATTCTGTAGGAAATATGGTTGGGTGTTGTTGTTTGTTAAATGGTGCGACTCAAACCACCTACACCTGAGCACCAGCAAAACCAAGGAGCTGGTGGTGGATTTTAGGAGGCCCAGATCCCTCATGGACCCCGTGATCATCAAAGGTGTCTGTGTGCAGAGGGTACAGACCTATAAATACCCAGGAGTGCAGCTGGATGATAAATTGGACTGGACTGCCAATACTGATGCTCTGTGCAAGAAAGGACAGAGCCGACTATACTTCATTAGAAGGCTGGCATCCTTCAACATCTGCAATAAGATGCTGCAGATGTTCTATCAGACGGTTGTGGCGAGTGCCCTCTTCTACGCGGTGGTGTGCTGGGGAGGCAGCATAAAGAAGAAGGATGCCTCACGCCTGGACAAACTGGTGAGGAAGGCAGGCTCTTTTGTAGGCATGGAGCTGGACAGTTTGACATCCGTGGCAGAGCGACGGGTACTGAATAGGCTCCTGTCAATTATGGAGAATCCACTGCATCCACTGAACAGTATCATCTCCAGACAGAAGAGCAGCTTCAGCAACAGATTGATGTCAATGTCCTGCTCCACTGACAGACTGTGGAGATCGTTCCTCCCCCACACTGTGCGACTCTTCAATTCCACCCGGGGGGGTAAATGTTAACATTATACAAAGTTATTGTCTGTCTGTATACCTGCATTGTTATTACTCTTTAATTTAATATTGTTTTTTATTAGTATGCTGCTGCTGGAGTATGTGAATTTCCCCTTGGGATTAATAAAGTATCTATCTATCTATCTATCTATCTATCTATCTATCTATCTATCTATCTATCTATCTATCTATCTATCTATCTATCTATCTATCTATCTATCTATCTAAACCTTAGTTGATTTTGCACATCTGGACACCGCACATTTTCCTCACTCTCTTTTGCAAAATTGCTCATGCTTCCTTCTTCCTTTAGTTGTACAGAGGCATTTGACTAAGAATACCTGTCAATGTCTGACACATATTCGCAATGGGATTAGGTATCTTGAAATTTTACTCCTTGAAATTTTACTCCTTCCAAAATCCGTTAATTATATTGTGAACTGTTAAAAGTTAATTACCCAAATTGCTATGGATCTGTCTTTGAGAAATATTGTTTTTAAGCTTCTGAATAATTTTCTCACATATTTGTAGAAAAATTGGCAATGTTTGACCCAACTTTGCTCCTAAAGGACTAGACCTTTCCTGGATGTAGATTTTATACCAAAGCATGATTGCAATCACTTACTGAACATCAGTTGTTTCTACTCACATCATTATTTTCTTATTTTTTTTTACTCATTATTAGTCCTGAATTGCCCCATCCCAGCTTTTTTTTTGTAATGTGTTACAGGCCCTTAATTCCAAAGAATGGATGTATATCTATGAAAAAATGTGGACGACCAGACTAAACATTAAATATCTTGTCTTTATACTGTTTGTGATGGATTACAAGTCAAGTTGAATTTTGAAATCACTGCTTTCTATTTTTTATTTGCATTTGCCATACTGTCCCAACTTTTCCTGAACTGGGGTTGTATATTTTAGAAGTTTTTAAATCAAATTGTTAATTTTTATTTTATATTGTTGTTTAAACGTTGTAGTGCTGGTTATGTCTGTTGAATTAATACTGCAACAAGTTAATAAAAATTCAAAAAGTGTTAGAAAAAGAGAGAAATACAGTCTGAAGGTAGTAAGTACATGCAGAGCCTCACCACTCTCTGGCACCATGATTAATGAATATAACTAGCATACTTTGAAATTTCAATCTGTATTACTTGAAGAATCTCAAAGAATTAGTATTAAAATTTTTGATTTTGTTATCTTGACTGGTGCTTTTGAAAAAAACATCATCTTTCTCTTCATGATCTTGTCTTGCTAGGAGATGTACTAATCAGTAGTGAGATTTCCCCCAGACAGGGATATTAAATTCCTTTCCCCATCTATAAAATGAGTCACTTTCTGGTTTTATATATAGTACAAAATTTTAAAAGGATGTGTTCAATTTTATTTCCACTTTGACATTGTGTTTTATGTTGATTATGTGAAAACAAAATCCCTATTAAAACTTAAATTTGTTAGTTTTCCAAACCCAGCCACCCATACATTCACCTACCCTTTAACTGAACTTATTCCAGTCTTAGGGTTGTGGGGTGCTGAAACCTACAATAGAGAAACCAGTCCACACACACACACACGCACACACACACACACACGCGCACACACACATGCGCACACACGCACACACCCACACACACACACACATACATATAATAGATCAGTTTAGAGTTGCCAAGTTGTATAACACGTACATGTCTAGAATATAGAAAATAGCAGCACTTCCCAAGAAAACCCATACCGACTATGTCTATACAGAGAATTTAAATCTAGAACTAATGTATGGCACTAACCTGCAGCCCAGATTCTATATTGCTATCATAATACAAATCTGACAAATGCCAAATGAGAGGCTGAATATTTTTTAAAGGCCCTGTATTTTGTATAGCAAAGTTGGCAGTAGACAAACACATATTTGTAACATGTAATCAACACAAGATAAAATGTTCTCTCCTACTGATTGACAGGGAAGTATGAAGTGGCAATGAATAAACTTTTATATTTTCCTTTTCTGTAATTGGTTGCTTAGTGTCCCAGCAGCCAGGAAATTCTTGAACTGAATACAAAGTTATTCCAGTTAGCATTTTTACAATGACTAAATTCTTTTCAGGCGCTATGGCCTAGAGCTACACAAGCCAGAAAAAACTAGTTTTTATTTCTTCACTGTGTGACCCACACTTAACCTACCTGGGATCTAATAGAAAGTATCTTGTCTCATAACGTTTACGACATGAGTAGCAACATGAAACATGGTATCACATGGCACTGTAGAGTAACAACATTTTGAACGTTGATTAGCACGTATAAGTAAGAATGTCACTGGACTCTGTAATGACCTTATAAACCCTATATAAATCCACAAACTAAAACAATGAATATATTAATGCTGTTAAAATAATCAATATATAAATATGTGCAATTTAAATCAGCGTTCTACAAGCCCAGATTCATTTTGTGCTTCCTAAAGTTGCAAGTAATGTTTCCAGTTGCTATGAATGCTTTACAGGATAAAGACATTCTGAGTCTGGAATTTTTGGAAGGCTAGGACAGGAATCCAATGAGATACTTTATTTAATTCAGACCGGGGAATCATTACCACCCATCCAGTCAATTTAAAATATTCTCCCATCACTCCGATCTCCAAGGGGGACTCCAAGAGACAGAAAGTGATATGGTTTTTAGCTCAATTTAGTCTAAAAATTGCAGAAATTTTTAATATTTCAAGCAACAGATATAAAAATGGTTTCGGGGGATGAGCATAAGCTATGGTAAGTGGTATAGTGAGCAAATATGTCAAAAAGGGGTGATCATCCTATTAAGGCAGGGATAAAGAATTAGAAGGATATTACAGAGTAACAATATAATCTACACACTAAAGAGAGGAAAGAAAAAAAAATACACAGTAAAGTTAATGATATGTTATCCCACACTCATCCACCCATTACTGTAATACTTATTATGCACTAAATGGGTACAATGACAATAACATAACAGTCTGGGACAGGAATCCACCATGGAGGTGGTTCCAGACCATCACAGAGCAAACTCACACGCACAGTCATATTAACACAATGCCATTTTTAATCACCAATTAAGCAAACACATGCATCATTGTGGATGTGGGACAAAAAATAATAATCCATCCATCCATTATCCAACCCGCTATATCCTAACTACAGGGTCACAGGGGTCCGCTGGAGCCAATCCCAGCCAACACAGGGTGCAAGGCAGGAAACAAACCCCGGGCAGGGTGCCAGCCCACCACAGGGCAAAAAGAATAATACCTGGAGAAAGACTTTCAAAGACATGGAAGGACAATAAAATGGCAATGGCATAAATAAAGTAAGAAGACTACTAAGTTTAGCTTGTTTGTCCTGTGCAATTCCTGCTGCTTGAATTAAACTCACAAAGAACAAACTAATAAAATCTAGACAGGATTCACCCTTAGCGCCTGCAAAGGCTCATCTTCCACTAGTCTCAAGTCGGCTTCGGCCTGTCTGCAGACTACCCCTCCTCTGCTCCCAAGCTGTAAACTTTTCATGACAATCCAAACTACTCATCCACTAATGTTCAGGCACCTCTTAAAGACACACATCTTTGCAAAGCTTTTTGGGAGTGTTTAGAGTTCCAGCCCTCTGCTTCTTTATTCAATATCTGTAGCAGTATTTTTGGGGGTGTGTGGGGGGGTGGTATTTGGTACACTTTAGGTCACTAATCAAATCAACAGTTGAGCAACTTTGTTTTTAGAGTTATAGGTTTTATCTAGTACTACTGTTTTTGTGCTCTATATTAATTCCACTGCTTATAAACTTTGTATTTTGCATTCATTTAAACTGCAATATTCACAGCTTGTTTTTGGACAAACACCAAATAATAAGGTTAATAAAAATCCTTCTTATTATGCTCACAACCCCAATGACAAATGGACACACCAAAGACCTATCTAGCTAAGTTAAAGAAGAACTCTTGACATACCTGGCAACCAGCATCCCCGTTACCTGAAGTAAATGTGACATTATTGCACAAGCTCTCATGCTGGGAACTATTACTACATACGAACGATGAGCTAGACAGTCATTGTCTTTGTGCATGCATTTTTTAGAATTAATTACTCCCAGGCACATCAATCTAAAAATAACTGAGGGCTGCTACTGAGTTTTCTGTCAACTAGATATTTTCTTTATTAAAATATTTTTGCTAACGTTTCATTTGCTTCTTTGTAAGATTAAAGCTCCCAAATTCCTCATATTCATATTTAGTATAACATTTACATTTACATTTACAACATTTAGCAGACGCTCTTATCCAGAGCGACTTACAACAGTGCTTAGTAGTCTACGACTGTTCTTTAGTCTTTTTAGGCTAGGATTAAATCTACTGTCATTAAACAAGTTACCGCTGGCCAAGTTGTACACAAAACCATGCTAGAAGAAAAGAGTAAGTTTAGTACAATTTTTTTTTTTTTTTAAAGAGTTGAAAGGTGTGATACATGCAAAAAAGTGTTTCCTTAGTCACCCAGAATCTGGGTCAAGGAGTTCAAACTATAAGTCTAAAGTATCAAGGTGTTGCCAATATTCAGAGGCTCACTACAGGTCTAAAGAAAGAGATACAAATTTGAGCCAGAGCCAATAAAGATAAGCAACACATACAGTAAACAGGATAATTATCTTCTGATATTTGCTAAACTATCATTGAGAAACAGAAAGGCAACACCCAAGGCAGAACAGTGAGAAGATGCAGGCAAGGGGTTATATGGACTTCACTAACCCTTTCCATAAAAATGGAGAACGGTCAAAATAAACAACACCTCCCTGAATAGGAAGGTCAAGCCAGCAGTCAGGAACTGGGCATAAGCCATTGTTTGCACAAAGTGGCATATCAACACCCACCAGTCAGTCTCCCCTGTGATTTGCCCTTGTTTTGGCCACTGCTCATTTGAGGAGTTTTTTATACTGCATTTCATAACAGACTTGCCTTCTGTTGAGACAGATCTCTTTATAGGTTTGTTTGAAGAAAGGCAGAGGTGAAACCATTGACGGCTTTAAGTTTTGTTTTTTTTTTCCCAAAAAGTAATGTTCGTGTGCTAAACAAGATGGCTTAGGAAATTTGTTTTTTTAAAAGTGAATGTCAATCAATAATGTGCAGGCAAAAATTGGTTAAGACTACATTTTCCCTAATGAAGAATGATACCTTCATTCTTTATTATATTCTGTAAGTGCCTTGAGCATGGGAAAGGCGCTATATAAATAAAATGTATTATTATTATTATTATCACACATTTATTAAACATTTATTTACCTTTGGCTACATATATATGTGGTTACCTAATCACATATTCATGTTAAAATACATGTAATAAGTGGAATATGAAAATTGAACAGGAGTCTGAAGACCATGAATATGAATACACACAACAGAACCCAAATATTCTGATAGTATATTCATTTAAGTAAGTCTGAAGCAAATACACAAATAAAATATTTCACTTTTTTCCCCTCAAATGTATAGTCTAGTGGTTTTTTTAACTTCAAAATCATACAGCCTCTCTAATGTATCATGCGAACCTGAGGGAAGCAACTTAACTTTCATGATTGTAGGAAGGTCTGGGTCTAAATATAAATAAATCATACTGAGTTAGTTTGGTGGGCTTGCCATGCAAGGCGCTATAGAAAAGATAATACAATTGACCCAAGTTGGTGACCTTCACTTTCTATAGTTTTTATATAGGAAGGTACAGTATATTATAGTTCTGCACTTACAATAGGTGCAGATACATTTTACTCAAAATTACACAACTTTTACCTCACATTTCAAACTCTAGGAAAGGAGGGATGAGGTGTGAAAACACTGAAGATAACTTGACTAATTTATACAAACCATTGCAACTGAAAAGTCCCTTAAATACAGGAAAACTCCAATTGGTAGTTTTGGGTCAATTCTGCTTACTAAAAAAATATGTAAAATGTTAACGAAGGAAACTGTGTAGGTACTATTAACATATGTTTCTCATTTTCACTCCACCATTCCTGCTGTGTTAAGCTGTCTATATCGTAACATATCTTCTAAAGGTAAACAGTATTTAAACTGTGTTGTCAGATTTTTTTTTACTGCCCTGCAACCTTTCCCAGATAAGTGGGTTAGGATGGATGGATGGATGGAAGTTTCAAAGTTAACTTGTCATATTTACTAATTATGGAGCTGTAGAGTTACATGTTGATTAATTCCTGTAAATAATTTCACCATTCACTTAACAAATAATGACTCTGTACACCTGTTAACCTATGAGGGTCATGGTAGTAACAAGCCAAGTTGAAATTATTATATTCTTGGGCTTAAATCGTCCCAGCGAACAGGAGTTGTAGCATGGACTGCATTAGGCAGTGTCTCAGCGCTGATGAGCAGAGTAAGATGAGAGTGAGGGAAAGAGAGCACAGGGAACATAAATAATGGAAGGCAGCCGATTCTGACTATGATTTTATCCTTGGTTTTAACTGATTATTTATTGTCTTTATTTATAGGATTATGTGGTACTGTGGTGCAGTGGTAGCGCTGCTGCCTCGCAGTTAGGGGACCCAGATTCGCTTCCCGGGTCCTCCATGTGTGGAGTTTGCATGTTCTCCCCGTGTCTGCTTGGGTTTCCTCCGGGTGCTCCAGTTTCCTCCCACAGTCCAAAGACATGCAGGTTAGGTGCATTGGCGATCCTAAATTGTCCCTAGTGTGTGTGCCGTGTGGTGGGCTGGCACCTTGCCCGGGGTTTGTTTCCTGCCATGCGCCCTGTGTTGGCTGGGATTGGCTCCAGCAGACGCCCATGACCCTGTAGTTAGGATATAGCGGGTTGGATAATGAATGGATTTATAGGATTTTACTGCCTGAAAATCATCTTTATGGATCATTAAGCATCTCACTTTTTGAATATGATTGTTTTTGTTTGAATAAATGCATTATGCATTTATTGCACCAGTAACTGTACTCCATCCTCAGTTATGAGTGGAAGATGCCCACAGCTGTGGGTAGGGATGCTCCGATCAAGTTTACCAATCACTGATTTCTATGTTACTTGATCGGCCAATTCCAATACTGATTTTTGTTTTCTTCATCCCTTTAAAAAACTAAGCTCCTGCAAAGCCAGACACATAGAAGTCTTATGTTGCATATTAAAGTTTATCCATCCATCCATTATCCAACTCACTATATCCTAACTACAGGGTCACGGAGGTCTGCTGGAGCCAATCCCAGCCAACACAGGGTGCAAAGGCAGGAACAAATCCCCAGGCAGGGCAGTTTATTTTTAGAATTAAACTATAGACCACAGGTGTTAACTGTTCATTTTTTATTAACATACTGTAGGCTTATTTCTCAGTGGCTATAAAATACTAAAAATTTCCTTAAAATATATACTTTAATAAAATATGTACAAAATATTTACAGTATATATATATATATATATAAAATATATATACTGTATATATATATATTTTTTTTTTCACACAATCAATTAATTAATATTGGCAATTAAACACTACTTAAATTTAAATATAAATGCACTTGTAGGTTTTAATCATTTTAAATTATTAATTACACTACAGCTTTTTGCCGTTAAAATATATCTACTCTATATATACAGTGGTGTGAAAAACTATTTGCCCCCTTCCTGATTTCTTATTCTTTTGCATGTTTGTCACACAAAATGTTTCTGATCATCAAACACATTTAACCATTAGTCAAATATAACACAAGTAAACACAAAATGCAGTTTATAAATGGTGGTTTTTATTATTTAGGTAGAAAAAAAAATCCAAACCTACATGGCCCTGTGTGAAAAAGTAATTGCCCCCTGAACCTAATAACTGGTTGGGCCACCCTTAGCAGCAATAACTGCAATCAAGCGTTTGCGATAACTTGCAATGAGTCTTTTACAGCGCTCTGGAGGAATTTTGGCCCACTCATCTTTGCAAAATTGTTGTAATTCAGCTTTATTTGAGGGTTTTCTAGCATGAACCGCCTTTTTAAGGTCATGCCATAGCATCTCAATTGGATTCAGGTCAGGACTTTGACTAGGCCACTCCAAAGTCTTCATTTTGTTTTTCTTCAGCCATTCAGAGGTGGATTTGCTGGTGTGTTTTGGGTCATTGTCCTATTGCAGCACCCAAGATCGCTTCAGCTTGAGTTGACGAACAGATGGCCGGACATTCTCCTTCAGGATTTTTTGGTAGACAGTAGAATTCATGGTTCCATCTATCACAGCAAGCCTTCCAGGTCCTTTAGCAGCAAAACAACCCCAGACCATCACACTACCACCACCATATTTTACAGTTGGTATGATGTTCTTTTTCTGAAATGCTGTGTTCCTTTTACGCCAGATGTAACGGGACATTTGCCTTCCAAAAAGTTCAACTTTTGGCTCATCAGTCCACAAGGTATTTTCCCAAAAGTCTTGGCAATCATTGAGATGTTTCTTAGCAAAACTGAGACGAGCCCTAATGTTCTTTTTGCTTAACAGTGGTTTGCGTCTTGGAAATCTGCCATGCAGGCCGTTTTTGCCCAGTCTCTTTCTTGTGGTGGAGTCGTGAACACTGACCTTAATTGAGGCAAGTGAGGCCTGCAGTTCTTTAGACGTTGTCCTGGGGTCTTTTGTGACCTCTCGGATGAGTCGTCTCTGCGCTCTTGGGGTAATTTTGGTCGGCCGGCCACTCCTGGGAAGGTTCACCACTGTTCCATGTTTTTGCCATTTGTGGATAATGGCTCTCACTGTGGTTCGCTGGAGTCCCAAAGCTTTAGAAATGGCTTTATAACCTTTACCAGACTGATAGATCTCAATTACTTCTGTTCTCATTTGTTCCTGAATTTCTTTGGATCTTGGCATGATGTCTAGCTTTTGAGGTGCTTTTGGTCTACTTCTCTGTGTCAGGCAGCTCCTATTTAAGTGATTTCTTGATTGAAACAGGTGTGGCAGTAATCAGGCCTGGGGGTGGCTACGGAAATTGAACTCAGGTGTGATACACCACAGTTAGGTTATTTTTTAACAAGGGGGCAATTACTTTTTCACACAGGGCCATGTAGGTTTGGATTTTTTTTCTCCCTAAATAATAAAAACCATCATTTAAAAACTGCATTTTGTGTTTACTTGTGTTATATTTGACTAATGGTTAAATGTGTTTGATGATCAGAAACATTTTGTGTGACAAACATGCAAAAGAATAAGAAATCAGGAAGGGGGCAAATAGTTTTTCACACCACTGTATATAAAATCCTAAGCCTAAAAATGCAACGGTGACGTTTTTAATGTCATGTTTTTTTGTCTCACTTTAAATCGGGTTTATTTTAAAACCTACATATATATGTTTGGTATTATTATTTTCAGAATTTATTGAACTTTAAAGTGAAGTTGTTAGATTTTCAGATTCTCATTCTTTTTTTAAATTATAAACTAAAAAATATCAAGAACTCACATCTCGCAAGATTTAACCATGCCCGGGGCCGGAAATAAAAGACAAAGAGTAGGACAGCTACTGTACAGGCTTTTAAATGTTCGAAGTGCCACATGAGATGCAGATCATGCAGCACAGCAGCAGCAAACCAGCAGCTAATCGAGCAAAGAGGAGGTAAAAAAATATAAAAAAAAACTATTTGTTTCCCATTGTATCACCGTTTAAGAGGGGGTTTCAGAGGAGCGACCGCGTCTCCATGGGGTGCGTTCAGCCCCCCTCTTCACATAGCGAGTGGCAGAGACGCAAAGTGGCTGGCGAGCATAGCAAGCAGGGTGGAACCCCCTAGTATTTACCATATTTATACAGGAGTTTTTTTTTCTTCTAGACATTCATAATTCTTGAGGTGCAATTAAAAATATGGATTACCATTTTAATTATGTAGTACTTTTTTCTTACCATACCTTGTGCTGTATGACACACAGCAACAAATAATAAGCACAGTACAAATCTTTGAAGAAAGGCTTATTGTTTACCAAGCAGCCATTTCAACTTTTGTCTTTATCTCTTTTTTGCCCAATTAAAAGTGTAAGCTGATGCATTTTAAACAAGCTTGCTGTCCCAATCCAAGTAGTGTCAGTTTTAATGTAAAGGACAAAATAAAGGTTTTTATTACTTAAAGTAGCTTATCTTGTTGTTTGTCTATGTAGTTGCACAGGACAACTTCTCAGATTACTTTCAGTTTATTTCTCCACTTTCTTTAACGTAAAGGCTAACATATCAGTAGCCTCTCATTCACTGATAAAAACAAGCTTCCACTCTTTCTCTTTGTTTACACTACGTGAAAAAAAAACTATGTACGTTGGCTCCACTACCGTATTACCTCACGTAAAGGAGCACAGCAACTACATTACCATAAAGCTTAGAAAAGCAGGTGCCGAAACTATCAGTTTTGCTGATTGGCCTTTTTACCAATCACCGATCAAGTCTTTTTTTAGTGAAAATCAGCCGATTCCAATCTGTGGCTGATCGATCGGAGCATCCCTAGCTGCAGCATACAAGCCCCTGACTCATTTTAAATTTGTGTTTCCAAACCGCAGGGTTCAATTGCATTCATTACCTATCCTGGCAGAATCAAGCACAAGAAAGGAACCAACTCTGAAATGGATGCCTATCCACATTGTCTCTCAGAATACCAGAGGAAAACCAATGCATATTTGGGCTGAACATACAAACAACTTCTTTAACAGTGATTGGACAGGAATTCAGATCCAGCAGTACTAACCACTTCAAAACTGAGCAAGCTGCCTCAAAATCATTAGACAAAAGTGAAAAGTTTCTGATATAAGCCGATTTACTTGTGAACATTAACATGAAATATCATTTTTCTTAAAATGCAAACAAAAATAATGACAATAACAACACAACTCTCTTTTTCCTTGACAAGAGAGACAAAGATGTAAAAGACATCAAAACTTTAACCTTGAAAACTGTCACATAAACCTTTCATCCTATGTAAAGTATAACCTGCATCAAAACTATTAAAGTGCATTTCATTACTGGGCACAGTGTAGAAAAGTAAACACAAATCAGGTTATCTTCTGGCGTCTAATATAACTCAATCTAAAGAATACAAATCAACATTACTGCAAAGCTTCTGTTGACTTGCACCTCGGATAGAGTTCACAGGAAAATTACTGCGAGAAGAAGACAGATTCTCCAGTTATCTGATGATGTGGTGCATGTGGACAAATGCCCTTGGTATGCTAGTGACATCAAGCTTTTGAAAATGATGATAGAAAATTAAGTCTTTTACACACAAGTATCAACAGTTGTGAAAGTGCCATTATTGCTTTCATTTTTGAAAAACTGATGCAGCAAAACTATTTTTATGGGCTCAGAATCCTGATCAAGCCTCACTCAGCAATCAGTGTATCTACGTTTATAAACATACATGTTTACAACACACTGCTACTGCTGCTGTTATTCTGGTTGTTGATACACTGAGATTGTTATCAAAGGGCATGTTATTTACCTTGCAATGAAGAAAAGCAGGACATTGCCATCAGTATGACCACCAATTTAGATAAAAGCAAAAGTGCACATGCATCACCAGCATCTGGGGTTATCAGTCCAGAACAGGACCTGCTCACACACCCAGCTGCTCAGCCACTGACTCCATCGTACTTGAAAAGTAATATCTAACAGCAGGACTGCAAAAGGAAGTGCACAGGAAGACAGAATATACACATTTAAAACAAATGGTGAATATTTTGTTTAAATTTAAATATATTTTTAATAATGAAAGAAATGATTTGTGCTTTGATGCTTTTCCGGTATGCAACATAAACTGAGTCATTTTCAGAAACAATATTGAAAATTCTGCACAGGTCACAGGACAGTGCTGCTGCTCTTATAGGAAGGAGATTGCAAAACATTTACTTTTTGAAAAGCCCACAATGGCATTTTTATTATGCTGTTGACATATCAGTTAATTAATCTTTATTTTTATGTAGCCCACTCCATAGTACGCACACTTAAAAAGCATTTCAAAATGCAATAAAAATACTGAACTACTAGATAAACACAAAATGTTTTGAATGAATTTAACTGTAAGTCAAGGTGACAGCACAATAAACGGGCAAGACAAAGACAAACAAGACAAACTGTCATCTTTGCCATTACAGTAAAGACTGAGATTACAAAGCTGAAAGAGAAAAAGTACTTCAAAAGGTCAACTGAAGGCATCTACAGAGAGACGGCATCACAAAGCCACTGCTCTACTCAGGCCAGCTCTGCATTGCTTTTCTGTTAAATCTTATTGTCAACCAATTCAACATACTCTTTAAAAAACAATTCAATTTAGCTTCCGTTGTCCCTGTGTGCTCCTGTATTCTGTAAGCATAAAGGTCATGCCACATTAGATGACTTTTCCATTGATTTTCAGTCTTCAATTACACAATCTTAGCATGTTGGAGGCAGTTGGTGGTGTGCTCCCGAGTAGCTAGTTGCTTAATATAACAGGCCAAGTGACTGTCTCCAACTAGTCCGCTACTCGCTCCAACAAATTTGGTTTTATTTTGTCTTTAGTTGTAGGGGAGGCCTCTCTGTGAATGAAAGCTAACAAAAATGAATGCTCATTCAGAAGTACAATGCATATAATGCAACAACATGGAATAAGAAACACAAATGTTTTGGACTTCACAGAAAAGAAACTAATCTCTCTGATGTCTGGTGTTCTGCGTACTATGACAGAATGGAAAAAAGAAACAAATAAAGGGAGAAGATTGTGGCTTAACTCACCATACCCATTAACCCTTCATACAGTACCATTCCATCAGGCAGCATGCTATTGTCACAAAAATGGGCAAACAAACCTGTCACATAGTTGTTAAATTTGACATGTCCTGTGAAATTAAGCCATGTAAATTGACAAGGTCTTGCAATGAGATCAGCAGCTGTATTCAGAAAACTGACATGCACAATGACAAGAAGTTGTGTAACAAAAAATTGGCTTGACTTGGTACTACCTATATAAATATAACACCTATCTACCTTTAATGCACAACTTCTGTTAATTTCTTCTTTATGCACAAAAGAATTTTTTTTTCTCAAGCAAGACCTGAAATGCGTCACACAGGAACTTCTCACCTTAAGTTAGTTTTTGATATATAACCTCAGCATTGGTAGGGGGAGGCTCAGGATTAAAGCAAGTAGTCATAACTCACAGCTGAATCAGTTATATGTTATAATGAATTGGGGTCACAGAATATATTTAGTCTAAACACAATAATTTTTTTCCACTTTACCACAATATAATACCCAGGCAAATTTGAAAAGCTACAGTTTCAAAACAGAGATTGGCATGAAATACTAAAGTGTGATCTATCAAAAGAGAAACAGAGCAATGCAGGTTGTGATGGTAGTGTGATGGTTAGCATGCTTGTTTTTTAACCAAGAAATCAGAGTTTAATTCCCATCCATTATATTTAACTTTTTGCTTTAATCAAGTATTTCCATTTCTGTTATAGCCTCAGGCTGCCCCACATAGGTATGCACTGCCACAGGACTTATTTATTGCAACTTAAGTTTGTTAAATAGTAACTATATAAAATAATAATAAAAGGACAAATAGAATTTTAGTGTTCAAGTGCATTTCTACAAATCTCTGCTTTGGTGCTGAAGGACTTACCCAAGGTGATCTCTGCCCTAATGTGCATTTTCTTCAAATTCATCACCTGGTAAGTAGAAAGGCTGTGGAGATAATTTGAAACCTACATGAAGACGGTTATGGTCTGAAGAGTAGTATCAGGACATTTCATGTGCATCAGGAGTCTAGCAGCTGTGGTTTGGACAAGATATACTTTATTGCATACTTTGTGGGTAGGCTACTGAGGAGAGTTACAAACAGCTTTCCAAGTTATGGTGCCAGCACTAGGCATATAGTGAAATGAAGGGAATGTGTTCAAAAAATGCTTTAGTTGCCTCACATTTTTATGCAATCGTTTTGTTCACCCCACTGAATAAAAGCTGAAAGTCTGCACTTCAACAGTATCTGAGTTGTTTCATTTAAAATTCATTGTGGTAATGCACAGAACCAAAATTAGAAAAAAGTTGTCTCTGTCCAAATATTTATGGACCTAACTGTACAATCCTCATTTGCATTCACCCAGGTTGGCTGTAACAGCACTGTACTTTACATGTACTGTATTACACATTTATTATATTTAAACAAGTGTTTTTTAAATGCAGTGTACCACCTAGACATTCCTAATTCTTGAAGAATAATTATAAATATGGATTACCATTTTAATTATGCAGCACTTTCAAATTCTTTTTCATCTTTTCTTTTTCTAATTGAAAAATCTGAGCGGCTGTGATGAACTCAAGCTCAGGCAAGCGGTGTATGTTTTAATTAAACAACAAAATAAAAAGGTGTGAATTCATTAAAGTAGCTTTTCTTGCTGTTTGTCTAATTGCACAGAACGACTCCTCTAATTCCTTTTTTCAGTTTATTACACTTTCTTTAATGTACAGGCTAATTTTCTGGTCTTCTCTCTCTGGTAAAGTCTGCCTTGTTGCTCTGTTTACAGAAAGTCTGCAGCAAAAAAGAGACATGCAGTAGCTCAACTAAGGTAAACCCTTGTGTAAAGGAGAACCTAACTAAATTACCATAAGGATTAGAAAATACTGAATAAACAGTTTTTGTTATTATTTAATATGTGGGAGGAAAAAAACACCTCAAAAACCCAAAGAAAAAGCCATTGACACACCTGAAGAACATGAAAACTGCACACCCAGGTGTCAGAGTTGAAATTAGGATGCTGGATCTGTCAGGCAGGAGATTCAACCACTGCACCACTTTGACATTCATTAACTAAATGCCATATTGACAGGAACATTTTATTTTAAAACTATTAAACATATCATCAATAAGAACTAGTGAAAAAGCATGTTTCTTTGCTCTATAAACTCTAAATAAAGTCACATAAAAACACTATTTAGATTGCACGTCCTTGACTAACACTGTCCTTATCAGTTTTTGTTCCATGCTCAAGCAATTACCTCTGAATTAGCAAGCAATCCATTTTTATTCTTCCCAGTGAGCAGGCTGAATAGAGATCAAACTGCTTTGATTTAGTTTCCACCTTCCTGCACACGCTTAACGGGTGCATTGCAGTGGCCCACTCAAAAGAACAAGGGTAGTGTGGGTGAGCCTAATTGGATTAGCACCTTGTTTTCAGGATTTTCATTTCAGCGTGACAGCACATAAAATGTTATTTCTGAACTGCAAGATAAAAAGAAGCCACCATGGTGAGAGCTCTTCTTTCTCTAGACTCCCACTAAATTTGATGCAATGGCACACAGAGACTTGTATCAGGTTCCAAGATGTTTTATTCATTAGAGTAAGCAAAGCAATGGAGTTAGTAATATGTTTACATTTGAGAAGGCGATTCTCGCAGCTGCCAATCTGTTCATGCCAATGTTAGACCATGCTCAAGAGACAGCAAAGATAATGCCAGCACAAACCACTTCATATCTCATTAAAATTTCTATTTACTTTTTCATTCTCTTCTATTTTAATACTATTTCAATTTTAATACATGTTATTGTGACTCTGTAAATTTGGATTATTATATATGGCCAGGTTTGGTTGACTGGTAACTCAAAATGTGCCCAGGAAGAGAAGAGAATGTATGTGCTTCTGTCAAACATGAAATGGAATTAGGGAGTTTAAAACATGAATGGAGAAATGAAGACATGAATTTTCTAAATTGAAAGACACTTGATCAAATTATTTTTAAATGATGCACTTCCTGATTAGAAGCGCGTCTGCAAATATAATATCCTGTAGTTCAAATAATACACAAAACAGCAATCAGTAAAAACTCAGTGCAATGTACACTTAAAAAAATACTGCTTGTAACAGCAAGAATATAATGTAAGGTGTACACAGCTGGCAACAGTTTTCCAAGGTAAAGGGCATCAGGAGGCTGGCACAAGGCACAGAGTTAAATCTCACTGGGTGCCTCCATGTGAGGCAGAGAAAGGCACATTAGAAGTAACTATGATTCTGCAAATGCAAGTGTGGGAACACAAGGGGGTGGTATGCCCTATACGTATCTGGCGTGTTCCAGGCGGGCACTGGGATAGAGCAGCTGCATTAGTGATGAGTGATTTGTGAGTGATTCATTCTTTTTGAACAACTTTTTTATTGAATCATGAGAACTGATTTACAAGCATGAGCTAATCAATTTGTTGGAGCTGAAGAGCATGAGTGACGTTGTCAGCCTCTTTCATTTACATGTTTAAAGCAGTAGGACTTTAGGGACTTTAACAGCTCACTGAACACACTGTGCATGTATCATTCACTGATTCTTTCAAGTTCAAACTGAATCATTAACTGACAGCAATTCACATGATTCTTGTTCATTTGATTCATGAACTGAATCATTACTTGAGAACGAGTCACAAAATTCTTGTTCACTTAGTGTCGTATTTTAATTACACATTTTCATGATATTGCAATTCTTTGTGCTTTCAAAGAGGTTTAATATTATGTGATATTTATTACCAGCATGTTACAATATAATTTAATGAGTATAAATAATATAATTAAATAAATCATTTGAGATTAATTCAAGGGTTAAGGAAAGGTTTTGTTTTTTCAAATCAAATCAAATGAATCGATTCACTTAATCGGGTAGTTCAAAAGAATCGTTATCAGTAAACTCAATATAAATACCCATCACTAAGCAACATGGCACAGCAGACAGCATGCAGCCCAGTAGTGGGAAAAGATAGCTGACTAAATGCCTCTTACTAAAGTAAAAATTTCACTGTACTCTGTATAAGTGACAATAACAGCACTATAAACGTACAAAGATAACGTGGGACAACACAGGAAATACGGTGGTGACATCTCCTGTCTGCTTAACGGCACACTCTTCCTCTACAAGTTTGAAACCTGGCTCTTTAAGGTTAATGGAAGGCTCAGGTATGCACAGACATCATGGCTTGCTACAGTACACTCTAGCTTGGTGGTCCCAAGGATAATTTTGGGTAGCACCTGATCCCTGAAGCTATTCTGGGGCTTGGTCTGAAGTAAACCTGTCTTCATGGCTAGAGATTTTCTTAGTGCAGAGTTCAGCAGAGAGTGGGACAAACTTTCAGATGGCTGTAGAATGAGAGGACAACATTTGTAGATATAGACAGAAATGGTAGGTGGGGGAAGAGGGGATGGTACTTTAATGAGAAATTATAGTGGTGATCCCTTCTAACCACTTGACAGAGATTTAATAGTTGTGTAGGCAGTGTCAGAGAGGCTGCAGATTTGTTGTTTTACTTCTGTTTATTTGTAAAATAACAGCACCATTATTCTTCCAGCTTCCTTGAAGTATGATTGGATATGGAGTGCTGCCACAACTGTTTCCCCCAATTTTGCTAAGTAAAAGTCCTTCATAAACATTAAGAAAAGATCAGCTGGCAAAAGGGTAATGTATAATTATTATTAAGGGAACACTACTAGGCACCCCATCCAGGGTTGGCTTCTGCCTCATGCTCAGTGCCACTGATGTACGTATACTACAGCTCCCTGCAAGTCCAGACTTGGATTAAACAGGTTCAGCAAATACATGTGTAAACTGTACAGAAATACAGTAACAGGATATTAACATTGAGCTGAATGCCTGACAAATGAACACCATGTTTATTTTTGGACAATTAGTCATGTAATTATTCTAAGCAGTAAAATGGAGGGGGTAGATATGTACAAAACAAGAGCAACAGAAACATTCTACAGAAAACAATCACTAGGGAAAAATAAGGAAAAGAAGATGAAAAAGGTGAAAATAAAGTGAGAAACAAATGAAGAGGATATTGCCTCAAATAACTTTCAGCAAGGCAAACCTACGTGATTTAAATATTAATGTCTCATCTGGGACCTCCGTAAATATGTAGTGGGATGTTACATTAGGGTTTGCAGGATTTCACTGGGGTAAGGCCTTATGAAACACACTAAGAAGGCTGGAATGCTGCATAGCAGGAGCTGTCGGAAAACAAACTGTGTGACTTGATCTCACATAGAATGTTGTGAATAGCTGAATTTTACCATGTGAATTTGAATGTTATAAGAACGCAACAAACAGCAACACTACAGCTCCTCTTATTTGTAACCGTACACTAAGTGTGGATTCACAAAGAACTAAAAAGGAGACACAAAGAATGGTTTATTGGTATACAGGTTAGTAGTCCTTTAGGGCTCAGGTCTCTAGACATTATAAACTGAACACAATCTCTTTTTAATGCATGCTCCTGTTTTTGGAAGCCTCACTGTATCTTAATTACATATTGTGGCGAGTTGCAACCTCATCCAAAATGGACCTGTAATGCATATATTAACATCTGTTTAATGTATAAACTCTTGTCATTATTTATTCAAGTGTGCTGAAGGTGGATTGTATGTCAGAGATATACTGGTATGTGCTGTCATATGGCAACTAGTGATTGTTTCTTTAATTCTTTAAAGAATAATCAGTAATACAGTGATCCCCCGCCTATTGCTGAAGTTACGTTCCAGACCCATCAGCGATAGGTGAAAATCCGCGATATACAAAGACCATATAAATAAACATTTTTTTTTTATAGTTTAAGCCTTAAAATACCCCTCCCACACACTTTAAGCACATGTAAACTTATTAAAACACACTTTGTAAACACATATGATACGTGGATGTCGGGCTAAGGATATGAGTAATATCTCTCTATTATAAAAAAAATCTTGGCAGGGAGACAAGTTGACATCCCGCGAGAGACATTTTAACGTCACGCAAGACAAGGCAGTGAGACAGAAGGACAGCTGCTGTACAGGCTTTTTACGTGATTGACACAAAGCGCAACAAGCAGAACACACAGCTGGCCAGCAGCAGCAGCAAGACAGCAGCTGAACTGATCGTATCTCTTTAGCGTGTGTTCAGACCCCCCCGTCACAAAGCGAGCAACATTATAAGGAAGGAAATAAAGGACAAATATTGTTTTTACAAAATTTTTTAAGTAAAAATGAAAATAATGCATATGTAACAATTCCCATGAAAATAACAATCTCTTTAAATTGTTAATCCGGTAAACCAAACCCGGGGGTGGGCGAGCGAGCCCCCTAGTAATAATAATAATAATAATAATAATAATAATAATAATAATAAATCTGTGATGTTGCGGGGACGCGATAGCTGAACTGCGATATTGCGGGGGATCACTGTATTACAATGACTGCATGAAGTACTGTTCACAAAGAACACGTAACTTCTAATGATACATGAATAAGGTGGGCCTTGTTTAACTGCACTGTAAGAAGCTCAAAAAATGACACTTCAGGTTTTTGGTTTTATCTGGCAATATACATGTACATCTGTAGGTTTATAACTAGACCACCATGACACAGACGTAGGAGTCTTGAGAATAATGGTTAATGAAGCAACTGTATAAAACTATGCAAAAATGGACACTTTCATGTGTTTCTGCTACTTACAGTATCTGATTCTAGAATGCTAGTTAGCACCTTCAGCATCAGAAGAAATTTATTCCATAAAAGGTCTGACCCACTAATTATGATGGCACTCATCACATTAAAAGTGGCCAATTTTAAATTTTGTTTTCTTTGCTGTTTTCATAATGAACAAACATATCGGCTGCTTAATGCGTTACTACCCATGAAACTGTGATTGAAGTTAGTCAGGTGACAGTGATCCCACGCAAAAAGTTTTAAAATGCAGCCTCTTGATTAAATCCTACTATGGTTACTACAAACAGAAGGAGGAGAGTAGAAATGTGAATGATCTTTTTATATGGCTGTCAAATATCAAGAGTATTTTGGATAAGCAAATTTTGTCATGAAACAAGCAAACCCAAAATGAAACTACAGCACCAAGAGGATCAAATGTGAAAAAAGTGAAAGACAG
Organism: Erpetoichthys calabaricus; assembly: GCF_900747795.2. NCBI lineage: Eukaryota > Metazoa > Chordata > Cladistia > Polypteriformes > Polypteridae > Erpetoichthys > Erpetoichthys calabaricus. The sequence continues at coordinate 185,105,189 of NC_041396.2, forward strand.
CTACAACAAAGCAAAGGCACTTGAAGATAAAGTGAACGTGTATCAAGTACTGTATATTCTAGAAGTGAGATGGCATGAAATATTGAAAAGTAATTCCTCTCTGAAAAATACACAGAAAACTGGAAACATTTTGCTTTTCATTTTTCTTTGATTTCTCTGCTTTTCTAATTTCTGCCTCAGCCCAGAATTTCCCTAATGACAGCTTCGGAGGAATTCTGTGCCCAGTTTCTGCAGTTTATGTTTAACAATATGCCTTGTTTTGCATTTATTTATTTATTTATTAAGATTTTAGTACAGCAATAACATAATTTATTATTACTTTCATCACTGCCGTTTTGTTGATGGTTTCATTTTACATGCACCGCCATGTTTGCAATGGGTTAAATTTCCTACTGTGTATCATCAACAAAACAAAAAGTGACATCAGATATGAACCAATATAAAAGATAACAACATACTACTGTCACTGTCCACATTTGTGCATTAAAATAATATCATTTACAATTTTATAACATAAATAATTTTTTGCACGAATGACTGTTCCTTATCTATCTTACAATTTTGTAAGGCTTTTGATTTCAAGTTTGGTTTTTGTATTGGGTTTGACTTGCATAAATATGTGATGTTCTGGATGTCATTTTGGATTTTTTTTATGAAGTTTTTGTATATTGTTTGGATAAACTATACATGTCTCTTTTTAACCAAAGGGGATCCTGTTTTGAAATTAGTTTTTCCATAATATTTTCACAGTATTTCTTGAAGCCATTTTGATTGTGCTGTCATGTTAGAGCTATAGTGTTTCGGTTGGTTCAGCATTATTTCCCATGGGACACTGGGAGTGTGTGCTGGCCAACGTCATTTGTGAGAATGTGAATTCCCAAATCATCTGCAATCTAGATATTGAGAATTTTGCTTACACAATTCCTTTGTTGTGTTTCTGATATAAAAAAATCAGCTTTAAGGTTATTTATTTACAGCATAGTATATTGTTTAGAGTTTGGTGAAAGATTAATTTGATTTTCAAGTAACAAACTTGGTATGTTTTCTCTGACCATGTCTCATGCTTGCCTCTTGGAGGTCAAGAAAGCAAAATCACAAACATCTCATCAACCGTGTATTTCGAAGTTCATTCATGATTTTTAGTGGACAGTGTTATTACCCTTCATTCCATGGATATTCACAGAGCTACTTTAAATTTACTAAAAGGCATAAACTCCTGGGGAATGTCAGAGACTAGTCCTCTTAAAAAAAGTGGTCAGTACTCTTGGATATATTTCACCTGTGCTGGTGCTCATGAACTTGGCAGAGTTAAGAAAAGTTATACTAAACCTTCTGAAGTTAACCAGGAGATACTGTGCCAGATACATTTATATTAGCATACATAAACCTGAGAAAATCAGTGGACATTAGCAAAGTTTCGCATTGCCCAAGGTTAGCAATCTAGGTTATATACTTCCCCATGAAGTATCCAAAATGTGCCTAACATTCTTAATTTTGCTACTTCTCCAGACTGTGAATGTGATTCATTTGATTATTGCATTTTATTTACTTATGAATACATTTTTTTTTCTCATTCAAACCTCTGCTCCAAGAGTATGACTAAGGTCTGTGTCATTAGAAAAGACATGAGCCTTACTTGGCCTCCATGAAAGAAGAAGGATATTCTTAGGCAAAGCAGTAATGATTGGAAATGAGCTTATCACCAAAAAGCAGTAGCCTCATTTGGAGACAGGCTTTGTAAAGGCGAGCACTGTTGTATACTGGCTCCAGCAAAACCTGAATTATTTGAAAAAGAAACCTTATCTCATGAGACCATGTCAGATCACAGTAAGGATATGGCACAGGGCAGTGGAATCTGTCTAAAATATTCTGTGTTTGGTTGTGCGTTTGACTCTTTGGCTAATGATGAAATAGTCATCCCAAGTTCAATACAGCTGTTTTTTTCTCTTTATGGAAACAAATCAAGCTTTGAAATCTGACTTGCTCTCGCTGGTATTAGCAAATGAGACCACCGAAGTTGAAAATGATTTTCAGAAGGCTGCATCTGTTGTGCACAGACTGCACGTATGATCTGAAAAATCATTTGGCAGGACAGCACTATAGTGGTGTGGCACGATCTCAGAAGGAATTGCCTGCCCCAGCCAAGAGGAAACTGAGCTTCCATGGCTTTAATGCTAGAAAGTATTTGTGTGCGAGTGCAATCTGTGCGCACCCAGATGTATCTGGCATTCATTTTATTTGGGCGGAGTGGTGGCTCTGAGGCTAGGGATCTGCACTGGCAATCGGAAGGTTGCCGGTTCAAATCCCGTAAATGCCAAAAAGGGACTCTGCTCTGTTGGGCCCTTGAGCAAGGCTCTTAATATGTAATTACTGAGCTCTTTGAGTAGTGAGAAAAGCACTATATAAATGCAAAGAATTATTATTAGTAAGGCCATTTAAGCATTATAATTTCTCAGCAAAGGTATGGTAATTTAATTAATTGCAATGAAACACAATGGCTGGGCATAGGATTTATGTGCCTGCATTTCAATGAAGTGAGACTTTTCATGGAGTCAAAGCAAAAACTGGGGATTGATTTGAGTGACAAAAAAAGCCTTTTTGATCTGCTGTTTATGCTGGGATCTACTCCATATCTGTCAGTGCTCAATAACAAATTACAGACGACTAGGCAGCTTCTTCCTAAAGTTCTTTTGTGTGTATCCATCTATCTGTTCTTTGACCAGGCTGAAAAGCATAATTCACCTTTCAAATTATTCAGGGTTACATAAAATTAGTACAGTACAAAAAATGACAGGTTGAATGCATCTGAAATTATTAGGAGAGAACCTTTATAGCCTAATAAGCAAAAATGGTATGGAGATGACTATAAAGGAGACAGGAAACCAGCATAGTCTAGACACTCCTAGTAGTCACTGTAATTAAGAAGTAGAAGAGAGGGAACATTGCCAAACTGGAAGTATAGAAGCGGACATGTGCTCCTAGAAATTTAGCATTATTAGGCCATTTGTTAGACTGGCTCTCTGATGGAATTCTAGCAATCCTGTGCATGTGCTAAGGAACTATCCAGTCTAATGTAGAGCAGTTACAAACATTTAAATAACCTGAGAGCTGCATAAGAAATTCTGGGTGTGATACATGACTAGAATATATCGCGAATTTCTAGTCCCCAAATGAAATTTCCACTTTTATTGAAATAAATGCTAGAACCATAAGAATTACGACAAATATTTTTCACTTTTAATAAATTCTGGTGAACAATAACATTTGAATGAAAACCAATCAATATATTTTTACAATAATAATTAAAATTACAAAACTTTAATACCTTACTTTATAAGAGTGAGAAACAACATAATGGTTAGCTTGTGTTGCGATATAACCAATCACATCCATATATAGATATCAAGTGAAGTTTTCTTATTAGAATAAAACACAATAAGTTGATCCTGTAGGATTAGCTCTAGGTCTCCTTGGTGCCACAGTGCAGAGTAGACCCTGGAACACAAAGCTCTAATAAATGACCAAAGGGACTTTGTTTTTGAAAGAGAGTGATCAGCAGAGAGATATAGTATAATTATGAAGACTTTCAAGACATTACATATATTATGGAATACTGTGAAAACCATGGCACCAAGTAACTGCAAAGATGAGGACATCCATCCAAATACTGATGAGCAGATAAGGAGAAGTCTCAACAGAGACAACCTAATACACAATAGTGTTGATCAGCAAAATTTGCCACTGGATCTATGGGTGATAGTCATAGTGATAGGAGCTCAGGAGACACAAAGGACTCTGAGTATTGGAGTAACCAAAGACAACTATGTCAGCGAGGCATGGAGGCACAGTGGTAACATAAGACCACGTCACATTAGACAACCTTTTGAGCGATTTTCAAGTGTAGCCTTCATTTACATAATTTAAGCCAGTTGGAAGCGGTTAGGGGCATGCTCCCTTGAAGATGATCTTCTAATGTAACATACCTAATGACTGAGACCAACCAGTCTGCGTCTGTTTGATTTTCTTGTCAGCTGAAGGGCGCAGGAGAGCTGACAACTAATAAATGCTTTTCTGGAAGTGCATTACATAGGATGTAGCGACAAGAAATAAGGAACACGTGTGTATTGAAACTCACAAACAGAGGATAAACTTCTCTGTCTTATGTCTAGTGTTATGTAGCAAACAGAAGGAAAAAATGAAGGAAAAAAAAACACCATTGCTATTAACCATTCACATAGTGCTGGTACAGCACCAGTTCCGTTAGGCAGCACAAGGGCTGTGAACATCACAAACAGAAGAGAAGCTTGTCTGTCTGATGTCTCATATTCTACATACTATAACAGAATGGAAAAAATAAATAAAGGACAAAGGTTCCTGCTGGATTCACTGTCACTGTTAATCTTTTGTATAGCTTCTGCTCCGTCAGGCAACACACCATTGATTTTCAGAAAAAGGGGGCAAGCATGACCACTGTATCCTGGAAGATTGGCGCCCAGTGGGTAACTGTGAAATGGGCTATGATTTTCAGTCATGTAGTTTGACATGGTGTAGCAGATCTGACATACCACACAGCAATTAGTGGTGTAAATCGGCTTTAGCACTACTGCCTCACAACTCAGGTCACATTTTTGGCCACAATAATCAGTTCAACATATTTGGTAGATGCTTCCCTAGCCTTAAAAAAACCATTGCACCATTATAATCCACTCAAAACTTAGCTCAGTTTCTCCACTCCCATTGACTTCAATACATTTCTCAACCTATCCACATTTTTGCCAAACTCAAGGCGAAGCGAATTCAATGGGGGTTCTCTCATAACTGTTGGCTATCTCTGAATTTTACATCCAAGTCAGAGATACAGGATAGGCTGGCAACATGTAAGCCATTACTTATGAAAAAGGTCCATGCCCGTGTAAATTTTGCAAGAGACACATTTAATCTCTCAAAACCATGTAGGAAGGTATCATACAGACCAAGGTACTGTTTCAGTAGTTAATTTCAAAAAATATGTTTGGCGCACATTCAGCATAGCTCAGCCCCCAAAGAAAACAGCGGTTGCAATCAAGTATGGTGGGGTCAGCAGTATGCTATGGGATGGTACAGGGGCACTGATTTACTTAATCGGGGGCAGGGGTTCTCCTATGGGTAAATGGAGAAATAAACATCTGCAAATATCAAGTTATTTTGGGACAAAACCTATTGTCTTTTGCCAGAAAACTAAAGTTAAAGAATAATTTTATTTCTTCTCCTTATACAATGATATCTGAAGCATATAGCCAACATGACCAAAAATGAGCTCCTACAAAGAAGGATTAATTAAATCAACCCATACACAAGTACAAACTCTTGTACATTAAATAGTGCCCCACATCACAGTACAACAAATGCAAATCATAAGGTGTTAGTTCTCTTTTTATATTTGATAGTTTTTGACTGTCCAATTTGTGAAGTGACATGGGAGGCTTATATAAGGAAGACCAGTGTTCTGGAATGGACTAATCATATCCTGAACCATAATTCTAAACACAAATGTAAGGATATCCCTAAAAAGTAGTGTCCACTGGAGATATGTTCACAGTTTGACTAAGCTTTAACTCTCCGGCAGAGAAAAGTGGAATATAATCACAATCTGAAAGAGGGCTAAGTTGTTTGAGACCTACTCAAATAGACTTCTGAGCTTGAATCTATGCCAATGGTACTTGCACATATTCTCTCTATCTTTAAATACATATGTTATTTATTTGCTCTTTAAGTGCAGCTTTGTTTTTCAAACAATGGATTTGAAATTTGACACAGGGATACTTCTAACCATTAGTCAGCTTTGTCAACCTTGTCCACCATTAATCCCCAACACAAGCAAGGCTATGAATTTAGTATACAAATCCTTCAACTCAATTCTGACTCCTCGACTTCTGGTACCACCAACTCTGGCTTCTCTATTTGTAAATTAGACTCATATTTATTATGTTTATTTAAAACACAGAACATACAAGATACAATGCACTTCATGGCTGCCAGTGTGACTCATCAAGCTACTTTTTAGTGCATTAAAGTTCAGGTTCAAAGGCTGTAGCAAAATCATTGTGGCTTACAAACACTAAGTAACATTAAACATAAGATTTAACTTGCAAAATTAAAAAAGATTTTTTATCAAAAGTCTAAAAGAAAAAATAGCTTAATCAAATCAGTATATGTGAAACTGGAAATTTTAATACATTATATTGCAATTTCCATTTAGTCAAAGCCAGACTCAGTACATTTTTACTGACTCCAACTCCACAGCCCTGCCCCAAACTCACTGGGATCAAGGTCAGAAAAAGTGGCAAAAAATTGTTCAGAAAAACAGTACCAGACAGGCTGTCATGGAAGAGTACTGATTAGTAAGTTTATCTTTGAAGCAAAGAATTCAGTTTTTATTTCCAATTTTTACTTTTAGCTTTTTATTTAATTAAATATTTCCTCTCTATTTTGTCATGGCCCCATATCATGCTGAGTGAGGCCATATAAGTCATTTATTGCCAATGTGGGGTCAGAGGTGGAATCTCTTTAATCATTAAAAAGCTAACGACATCTGCCTATGTAGTTTCTCTGTTGTATCTGAAGATGTAGTCTGCTAAACATTTCAAAAGGTCCTAACCCCAGAGCTGTGTCAAATCTCAAAATGTCTTAACACAAAAATGTCTAAACACAATCATTTTTCCTACTTTATACTTATAGCAGACTTATGAAATAATATCCGAGCAAAGCTGGGAAATACAAATATACCTATATAAATAAAAATGACCTGGTGTCTGTTTGTATGTATTGCAGTGCTCTGTGCTTCTTGTCAGAGATGACCCAATGGACCCAGTGGATTATTACTCATTTTTACTGCTCTTTTAAGTAGCTTGCTATTCTTACAAGGACTGTTCACTAAAGCCTCACTATGATAATGACTGTGTAAAGTTCGCCCTCTTTCTATTCTTCCCCATAGCTGGCACTGAAGCTGCTCATTTGAATAATGGAATACCAGCTAACACAGCTTCCTCCTGCTGACGCAGTACTGCTGCTATTCTCATATTGCTTAAAGGTTAAGCACACTTACACAAACATGGTACTGATGTTTTTTATTATTTTTTTTTTATTCAAAAATCACTAATTTGTTTTTCACTTTCACTTTACTGTTGATTACAGGCATCATATTTAAGGTGAAAAAGGGTCCAAAATGATTTGTCTTAACTTCAGACTTTACCTCAACAAGCACAAAATATTTCAAAAAGGATGTGCAGACTAATGAATTCCACTGCACACAGTTATAGAATTTCTTGAGAAAAGAACTGGAATTGTTACTTTATTTGTCTGATCCTTATAGTTAGTAGAGTTGTACTGATATATTTTTTTTATTAAACTGTAAGCTTCAACCATAGCGGGCTATGCATTAATTGTTTCAATTTATTGCTCTGAGTAAATGAAACTCCTGCTATAAATTACAGAAACATTACTGATGCAGCAGTCAATATCCTATTACTCTGTACTCATGCTACAACTCAGTGGCATATGCTGACTTTTTCCTTATCTTCATCTCTTTCCACTTCTGTGTGGGGGATGATGTGTACAACCAACCTTATCTAAACAGCTCAGTCCTGAACCACCTCCCTAGTCATACCCTACTTCTTTAAATCTTTATTCTATCCAACTACCTCCGCTTTGGCCTCTCTCTCTTTCTCTTTCCCTGTACTTCAATTCATCAAATGTCCATACCACTTCAACTTACTTTTCTGTACTATCTTAGATATCTCTTCCACTTTTGTTATACCTGATTGTCTCATTTCTTATTCAGTCCGTCTCTAACTCCACACATCCATCTCATTTCTGCCACATCTAACTTCTTCTTCTGTGTTCCCTTTACTGCCCATCTCTCAGCTCAGTACATCATTGCTGGTCTTACCACTGTCTAAAACTTTACTTTTACCTCGACCTCATTCCTCAATCACACAATACTCCTAATACCTTCTTCTATCCACACTGCACTCTGTTGGTTATCTTTGCACCCATTTTTTCATCTTGGGCTACCAATGATGCTAGGTATTTAAACTTATCCACTCTTTCCAATACCTCTCCCTGTAACCTAACTGTGAATTCTGATCATATATTCGGTCTTCTTCTTATTTATCTTCAATCACCTATCTTCCAAAGCCCTTCTCCATTTTTCTAACTTTCTCTCCACTTCCTCTTTTCTGGTGCTAAACAACACAATGTTAAAAGCTAAAAGCTTGCACCAGGGGGATTGGTCTTTTATCCGATGAATCAGCACATCCATAACCAGATCAAAGATGTAAGAACATAAAGAAGGTCCCTGGTGCAGACCTACTCTAACTGGTATCTTGTGTGTTACCCCAAAACTGTTTTTAACCAGAATCCTCACTCCCTCATACATATCCTGGGCAATTCTCACATACATCTCGGGTACTCCTTAGTCCATCATGCATCTCCAGATGTCTTGACATGGCACTCTCTCATAAGCCTTCTCCAAACCAATAAACACCATATGCAAGCCTTTCAGTTTTTCTCAATGCTTCTCTTGGATTTGTCTCAAGGCAAAAACTGCATCAATTGTTCCTCTGCCTGGTGTAAGACCAAACTGCTCCTCCCTATGATAGTCTCTTCTCTGAGCCCCTTCTGTAAATTTGCATATTTTCATTATATATGACATCATCTTTATCCTTCTTTAGTAATCCTGAATATCTCCTTTCCCCTTATAAATGGGTACTATTACAATGTTCCCGCACTCCTCTGAGATTCTATCCTCTCTTGTACATAGATCTTCTGCATTAGATCTCACAACACATCTACTTCCTCATCCTCAACTCTTCCAAACTTCCAATGGTATTTCATCTGGTCCTGTCCCCTTTCCATTTTTTATTCTTTTCACTGTCTCATTTATTTCCTCCCTCCCTCTTTATTCTTGGTACTAGAACTTCATTTGAGACTGAACTCCCAAACACTACCCTTGGATTTTCTTAATTTAACAGCTTTTCAAAGTATTCTTGATCCTATTATGCTCTCTCAAGAGCACATCTTGCTCATCATTAATCTGTTTTATCTGACCAAAATCCTTCCCTGCCTTGTTCCTGATCTTTTCTATTTTAAAAATCATCCTCTCTCCCTCTTATATCTCCAATTTCTCATACACCTCTCCCAAAACCTGACTCTTTGCCTCCTTGTTTGTCTGCATATAAATTTCTCTGTCTTCCTCCCTCCCTAATTGACACCATTTCTTCTTTGCCTCCTTCTTGGCCTTTATCACATCCTGCACTTCTCTGTTTCACCGCCATGTCTCTTTCTCCCCAGGTGGGCTCCTTCCTGTCATTCTACCCAACACCTCTTCACCTGCTCTTAATTCAACTTTGCTATTCTTCTTGCATCCTTCCTCCACACTCCCAAATGACTGTACTTCACTGGAACCTTTCTCCCTAAACCTGTTCCTAAGCCCTTCCTCTTTTAATTTCTACCACCTTATCCTTGGCACTGCTTGCTCTGGTTTTATTATTTTACTAACTCTGATCTCCCTGTCCCACACCACAATATCATGCTGTGCTGTCACACTTTCCCCATTCTTAAACTTGCAATATTTTCCTTCAAATGATATCTTCAACTCTTAGAAGTTATATTTAACTTTCTTTTACTCCACTACCGTAAGTCACAAGCGGATTTACTTTCATTATCAAAGGAAGGGTTAACAATTGCCAAATCAAATGCATGGCAAATACTACTACCCTCGCCCCTTCCTCATTTCCCTCCCCTACTCCCCATTCTCCATGTACCCTCTCTAACACCTCTCTACTGCTCACCAATTATCAACTTTTCTCCCTCTTGACAGACTTTCCTTAAAAATAATGCAAGTATAAAATGTGCTTAAATGATGCTGCAGTATATTTAAAGATTTTTTAAAAAAACATCAGATTAGACAAAAGGATGCACAATTATTTGAGTGCGTTATTAATTTAAGCAGGTAGCATGGTGGAGACCATGGTTCAAGTCCTGGGTGCTCCAAGTGTGCAGCCTGCATCATGTTTGTATGAGTTTTCTCCCACTGTCTAAAGACATGCATGTTAGGTAGACTAGTGATGCTAAAAAGGTTTGAAAAATGGATGGATTAATTTAAGCATGCTGTGTTTGTCTATTATTGTAAATTAGTTTAAAGATCAGACCACATTGTTATGAGTAAATAATACAGACAACTGAAAACTTTTTCTTGAAAGTGTATATAAAGCATGAAATGATGGTCCACATTTTTAGTTATTGTTCACCCAAACATTACAGTGGCCAATGCAAGTGATCTAAGCAGCTTTGAATGGTTATTGATTCCACCATCTCAGAAGAAGATATTGATGACTTAAAATTGGAAACGTGTTGCCTGGTTAAATAAATTCTGAGTTGTGTTGCAATATGTTGATAGTATGCCCAGAATTTGGCATAAACAGAATGAATACATGGACCATTCTGTCTTGTGTTAATGGCTGCAAGTGTGGAGCAGTGGCATAGGGAATGATTTCTTGTTGCCACATTAGGCTTCCTAAGACAGCAGCACATCTGAGCACTTTTCTAACCATGTGCATGCATTTATGGTTAAGGTCTATCCTTTATGAAATGCTTCCACTAGGATAGAGTACCATGTCACAGCACATGTTATCTCAAGCAGTTCCCACTAAGATCACAGTGACTTCAGTTTACTCCAATGGTCTGCAGTGTCCAGAGATCACAATCACAAGCTAACAGAGCATTTTTGGGAAGAGGTGCAATAGGAAGTTTGCAGCAATAGTGTACACCCACAGCATTTGCTGGAATTACATGCTGATATTGAGTCATCATTGACCAAAATCTATAAGGCAGGGTTCCCAAGTTCAGTCCTAGGGTACCACTGTGGCCACAAGTTTTCAATCCAACCAGTTTTACAAATAGATGATTCAGTTTTAAAGCCAAATGGCAGGCAGTGTGGCATAGTGATCAAGGCTTTAGACTTCAGACCCTGAGGTTGTGGGTTCAAATCCTGCTATTGACACTGTGTAACTATGAGCAAGTCATTTGACCTGCCTATGCTAAAAGAAATGTAACCAATTGTTTCATATATGTTGTTATATATAAATCACCTTGGACAAAGGCATCAGCAAAATATGTAAATGATCTAATTCTTTAATTAGTCTTTTTCTTCTCTTACTTTGCAATCAGAAATATGTGATAGTATGTTGAGATTTTTTGCCATATCTTTAAATTTTTACTTTCTCATACCATATTCTTTTTAATTCACATTTTCCTGTGGAAGTTTACTCCCTTAATTGTATTCAAATACTGATGATTAGTGATGAGCAGTACAGACACAAGTGCACATGACACTGAACACTAAATGTCACTTCAGTATAAAATTCACTGGTATGTTAATTAATAACAAAAAGCTCAAATGACCAGAATACAAAAAAGAGCAAAATCGTAAAAAGCAAGAAAAACAAATAATTGATGTCACACACACAAATGCTTGCTGGATTCCCCTTAAAATTTAGCAAACCCATTTGGCATTTCTGGATTGACCCCAAAAAGCAGAAACTGGGAACTATTAGCTTAACAAAGGCAGGAGTTCCCTTAAAAAACAGAAGGCAGTTGGGCTAAACACCTGCAGTTAATGTGGTCCACAGGACTGAACTTAAGGGCCACTTGGTAAAGCCTTTTATTACTAATCAGCATATAAATCAATGTAACATTAAAGTAGCAGCTCTGCTTTAACATTCAGTGTGTACTGTTCATCACTAATGTATCAGTATTTGGATAACATTTAAGCAGCAAACCCATAGAAACACTATGAACTGAAATAAAAAAAGATAAAAGAAGGTTAAGTGTTTAACAAAGAAAACACATTTTTTAATTTCTTCGAAATGCAAATATATCCTACTACTAAAGCACTTTTCTAAATGCAAAATATGAAAAAGACCATCTAAATAATTCAATTGATGAGACACAAGTGTGACCCACTGAATTGTGAAACTGATTAAAATGAAAGCATTGTGGCCACAGGGGTTCTCCAGGGCTGAACTAGGGAGCCCCGACTATAAGGAATGGTTCAGGTAGCTACTTGAATCCATGCCTCCAAAAATGCTGGCTGTTTTGGGGGCAAAAGGATGTGCGATCTATGGCACTGTGTTAGTGGACCTAATAAAGTCTCCACTGTGCATAGACAGATAGATAGAAATTTTAAGAAGCTATGGGCAAAACTTAGTACAAAAGCGTAATATCGTGGAGTCACACCGGCGAGATCCTACAAGCGGGGGTGTCTTTACATTAACTGGAAACCTTACCAAAAAGCACCTTCCGCTAATAACAAAGATTAGTAGTTTTACATTATACTAATTCCCAATTGTACTGTGAAACCCAATATGCGATGATTATGTAAAATCATTCCTGACCGTGCTGTTAAATTGCTCAGCCCAAGTTCTGCCGCGTTTCACTTTTTAAACGATCATTTTGTAAAATGCTTTCAAGTGAGCAGCTATATAATGACCGGACATTTTTCCACATCCTCGGCCTCTGTACAGACCTTAGTTAGCTGCCGTAAAAACACCTGCCCTTCGCAATTACACGTACAGGCTCTTGTCTGAACTGCAAGCACTGTATCTCTCCCCAGTGCTGGAGTCGAGGCGCTGTCCCGGAGCTGTTTAAAACACTTCCCTTCAGTTCGCAAACCCCGCCCCCTTAAAACTACTAGGGGGAGGAGACAGCCGCTTTCTGATGTACAGTATCTTTTTCAAATAGTGTATCCCCGTGTACCATCACGCCCCCAAGCTACAGGCGCACAATAAAAGGATGCGCGTTCCCCAATGCACGTACTCCATATTAAAGATGCTTTCAGTTATAACCCACAGCGATCGCATTAATAACATCGCATTAATTTCTATTCTTTCGCTCCATTCTTTAAGAAATTTGTTTTTTGGAATGGGGATTACTGGCTCAGGTAAGGAATGCTGTAGTACATCGCCCTGTAGCAACGCAAGTAATGACCCAACTTCCTGCAGTGAAAGAAAATCTGTTTATGCACGAGAAAAAATGCCTTTGAAGTGTGGGTAGTAATAGCTTTCACATAAGCGGGAGAGTAGAATACATCGTCTTTACTTCTGGGCCCTGTTGTTCAAAAGTAATAATCTGAAATTGGTTTTGGATAATGGATTGGATCATTTTTTTTAAACTAAAAACGGATTCTGATATCGGATTAGATCACGTAATCCAATCTTGGTTTTAATATGGATCAAACCATCAGTTTGCGTTGTTCAAAACCTTTCAGTTGGATTGGGATAATTTTCATCCAAAAAATCTGAATTATTCTGATGTAGGGCTGTAGTGTAGATTCTGGATGGATTTCAGAAACACAAATGTAATTTTAATTAAATTTAAATTGGTCAAATAAACAACATTAATATAATGTTGAATATTCACATTTACTTATATTTTGCACCTGATTTGTTCACCATAGTATATGAGATAAACAAGATAAAGTAGAAATAAGGTTATTACACCTGTCAGTACATTAAGGTAAAAAAAAGGATTTTGTCCCCCTAAATTAATCCTCCAAATAGTTGTCAAAATCAAACAAAAAGTATTCAATTTGAAGTTTCATTTGACACTGTATACTAATTACAATGACAAAATGAAAAATAGTTTCCAACAATGGCATCCCTTATTGCATGTCCAGTCGGTCTCTCATTCTGAGAGAAGGTCAGGGGTGTGTTTTGAGTTGTCAGTAGGCTCAGTGCATCATAAATGTCATCACAGAGAGGGACATTCTGCTTGTTAGCAATATTGGGCAGGACAATACAGGTGAGTATTATGTTGCACACTCCTTATTGTTCCACCCGCAAGTAGTTAATCCATGCCAAGCACCTCTTCAGAATCCCATTTAAAAGCTCAATAGCACATCTTGTTCTGCAATGAGCAATGTTGAAGTATGCCTGTTCAGGTATGTCTGGTGCAAGAAAACTGGTCATCAGCCACGGTAACAGTAGATAGGCACTGTCTCCTAATATTATGCCATCTGATTAGTTGGTTTGGAGCTCTTTGTATAGAGTGCTTTCCCTCAGGATACATGCATCAAGGGCAGACCCAGGCTGCTTCACGACACACTTTGTGATCATGAGGACAGTATCACTGACAAGTTGCATGTTTATACTGTGCCTCCCCCTTCGTTGATGTACTTTCACTCTCTCTCATGAGGTGCTTGTATATACACAAGTGCAGTTGATAATCCCAATAGTGTTGGGCATGTTCCCCAAAAGTAAGAAATTGCGTTTTGTCTGGGAAATCTAGTCATCCTTTGGAAATGAAACAAAATGATTGCCCAGGCTGGCCAAAGTGATTTCACCACATCACTCACAGTTAATTTGTCCACTCCTATACTGTTACCAACAACTTGGTAGAAAGAGCCAGATGCATAGAAACACCCAGCAATGAAGACCTGTTCTTCCACAGACTGACAGACTGTGACTCCTTCTGGTTCTGTGTTGAAGTTATGGCCTGACAAAGTCTGCAATGTACTTAATAGCAACATTCCCAAACTGAGCATAAAGTTCTTCTGTGGTGCATTGCTCTAGTGGTTTTGTATGCTTCACATTCCCACTTTGACTGTATTCTCTCCTGCCAAAATGGTAGTGGCGATGGACGGTACCTACCATGTCAGTGCCCCTCTGTAAGTCCCCTGAGAAAGGCTGTATACAATGGCTGAGTGACTGGTTCCACACCCCTTAAACACCAATCAGCTGATGTGCTTCAGCTTGTTTTCTGTTAAATCAATCATGCCCATGGCCTATAAACTCTGTTTACCACACCAACAAGGTGGAACCATGGGGTCAAAAGGATCTAATTTCACAGTTACTGAAACCCATGCAACTGCTGGAGGGTGGTAGGTGTCATTATGCCTCAATAGTAGGACATTTTATTACTACTAAGGGGGGTGAGCTGACCATGAAGAAGAAAAAAAAACATTTGGCTTGAAATCACCCAGGATATGAATGTTCTGGGTGAATGTTAAAGGGTCTGGCCAGAAGAGGCCCATTAATCAAGTAAAATTTACATGGAAAAATTTGAAGGCCAAAGCAACCAAGGACCATGTAGAAGCAAAAACACCCAAGCATGCAACAAGCCCTTTAGGAGTGGTGAATATACTGATTTGGTTATTGACATTATTGGAGGGGAAAACTCGCAAGCTGTACATGGGATTCAGGGCAGGAAACAGTCAGCCCTCAATTGAAGAGGAAAGTTGAGCCAGTTCCCCCTAATGCAGATGAAACATTCTTGATCTCCGCTCTGTTAGCGTGGAAGAAGGTGGATCGTCACTGGTACAGACAGTAGCTACTGCCAAATGAGCTCAAAAAGAGCCTGAAACGTTATTTGCCAAAGATGATGATGCCTACTGGGCACTTCTTAAATGATAAATAGAAAGAGAAAGAAGCCCAGATTCATCTGGCAGAGAAACAAATTACTTTGACCCAACTACAGCAAACCAAAGCCAAACTTCACATCCTATTCCTAAAAGCACAGCTTCAAACTTCTTGTCATTCTACAAATTAAGAACTCTAATGTTTTTTTTATTTTAACGTTCAACTACTGGACAATGAAAATCTGAATTTGAAACACAAGGTCAAAATAACCACAATGAATTTGGGTAATACTGGATATATTTACCTTTTTATTTGTTTTTTGTTGGTCACGTGAGGGTTGACTGTTTAAAAGACACTGAAAATGGGAAGGGGTGTTTATATTGTGGGTGGTGTGGTGGTGCAGTGGGTAGCGCTGCTGCCTTGCAGTAAGGAGACCTGGGTTCGCTTCCTGGGTCCTCCCTGCGTGGAGTTTGCATGTTCTCCCTGTGTCTGTGTGGGTTTCCTCCCACAGTCCATAGTGCAGGTTAGGTGCAATGGTGATTCTAAATTGTGCTTGGTGTGTGTGTGTGTGCACCCTGGGTTTGTTTCCTGCCTTGCGCCCTGTGTTGGCTGGGATTGGCTCCAGCAGACCCCCATGACCCCGTAGTTAGGATATAGTGGGTTGAATAATGGATGGATGGATGGATGTTTATATTGTTTTCTGTGCTGTTTTTTGTTTCTTCAAATACATACACTTTGAGTGACCCCATGCTGGGTATTCTACCTGTTTATACATACCTAGTGGCCCTCAGTGTTGAGATGCAGTCCCATTTAGAGCCTTGGTAATACAGATTTGGTAATCTTGAAAAGCATCTATCTGGATCAGAGTGATTCAATCCAATTTTACTTTGAAAAACTGGGACAAAAGTAAGATAGATTACGTGATCCTGAATGAGAAATGGAGGGATTTCAAAATATAGATCATTTCAGTCCAGCTTAAACCTTTTGAACAACTGGGCCCTGGAGATTAGCTGAAAAACTGTGAGAACTGAAGGGTGACAGAAAAAAATGTCAAAAAAAGTCAAAAAAATGATAGAACTACTTTAATGAAACATTTTGTTTTCTCTGAATACTGTAATCTAATAGACATATTGCAGGCTTGATGTTCTACTGAAAAATGTAACACTTTATTTTATACAAGGCAAACATCTAGGGTGTTTAAAGATCTATATTCTAAATCTACCCATTCGTACATTGTTTAGGGAATGAGCAGCCTGAAGAAACCTCAGCATTAACATGCACAACAGAGTCATCTTCTAGTAGGCAGTATGTTTTAGTGGTTAAGGCTTTGGATTTTAAACCCTGAGGCTGTGGGTTCAGATCATGCTACTTGGATGGGAGACCATCTAGGAACAGCGGGGGTTGCTGCTGGAAGAGGTGTTGATGAGGCCAGCAGGGGGCGCTTATCCTGTAGCCCTCCTTCGGATGATACGTAACACCGATGGCCTGACACTCTGTGGTTATAAAAAAAATCCCTGGGAATCCTTCGTATAGACTAGGGTGTATCCCAGTGTCCAGGCTAAATTGCCCACGATGGCCTAGTCAATCTGGCCCCCTAATCATCCCATCTCTAACTGGCTATCTCTCTCACCACTTCACCACCTAATACAGTAACTGATATGTGGTGAGTGTATAGGTGCAACAATAGCTCTTGTTGCATCATCCAGGTGGAGGCTGCTACACATTAGTGGTGGCTGAAATGGTTCCCCACTCCTTGAAGCACTTTGAGTAATGAGAAAAGCACTATATAAATGTAAAGAATTACTATTATTATTACTGTCACTCTGTGACCATGAGCAAGTCAGTTCACCTGCCTGTGCTCCAATTGGAAAAGCAAAGCAAATATAACCAGTTGTTTCTCGAATGATGCAAGTTGCCTTGGATAAAGGTGTTAGCCAAATAAATAATAACAAAGCCATTACGTTACATGCCATGCCATGTCCTTAGGAGGTGAGGGGGTAAACCAAAGTTTATGAAGGTTACCCACACAAGGCATCTATTTTCTAGGACTGTCTCTCTAAATCTGTGCATGTGAAGCTCGTTCAGCAGACTCAATTAAGTCTCACTTAAAACACACCTCATCATTTGTTTTAATCGATTTTCTCTGGAATAGTGTTCTCTAATTTGACCAGTAACCCCGCGATTCTCGAAAGAATCGCAAATCCAAGAATGCCAATCACTTTCTGTTCCCTCCGATATTTGGAGGGATGGAAAATCATGGAGGGTGGGTGCGTCCTGGTAAATTTTTTCATTCAATTAAATAAACATATTTGTACTGAAGCAGTTTCTTTCTGGAGCTGTGACTCATCTGGTTCTGGTGTTTCAGAAGCGCGTTGTAGGCGCCTTCGTTTATTGTTTTTATCCATGCAGTCTCGTTTTTGTTTTTCTATGGCTGTGTAGTCAGCTAGAAGTTGTTTGCTGACGGCGGTGGATTCACGTGCTGAAGTGACGATGGCGGCGGACCCAGGCTTGGAGGGACACAGTACTAAACGAAGGTGGTATATGTGGTGGTGTGGGTGGTCGCATTCGGGCAGCGGTGGTAGTGTGTACGGCTTGCCTGTTGCCTCTGGCATCTGTGCGTATATACTGTACAACCTGGCGTGCACGCTTTACCTCAGGTTTAGTTTACAGGTCGTATCCATACAGACTCGTTTTTGTATTTCTAATCGTTGAGCTCTTTCTTTTTGGAGCCGTGACTCCTTTGCCTCTGCTGTTTCAGAAGCACGTTGTGGGCGCCTTTGTTCATTGTTTTTATCCATACGGGCTCGTTTTTGTATTTTCATTAGTTGAGCTCTTTCTTTTTGGAGCCGTGACTTCTTTGCTTCTGGTGTCTCTGAAGCGCGTTGTAGGAGCCTTCGTTTATTGTTCTTATCCATGCGGTCTCGTTTTTGTTTTTCTGTGGCTGTGTCGTTAGGTAGAAGTCGTTTACTGTTAGGAATCATAATTTAACTTACTTTTAATACTGAATTACCGTTATGTGATTCAAATACGCCACACTAACTGCTGGCACAGTGGATTAGAGCAAGTTTAGTTTACAGGTTGTGTTGTTTGGGCGCCACCTACTGACTCTGGGAAGCCACTGGGTTTGACTCTGGGGCGCTGAGGCGCTGTGCACATGCGCCTCGGTGCGTCCTGTGTCCGTGCATATAATTATACAACTGTGGTTTAGTAATATAGATTATTCTTTAGCAACTGCACTGATCCCATTTCCATTATATTGTCATTACAACTACTCTAATTTAATTATCAATGCATCTTTTCTTATGTACACTAACGCACACTTCTCCTATACCATGTATGTTAATGCCCACCTTAAGAAAATGTTAAGTGTCTGTCTGTGTGTCCATCCTGATGCTATGTCTCTGTCATGCTAAAAGATGGCGCATTACAAACTTTTTTAGTAATAAAAGGCATTGCATTTGTCATTTCAAAAGATGGTATATCACAAACATTAACAGTGGTTTTACAAATCTCATGCCATATGGCATATAACAGAGATATATGCATTGCATGGTGTACTGCAAACATTAACACTGAAGTCTAAGTTGACTACTTATATTTCAGCCCATCTTAGCTATATTTAATGTTTCCATTTGGAAATGACTATTTTCTTTTTTTTGCAAAATATTACATGATAGTGCACTTTGTGATGGCCTTTATATAAAATAAGGAATGACTGAGGAAAAATACAGGCTTCATGTGAAAGTTTAGTTATGCTCCAGTCCACTGCACTGCCTTCACTATACAGCAATGCAACCTGCGGCACTGGCATGCTGAGTAACCTTTTCAGGGCCACACGATAAATCTGTAGCACAGACTGGACCAACAACTACACTAATCATTACCAATCCCTACACTGCACTGGTTCTCACTCTCTCCCTTCTGAGAGAGGTTATTTCGGATCTCTCAGCTTTTAGGTAATGTGTTTTTGTGATCTATTATTCACACAACATGCATATTAAAATATTTTTAATACTAACACACATTGGCAGATGTTACCTGAAAGCTGATCCTTAAATTGAACGCCTCTCACAAGGTAAATGTGCTGAAATGATAAGCACACAGAGTAGACCTGTAGACTGCATCCATATCACACAGAGAGTGTTATCCTTTAATATATCTTAAAAGAATACTTACTCATTTATAAAACTCTCTTGGATAAATCCACTTAATATTACTATGCTAAGCCGTTGGGAATGATTGAAAACCTTTAAAAGGGTTGCATTACTTGCATGTATATTTTTTTTCCAGATACAGCTCAAAATTGCTTAAGAACAAATCACAGTATAAAAAATATATATATTAGTTCAAGGATGTAGGGTGTTGCAGAAGGTAGCGATGCTAGCTCAAAGCACCTGAACTTCAGTCTGTATTTCAGATGTCCTCTCTGTAGAGTTTGCATGTGCTTGTGAGATTTTGATTTTGTTCAATTGAAGCACGGGCAGGTGAGGTGACTTGCTTATGGTCACACAGTGTCAGTAATGGAATTTGAATTCAAAACCTCAGGTTTTGAAGTCCCTTACCTACAACAAATAAGTAGGGCAGTGCAGATGTTAGCACTGGTAGCTCAGAGTTTCTACTGTACATCAGTCTGCATCTCAGATGCTGTCTTGGTAAAGTTTGCATGTACTTCTGAGGTCCCTTTAAAAATTACTGTTTTGCCCACAAGCTTGAAATATGCCATTACATGGGCTGACAATTCTAAAGTGTTTCCACTCACACCATTTTACACTACCTTGCGCTGGTGGTTTCAATGCAACTCTTATGGAGACCTTAACACTTTTGAGTCAACCTTTCTGAAGTGTGGGTGTGAATGGGGTATGATAGTAGTTAATCATTCAACCCTGGACACAGCAGTTTAGCAGGAGCACCGGTGCATATAAAAAACTCTACATATCCCTGCCAAAATCACAGATTTTTTGTAATAAAAAAATGAATCCAATATAAATACGGTCAGAACTTATTCCACCTTTATTGTAAAATTGCAATCTATACAAAGAAGGTCAAAACAAATCAAACTGTTTAGTGAAAAAAGGGGAAAAAAATCATACAAAAAGGAATGCGTTAGTGTGCACACCCTTTAAAAATCAAGGAAAGGTGTCAATCAGGCCAGGGGTACGAAAAAAATATCCAAAGCTTTAAACATCCAATGGAGTACATTGAAGACATTAATCATCAAGTAGAGAAAACATGGCTCAACGGTGACTCTACCAAGATCAAGACATCCCTCCATGATTGATGAGCAGACAAGGAGAAAACTACTCTGGGAGTCCATCAAGAGGCCTACAGCAACATTTAAGGAGCTGCAGGATTTCTTGTCAAGTACTGGTTGTTCCCTACATGGGACAACAATCAGTTGTATTCTTCATGTGTATGGGTTGCGGGGTAGGGTAGCAAGATGAAAGCCTTTTCTCACAAAGAAAAACATTCAAGTTTGGCTAAATTTTACAAAAGCGTATACCCAGTCTCCCATAACCATGTGGAGAAACATATCAATAGTCTACTGAGACCAAGGTTGAACTATCTAGCCATAATTCCAAAAGGTACGTTTGGTGCAAAAATAAAACAGCACATCATCAAAAGAACACTTGAGTGAAGCATGGCAGAGACAGCGTCATGTTTTGGGCTGCTTTTCTTCAGCTGGAACTGAGGCTTTAGTCAAAGTGGATGGAATCATGAATAACTCCCAAGTATTCATCTATTTCAGCACAAAACCTTCAAGCATCTGCTAGGAAGCTGATGTTGAAGAGAAACTTTCAACAACCCAAAGCAATGGCTTCATCAAAGCAATCTCTGATCTGGAATGACCCAGCCAGAGCCCAGCCCCTCATCTAATTGAAAATCTGTGGGGCGACCTGAAGACAGCTGTGCTTAGGAGATGCTCTCACAATTTGGCAAATCTGGAAATTTTTTGCAAGGAGGAGTGGGCAAAAATCACCCAGTCCAGATGCGCCAAACTGATAGATTCTTATCCAAAAATGATTAATTATTACCCAGTGCTGTAAAAAATCAAAAGGTGCTTCAACTACCGGTAAGTATTAGTTTAGGAGGATTGCACACTAATGCAACCAAGTTTTTGTATTATTATTTTTTTGTTTTTTCTCTAAACAGTTTATGATTTGTCTTCACTTTATTTATATAGATTGCAATTTTGCAATAAAGGTGGAATAAGGATTGTATAGTCTACCCACAAGGCACTCCAACCTGGAAATTAATGAGGGGGGGGGGGGGTTATAATACATTGATAAAGTTTAATGGCTAGCCTGTGCTGCTTCACATTAAAGTCAGTTGATAATATACCAAAATAAAACTTTTATTGTCACAACTTTGCTGTCATTAACGGTAAACTCAGTCTTTTGTTTACTAAAGTCAGGGGTCCTCAAATTAAATCACAGATCTCTGCAGTGAGTTCTGGTTTTTGCTCCAAAACCACTTTTTAATTAAAATCAAATTATTGTTGCTGAGCCAATTACTGTTCAAGTAACATTTTGTGCTTCATTTTCATTAAATTGCTTGTCAAGGTTCCCAACACTTACTTGCTTCTATCACTTTTAAACAGCTGTATTCACTGCTTTGAATTGCTTCTTGTCAAATAAAATGGAGATGCAAATGATGAAAGAAACTAGCAGCTCACTGTCTAACCTAGTGTGACACCTGTGTGTGTTCATCATAACGTCTCCGTTTTAATAAAATGTTTGATTAAAAACATGGAAGAGAAAAAAGTGAAAGACTGACGATTACTAATCCGTTCCAATCTACAAATCATTTGGATAATATTTGTGGTAAAGAGAAATCTACAATATAAAAATGACATCACATGGCAACATAAAAGCCATAGAAATAAATAACAAGTGCAGCTTTTAGCAACGATGGGCTTCTAATTAACAAACTAGGTGGAAAGAAAAACCTGTGGCAATGGCAGATCTCCGGGAATGCACTTGAGGATCCCTAAAAGCCCAAATAATCAAGTTAAAGATTTGAATTTCTACATTAAGCCAAGCACGCAAAAACAAACCTCCGTCAGCTTTGTCAAAACTGAAGAAATGAAGGGCTGCACTTTTTCACATCTGTGTTGTGCATTTTGGCAATGGGATGTGGAGGATAATTTCTCTTTCCTTTTTATTAAATGATAAAATATACAGTCTGAAATAAGAAAGCTAATCTAATAAATGCTGAAATATAATAATTACTTCAGCAAGGATGTGGAATTTTGACTTTAAGGTGACATCAGCATGAACAATCATGTGTCATCTGTTCATTTGAAAAGACAAGCAAATTTGTGGCTTCGGTTTTGGTCTGCTCTCTTAACGGAGCATTGAGGAAGTGATATCACTAAAAAACAAAGTCAGCAGGGAATGGGCGAATTTTAAGTTTTGAATTACCCTGAAACATGCCAGAAACTGGAAGATCTGGAGGAAGTTAGTGTAGACTCAAAGAGAACATGCAAATCACACATAGAAAGACACTGAATGGGAGACAAAGGGCTGCAGTTGAGGTACAGCCCCCATTTCACCAACTGCCAGAATCTCTTCACTTATAAAATATAATGTAAAGTTCCACTTCCGGTTTTGTGTCTAATATTTGTATGCAAAATTTGGTTGACCTGAGTGAAAGCATACTGAAGTTATCGTGTTTACATACACAGACACACACAGACAGACACAAACACACAGACATAATTCCAAAAAATTGTATTTTCAGACTCAAAATTCAAAAGATACAAAAAAAAAAAAAACTCAAAATTGAATTTTTGGAGGATTCCAATAATTTCCCTATACTCAGTCTGTATAACATACACACAAATTCCTTTCAGTCTCTAATTTAATTTTGGGCCCATGTACTATATACATTCTTTTACATAAAGCATTCATAGTTTATGAAAAAAATGGCACATTACATGAATACCCAGTTATCCATTTCTGAAGCCATTTTTATATTGTATGCAACACACATAAAATTTCATCCACTGATTTTAACCAGCTTTTCCAGTACAGGGTAGCAGAAAGACAAAGCCTGTTCTGGCAGTTATGGAGAAACCTTGTATCCATTACAGGACATACTGGTCTTTGTTCATAAGGGACAATTCACTGTCACCAATAAGCCTTACATATACAATTATGTTTTGGGAAGTACAAAGGAACTGAAGCATTGTGAGAATGACAGAATGTGTACAACCCATAAAGACATACAGACCCAGTCAGGAAGTAAAAATCCAGGCCCTGGGATCTGATATCTTTCTATGGCACCACCAATTAGCCAAACCATTTACATGTACAGTCTGCATTATATGTGTGAATTTTGTATTGTTTTGTGGAAATATCAAAGTAACATTTGACAAGGATTTAAAAGTAGACAATCCCTAAGCACTGTGTCAGTAGGATGTTAGATCTGAGTTTGAATGCATTGTATATCTGATTGTTTTTTTTTTAACTCATTCGTGTGTAAGCCCAATAGTAACTAAACAAATTAACACTTCATTTAGGATATCTCCCTGCATTCCACCTGAAGTTGGCTTCTTTGATCCAGAACAGGATTAGCTGGGGACATACAATCTTTAAATAGGTTATTTTGTTCAAAATCATTTCCAGTCCAATAAAACTATGCAGGTTTGTGACAGCATGATGCCCCAGTCAATATTTTGAGTCATGAGTATGACCAAGGGTTCAGGTATTTGCTAAGTATTTATATGGAAATTACATTATCAGAAATGCTGAATATGCACATTACTAATTCCAGTGAACCATTATTTTATCCATTGAATATTTATGGACTGTCCATTTTCAGACAGGTTTATCCCTTTCAGAGGCATTTCAGTTAACAGAAGCATGACATGAGCCAGCTCTAAACCAAGCCATGTGCAGATAAGCTAAAGCAATTCAGAGGTGAAGTGACAGACTGAATATGTTTGGTCTTTCCCCATATCACCAAAAATAATAAAATATACAAAAGCCACCATAGCTTGAAGCTTCGTTTAGACTACCTGCTGATCCACGAGGTGATGAAACATAAATTTCTGAAAGGCAAAATGTATAAACTTCAGTGTCATCCCAAAGAAAAAGCTGTTCAACCTGAAGGTGTTATAGGGTATGCTGCATAGATATGGTAAAGAAACTAATCAAACTGGTAATGAACATGCAGTTTAGATAGATAGATAGATAGATAGATAGATAGATAGATAGATAGATAGATAGATAGATAGATAGATAGATAGATAGATAGATAGATAGATAGATAGATTCCCAGTCATCCTGTTAAGTCGTGGCATTGACTACATCACTCGCTGGCTGCTTTTCGCCTAGTATCTGCAGGCCACTATTCTATCGCGCCACCCCGTGGGGAGTGCTCGAGATCCAGGTGGCTTTCCCCTGCGACACCCACGCTTCTTTCGCCTTGTCGTCGTGGACTGGTGAACGAGGCATGTAGCGGAAGTTCGGTAGCTTACAAGCACGTTGTGCGGCCCCGCACTGTCTGCCGACTAGGCACTGAAAGCCACGCGGAAACCGCGATCATATCATACAAAGCCGGATCCTCCAGGCTCCTTCAGCCTCGCCGCCTGATCCCCGAGCACAGACACATCGGCGTGAGGTAGTGCCCCAGAGGGGCACCGCCGAGGAAGCAGGCGCGGCACTAGACACGTTGCACTCACCTGTTTTAAACTTCAGGTCCTCGTCGCCTCCACTACTGAAGTCTCTCTGCATGGCAACAAACAGAACACCAAAGGAATTCTGGATGCCAAAGACGGAGCCGTTGCACCACATGGAAGCCAGCATGACTATCCATCCCCAGCCACCCTCAGGAGGCACAAACTCTTTCGGGGTTGTACTGCTCGGCTCCACGGACACCTTGGTGGCCACGCTCTCCTCAGTCTCATTTAACGGGGCTTGTTCCGCCGTTTTCTTTACATCATTCTCGTCTTCGGCGTGCGACTTGTCCATCTCTTTTGTGGCTTTGGTGGGGTCATTTTCCACCAGTGGGTTGCCCTCTGTCATCTTGTGCTGTGAGTCGGAACCCCTCTGCAGGCGAACTGCATACGAACAGGGTGATCCCTCGTGCGCTCCCCCACCGTGCTCGGGGTCAATCAGTCAAGAAGCGAGTCGTCGCAACTGAAACTGACAAATGAACAAGGTGTACACATCTACTTCTCTGTTCCTGCTCTTGGAAAGCGTCCTGATGCACGCATTGCACAGTTTCCAGGGCAGGGAGGTGAAGTCCTAGATCTTGATCTTTCAATTGCACCTCCTAAGTACGAATCAGGGACCTCTTGGGCCACCAGTTCTCCTCAGTTGTGACAGCTGGTCTGTGACAATAATACATAAATAGACACATGAAAATGAGGGCGGGAACAACCGTTTGTCTTCTGATTGGACTAACCAATTGCCAATCGGAAACGCGGTATCGTATTAGACGAGGAAGAGAACTTTCCTAAGTAAAAGCATTAAATCACGGCGAACGTGAAGCAGCTGAAATTGAAACTTTGCAGGATTTAATTATGCCTTGAACGTTCCTTTCTTTTCTTTTTAACACAGGACAACAGTATACTGTATGTACATCTATCTATCTATCTATCTATCTAACTATAATATATATATATATATATATATATATATATATATATATATATATATATATATATATATATATATATATATATATAAAGTTTAATATACGCGGTAGCTTTATCACACAATAAACATAGTGTTCCACAAAAGAATAAATAAACAACAGAAATTTAATAAAAGCTGCTACCCCGAATCCATGTCTTGAATCCATGTTAATCAGCTGTTCCTATTGCAAGGAATAGGCATCCCTGCCATCATCTAGTGTGCTGGGGCAACACGTTTTCCTCCAGGCTGCTTTTCACTCTTATTTTTACTGGTGCCCCTTATTTATGTCCTCCAGTACACACCCAGCATACCATCATCTAGTGACCCCTACTTTGGCATACACAGGACCTTTCCTGCTGCCAGTATGGTACTCTCTCTGTTTTCTGCAGGCTGTTTGCAGGACTCAGCACTGCCCTGTGGCAACCTGGTGGTGCCCTGGAAAACGTCTCTTGACAACTCGGTTATCGTCCCATAAAAAACGGCAAGAAGTCTTGGTGTCACTCTAGACGAAGAATTGTCTTTCTCTCCACACATCAGCAACCTCTCCAGGTCCTGCAGATATCTCCTTTACAACATTAGGAGAATCCGCCCCTTTCTCACTACAGAGGCTACTCAGCTTCTCGTCCAGACCTTGGTCATCTCTAAGCTGGACTACTGCAACTCTCTGCTGTCTGGACTTTCACTAAAGGCAACACGACCACTTCAACTGATCCAGAATGCAGCTGCAAGACTCGTTTTTGATATTCCCAAATTCTCGCACACTACACCTCTGCTGCGGAACCTGCACTGGCTCCCTGTGGCTGCCCGCATCAGGTTCAAAACCCTAACACTTGCCTTTAAGGCCAAAACTGGAGCTGCACCACCTTACATATCAGCACTGGTCAAGCAGCGTGTCACTTCTCGCTGTCTCAGAACATCAAGCACTGCACGTCTCGAACCACCCTTACTTAAAAGATGAGGACGACATGCATCAAGACTCTTTGCAGTGTTGGCTCCTCAGTGGTGGAACGAACTTCCTCTTGCTGTACGAACAGCGGAGACCCTCACTGTCTTCAAACGTCGCCTGAAGACACACTTCTTTCAACAGCACTTGGACTAAAGTCCCCATACTTTTTTTTCTACCCTTTTTTTCAAAAAAAAAAAAAAAAAAAAAATGTGTACTATTTTCTTCTAGCAGGGTTTTGTATACAACTTGGTCAGCGGTAACTTGTTTAATGACAGTAGATTTAATCCTAGCCTTAAAGACTGAAGAACAGTCGTAGACTACTAAGCACTGTTGTAAGTCGCTCTGGATAAGAGCGTCTGCTAAATGATGTAAATGTAAATGTAAATGTTTGCCATTCTGAAAGCCCACACTATATGCATGCGTGCATCCATCCATTCATCTTCCCAATCCACTTTATCCTGAGCAGGGTCATAGGTAAGTTGGAGCCTATCCTAGCAAGCATAGGGCACAAGGCAGGAACAGTTTCTGTCAGTCCATCACAGGGTGAACACACAGAAACACACACACACCCTCACTATATTTGTGTATATTTCTAATTTATGTGTATTTATATAATATATATGAATTCTTAAATTATACTTTTGTGGACCTAAACAGGATTAATCAGGTTCAATAATGTATGATGGTTTAAATACACAGTGCAACAACATTGTGCAGCACAAACAGATCAGTCAATATAAAAATGTCAAATATCAAAATAACTAAATAATAATACTAGAATAAAGTAAGTATAAAAATATAACCATACATTAAGTATCAAAGAGTATGAGTAGCAGCCATACAATATAATTAGTCGAGTTGTACAATGAATCAGAAAGCTGCTATGGGTGAAGTGTCAGCAGTGCTGAAGCATTAATTAAATTTAAAAAAAAAATAATGATAATTCTCTGACATTTTTTAGGTAAGGAATGCAGAGGTTTTGGGGCAAGATAGTTATACTCACTAATCATCGCAAGGAGAGTGGCAACATGTTACATGATGATTGGCACATGCAAGTAAGAATTGTACTGTACTCTGTGAACATGTGATAGTAATAACCCTAGAAACCATATACTGTATAAGAGTATTCTATGTATATGTAAGTATATACATAGATAAAGTATACTGTATATGTGTTTGTATATATGTTTATACTCTTTACCAAAAAATAAAGAGGGAAAACTTGCATCAAAACCAGCATGTAAGATGCATATGGCCAACCAAGGTAAAGATTACACTAACAAGCATCACAAGAGGGAATGCACCATTCTTTCATTAAGATGTAGCAACTGGACATCACCAGATCATGGTGCCTCTAGGAAAGCAGTCCTATGAGAATGCTACAAAGACAAGTCTGTCAGTCATAAGAACACTTGAATAATTTCAGTGTGGCTGAGTCATTGGGCATTATGAGGCTGGGTGGTCAGCTATTTGCCATCTATAAAGGACAATGGGCTCTCCTGGTGACAGAGGATGCAGGCAGGCTTTCACACCATCATCTTCTCCAGAGATGTTGCACCCTTCCTAATGTGCTAGGATAACACCAGTGGGAATGGACCAAGGACTTACGCACATGGCTTCCCATTCACAGCATCTGATATTGTGTCTATTACTGGCATCTGGAATGGTGCCAGCATC